>NC_082713.1:120717571-121049571 GCF_030144855.1 Hypanus sabinus
AGCGCGCTCTCCGTCTGTGCCGAGTTGATGTGGAGGATCAAAAACCCGAAACCCCAAAACCCAATAATTAAACCACCGTGTTGCTTAGTAATAATTGTAGCTTTCATCGGGGCAGAGCCTTTCTCACCTTATCCTTTAAAATTATTCCGATCGTTGACCGACTCTAGACTAATGTTTCTCCAATGACCGATGGTGTTTCACCTCTTTTCGATCGTTTTATTATTTCCACTTTTCAATCGTGATCGTGATTATTTTTGTGAACAGAAACACTGCGGATTCAGAGCTCCACCGCCAGGTCCTAATGTCCACCACACTGAGACCCGTTAAATAAGGTCTGGGGTTCTGCTGGGTCCTAAGATCCACTGCATTGAGCCAGGTTGAATAAGGGACTTGAGCATCCACATTTTCTAGTATCCGCAAGTGGTCCCGGAACCAATCCCTCGCGGATAAGGGGAGGGCGGACTGTATAGCATGCCCACAATGCTCAGCCAAACAACACAGAGCAGAAATGACCAGACAACAGCCAAACAAACCCTGTTACTGCCATGTCCACACACACACACACACACACACACACACACACACGCACACGCACACGCACACGCACACGCACACGCACACACACACACACTCACACACACTCACACACACACACACACACTCACACACACACACACACTCACACACACACACACACGCGCGCACGCGCACGCGCACGCGCACACACACACACACACTCACACACACACGCACACGCACACGCACACGCACACACACACTCACACACACTCACACACACACACACACACTCACACACACTCACACACACACACACACACACGCACACTCACTCACTCTCACTCCTCCCCACCCCAGCACAGGCCTCCAGTCACTAGGCTTTGACCATCGACTTTCAGGCTTGGATCTTTGGTATTGACATTTGGACCAGCCGATGCAGTGCACCAAATATAGGCTGGGCTGTTGGTGTATGATATGTTGTGTATGATAGAGGCTTTCCGGAGGCTTTTAGCTAGGCATGTGAATGTGCAGGAATTGGAAAGGTATGAATGGTGTGCAGGCAGAAGGGGTTAGTTTAGTTGGATGTTTGATTACTAACTTAATTGTCTTGGCACAGCATTGTGAGCCCAAGGGCCTGTTCATGTGTCCTATCATTGGCACTTGAGGCTGATGAATGGGGGGGGGGGGGCGGGTGGAGTGGCCGTAAGCAGGAAGGTCAGGTGAGGCAGATGCATTCAAGGTACCCAATTAACATTTGAGATAATGCTTAATTACTCGAATGACATTAGTGATGCAGTTTTGTTTAAAGAACAATGTTTAGCGCTTGTAATTATCAGCACGACTTAAACCTGGCTCCGTGAATAATTGGCATGGAGGGATGATTAAAATGTGTCCATCAGAGGTGTGGATGAATTTGGCCCACCTCCAGGAGAGTGCGTGCACCTTTCCAAAGAGCCCTGTCTTCCCGTTGGTATTTTTAATCCAATCAGATACACGTGAACAGTGCGGGATACTTTGCATTTATCAAGAGGCAAAATAAGTTCCAGAGGCATCACCTAGAAGGAGCTGCTGGTATGTGCGGGAACTCTTTGAAGCAGGGTGGGATTCTCGAGGGGACTACAGGAGACACTATGCACAGGGCCTTGTTACATCGGAAAGCACCAACCAACCTCACACCTTCTACGCAGAGGTGGTTACGGTATTGTAAACCGGGTTATTCTGAATATATTTCTATGAAAAGTTGTGTGTGCCCAATTTCTACACCGTACCTTTTCAATTTTTATCATCCTCTCCGTGTCCCATTGAGACACATGACCCGAAACACTGGGAGTCATTTCCTTCAGCACTGCAGTGCAACTGGCTGCTGAGATGAAGCTGCGGATGGTTAGCCAGCCAGCAGACACTGGGTCAGTGGCAAGGCTGGGGGAACGGGTTCTGCTCTTTGAACAGAACCAGCGGGAAGCTGGAGGGAAGGTTTGATCTGAATGAATGCCCCACAGGGTGCAGTCCTCTGTAGTGTCCAGTGAAATGTCACTGCGCATGTGGGGTTGGAGACACGTGATCTGTTAGGTGGATCTGAAACTACAGAACGGACAAGCAGCCACCTGGCTCCCATTAAGAGGAATTTCACTGATTGGGGCTGAAATGAATACGTACCCAGATGCTTTGCGGCCAACCCTAATGCACCAACGCAGAGCTAGAAAATGGACCTCAAGATGAGCGAATACCGCAAGATGTGCAGAACACAAACAATTTTCTGAATCTCATAATTGCACTCTATTCAACAAAGTTGCAGTGAAATGTGCTTAGAATCAGATTCATGTCCATTATCACTGACAGATGTCAGATATCTGGAAGTCCAAAGTAAATTTATTACCTAAGTACAAAGTGTCACTGTATATCACCTTGAGATTTGTTTTCTTGCAGGCATTTACAGGAAATATAAGAAATACAATAGAGTTTATCTAAAAAGCTGTACATAAACAAAGACTTGACAAAGACCCAATGTGCTAAAGAAGATATTGTGTAATTAATAAATAAATAACTGAGAATGTGATTTGTAGAGTCATTGGAAGAGAGTTTATCGGTTGTGGAATTGGTTTAGGGCTGAAGTGAGTGGAGTTATCCACACTGGTTCAGGAGCCTGATGGTTGTAAAGTAATAACTGTCCCTGAACCTGCTGGTGTGGGATCGAAGGCTCCTGTACCTCCTGACTCCTGATGTCTGTGACACCTGACTCAGAGGCTGACGTCACATCAGCTTTCAAGGGGGTGAGCCCCGACAGTGTCGTTGGCAAGGCGCTGAAAACCTGGGCCAACCTAACAGCCGGAGTGGTCAGCGAAAATGTTCCGGCTCGGGCATGGATCAGGAACCTGGGTCAGTGATGTCTGTCCTGGACAAGTGGAGGAGCTGGCAGGCATTTTACCACCAGGCCCTGGTTGTGTGTCAGGTGGTAATTGCCCCCATGTGTGGCATCAGCTCTGGTCAGACAACCCACTGGCATTGCAAGCCTGAAAACGTTATATGTTCCATGTGTGTGATGACTACCCACGACTGCTTTCCATATTTAAGAACTGGGTCGCACTCTTAGTCAATAGATAGGGAGAATAGCTAATATATACAGTCATCTGAGATGTAAAAAAGGCCTAGATAGAGTGGATGTTGAGAGGATGATTTTAATGGAGGGGAGGTGGTGATCTTGGATGAAAGGGCACAACCTCGGTATACAAGGATGTCCCTTTAGAACAGAGTCGAGGAGGAATTTCTTCAGCCAGAGGGAGGGGAATCTGCAGAATTTATTGCCACAGAGGGCTGTGGAGAGCAAGTCATTGGGTATATTTAAAATGGAGATTGATAGGTTCTTGATTAGTAACTATGTTAAAAGTTATGAGAGAAGACCGCAGGATGGGGTTGAGAGGGATAGTAAATCAGTCACAATGGAATGGCAGAGCAAATCGATGGGCTGAATGGACAGATTCTGCTCCTATGGTCTTATAACTGGGGGATTAAATACTTCAATTAATTTGCAAATGGTGAGTTGTAAAAACTCACAATTGCCTGTACTAGAATTCAGGATGCACTGTACATTCCTGAATTGACCAGAAATTGTTATCCTCTATCTAATGAAGTTATTGAGAAATCAGTCTCAGCCCATAAGCAGATTTAAGTCCAAAACTGAATTCACTTACAAGCTGGAAATGTGAGATCTCTTGGCAGACCTCCTGTGTGTGGTGAGGACTTTTGTTAAACAGTCAGCTCACTCAGTCTGCTGAGTTAAGTCCTGGAAATAAAGATACGCTTCTTGACTGAACGGCTGATCTGTGTATTCTCGCTGAGTGATGCTTTAATTTGCAAACCTTTACGAGGAGGGGCGAGGAAATAACAGTTCTAAACAGTGAGAACGTCGGCGGGTGTAGTGTATAACTCCTTGTGCTGCGATTAACCAGGATTACGATTTCCAGCCCCTCGACAGAGCAATGGGCCGAGGGAGTTAACACTCGTATCCATATTCCCCAAAGCAACATTAACGAGAATTCTTACAAAGGGGAATTTGTTAAACAATTTCCCCCCAAGCAGGACAAGGTCTGAACAGCAGGAATTGGACAAGAAAGAATGCTATTTATCAGCCATGACCCTCTTGTAAGCAAGCCAGCACTGTCTGCAGGACTTAGTGCTCACAACAGAGTTCAAAGTTCAAAGTAAATGTTATCATCAAAGTACAGATACGTCACCATATACGACTCTGAGATTCAGTTTCTTGTGGGCATACTAAACAAACTTATAGAATAATAACTAACAGAACCAGTGAAAGACCACTCAGGGTCCCAAAGACACAAACTGTGCAAAGTCAAAAGGAAGAAACAGTACTGTAAATAAATAGGCAATAAATATCAAGAGCACCAGACTGAGTTTTTGGAAGTGACTGCTTTGGTTTAGTGGGAACATTTCAATGATGGAGCATGCTGAGGTCGCAGGCGCCTGTCACTTCTGCCGGCTGGAGAGACGGTGTGCCGGACGTACGTGGACTGTGCGAGGCAGTTGCCTATGCTCAGATATCTGAGGAACCTGCTCCTTAACTGCTGGCTGCTTTTTATTTCCCCCACCACCTTCATCTTTGGTCATCCAGTATGGGAGGGGGCATCTTATTAAAGCTGCCCCTGGGGCTGGCCAAGACACGTAGTTACCTGAAGGTCATAGAGATGGCCAGTGGAGGGTTCTGGGGGGTATGCCTGTGCCCACACAGCTGTGAAAAAAGGAGCACACAGTGCCTATGTGTAACATAGAGGAGTTGCAAGCTGGTTGTGCACCATAGGTGACAATTCACATCATTGATCAGGATGAGAATTTGTTAGTCCGGTCTGTGTTAGTCATGATTTGTCTATAAGTTGTATTGTAATTGTACTGTAGAGGTTTGTATTAATAACATATGCATTTTGTAAAAACACAGTCATTTTAGCTGGGTTCTCAGTACCCCACAGGATACTGCAGCAACATTACTGCAAAAACTCCAGGCTTTTCCTTATGTTTAGCTCCAGGCTCTTTGGGACAGGGTGACTGATGAACCTAGCCAAGAATCGCATAGGAAGTACAGTGTCCTGCTCAAGTGAGTTCACAGAAAATGATACAAGAAATTCAATTAACTCCTGTGTTCCAAACTTCAGGATTGGCTCCAGAGCTCCTAAGCCATAACACTCCACAAAAGCTGGATTTGTGCAATATTCTTTCACTGACATTCTCTCAGTTCCACTGACTTTAACTAGGTCGACAATGCACTCCTGTGTTAACGGAATGGAGTAGTAGGAACATGGCTGTATTAGCTCAGTACACTGATACTGTGACACGCACTAACTTAGAAAAGCAACCTAGACCTTGTCAACACACGCGAAGTGGGAGAGGAACTCAGCAGGTCAGGCAGCATCTTTGGAAATGAATGAACAGTCGATGTTACAGGCTGCAGTCTTCTATCACCCACCTAATGTCAAAACATCCAGTCACCCGGCGTTAACCTGACCACCGTGCGGGGGAGCTAGCTGGGTGTAAATGACTTGTTATAACTGTGACTGCATTTTGTGAAGTAGCTTGTTGCTGTGAAGTGTTATTGAACGTCCCTTGGTTCTGCATAGATATTAGCACAAGAGTTTCTGCAGATGTTGGAAATACTGAACCACACACACATGAAATGCTGGAGGAACTCAGCAGGTCAAGCAGTATCCATGGAAACAGTCGACATTTCAGGCCGAGACCCTTCATCAGAATTCACTCTGTATAAGCTTATTAAAAATCCTGAACTGAGACCCTGATTCCTCTTTGGAAGCAAGGGTGGATAGGATCACAGAAAGCTTTTGGCACATTGACCTTCATAAATCAAAGTATTGCTTACAGGAGTTGGGATGTTGCACTGAAGTTGTATAAACCATTGGTGGGAAGTATTCTGTGCCGTTCTGGTCACTGACCTACAGGAAATATATCAGTAAAGTTAAACGAGTATAGAGGAAATCTACAATGATGCTGCTGGGAGTTATAGGGAAATGTAAAATGGTTAGGATATTATTCCCTGGAACATAGAAAAATGAAAGACCTTATAGAGGTATACAAAATTCTGAGGAATGTAGATAGGGGGAATGCAAACAGGCTTTTTCCACTGAGGTTGGGGAGACTAGAACTCATAGGTTAAGGATAAAAGGTGAAATGTTTGAGGGGGAACTTATCAGTGAGAGGGTGGTGAGAGTGTAGAACACTCAGGAGTGGTGGATGCAGGTTCAAATGCAGCCTTGAAGAGAAGTTTGGATAAGTAGGTGGGCAGGAAGGGTGCGGAGGGCCGTGGTCCAGGAGTGGGTCAATGGCACTGGGCAGTTCAGCATGGACTAGATGGGCCAAAGAGCCTGCTTCTGTGCTGCAGTGCTCTGTGGACTGCGATGACTGTGTGGTGTTGAGCTGAATGGTGTGGCCCTTTTGGAAGAAGCAGTCAATTATAACGAAGTGGTTAAATAAAACTCTGAAAAGAAATGAGGTGAGAAAAGCTTCATGCATCCGAACAAACAGTTGCCAAATATAAACTGGCTCTGAAAACAGAAGTTTTATTTTTCACGTATAAACTGCCTCACTTTACTCAAAACAAAGGCCTTGTTTTGTCAGAGGCCATTTTCTCAGCTGTTTCTGTTGACTCTTGCATGACTGATGGCCAGCACTTTGCTTATTTATGCATCGACTGTGCTAGTGGCCAACATGTTGAGGATGGATTTCTCATAGGCATCTGCATTTCTCCTTCAGTAGGGTTATTAATGAACCAATGAAAGAATACTGGAGAGATTGTTTCTGTCACTATGCACTTATGGCAAATATGTATAAAATGCAAAGTTAAATATTTATGCTTGAATATTTGGAGCATAGTTATGCATAACCTATTCTATCATCTGACTTCTGCCCCTGGACTTGAATACTTTATCCGAATGAAGTCTTTTAGTTCTTTCCAGCTGTTCTTCATTTATTCCCTTCAACAGCCAATGCTTGCTTACAGACTAACTGTAAAAAGGGCATCAGAACCATCCGGAAAATTTGGATGACACCCCCCTCCTCCCCCACCGCCCCCCATGAGATGGAACTGGGTAGGAGCAAGCAGTCAAACCACTAGGTCACTGTTCCGTCGTCTAGCCCAAGTGTTGGCAGAAGGGACCCGCCGGTGCGTGGTGTATTTGGTCTCTGTGTGGTTTAAATGCTCACGGGGCTGTGGGGAGAGGTGTTTGCTGTGCTCAGCAACCCACAGATAGAATCCAAGTTATACCCAGGATCATTTTCGTCACTTTGGAGGAGCGGGCCATTTTGTTTGTCTGTGCCTACTCTGTACTGAAGGAGAGGTAGGGTGCATCACCCCCACCTGCCCCTACTGAAAGTCCCAGTGGGTAATTAGGTCACAGTATCAATCACGTTAACCACAGGCTGTTGAGATTCAATGTCTCACCCCGAAACTTCAACTGTTCCCCCCCCCCCCAAAGATGCTGCATGATCTCCTGAGTACCTCCCAAGTTTCCAAAGTACATTTATTATTAAATACATGTATGGTATACAGCCCTGAGATTCGTCTTCACACGGAGAGCCACGAAACATGGAACGCGTTCAAAGAAAAACCCCAAACCCCTCCGTGCGCTAAAACAAATCGTACAAATGGCACCAAGAAAGAATGAGCCAAAACACAAAATATAAAACACGGAAATGAGAGAGTCCATATTCAGTGTTCATTCTCAGCAGGCCACCCCGACTCAAAGTAGCCCAGAAACAACAGAGGATATCATAATGTGAACTGCAGTCCGATTCATCAAGCGCATCAACTAATATTTGCTCAGGCACCATCCTCCGACAGCATCGAGGCAGAGAGAGAGAGAGAGAGGGAGGGAGATCATTCAAATGCAGGGACCTTCCTTTGGGGCGGGGGAGCAAGAGGGGGAGAGGGAGAGAATCATACATAGACACCTTCTCCAGCAGCAGCAAGCGAGAGGCTGATAGACGTCGCTGAACACTTACCCGCCTCAATGTTCTCAACCTTTCTTGTCCTTCTAATCAGCCAAAAATTGAGTCAGCCATGGGCTCCAAGCTTCTTGGCCTCGAGGAGCCCTCTTGGAGACAGCAAAGCACCAAAGCGCCAAACTGGCCCGTAAACATTAAACTGTTGATCACAGGCTTCTACAGTACCAGAACCACATTTGAAAGAACAGAAGACATAAAAGAAATGAAAGAAACAGGTTCGCAGACCACCTTGAGGATGCCAACTGTGGCAGTGTTGTTCGCCAGTGCCACCTTCTTGTGTGTTACTCAAGATCTCCAGCATTTGCAGAATCTCTTGTGGCTCTCTCAGGATTGCTGAGATGCCTCACAATCATTGCACGTGGACCTGGTTGGTGGGTTGTGCTGTGATTTGGTTTGTCTGCAATGGCTTCCATGGTTAGAGAGCAGATCTATCATCTGAAGAAAATCCAGAATGAAGCATCCAGGAATTGAAAGGCCTCAGTAGAATCAACGCAGAGGAGATGTTTCCTATAGTGGGGAAGTCTAGGACCAGAGGGCACAGATTCAGAATAGAAGGACATCCCTTTAGGACAGAGGTGAGGAGGAATTTCTTTAGCCAGAGTGTGGTGAATCTGTGGAATTCATTGCCACAGGTGACTATGATTGGCTAACTCATTGTATATATTTAAAGCAGAGATTGATAGGGTCTTGATAGTAAGGACATCAAAGATTAGGGAGAGAAAACAGGAGTTCAGGAATCTCTTTTCCACTGAGGCAGGGTGATGTTGAGCATTCAACAAGCTGAAGATAATTTCTGTGGACATGGTGTCAGATGTGAAACTGAAATGCACTTAAGTAGCATGTGTGTTCAACTTGACTTTGGGGTGGGAAATTCGCAACTTTAAAAGTTGGGTGGGGAAAGGGTCTTCCATGGAAATTCCTGCTCCTGTAAGTACAACACATATTTGTCATGGTGACATGTACAGTGAAAAGCTTGTCTGCATACTGTCCATACAGATCAATCAAGCTAGAACAATAACAGAATGCAGAATAAAGTGTTACAGCTACAGAGAAATTGCGGTGCAGACAAACGATAAAGTGCAAGGTCATAATATGATGGATTGTGAAGTCAGGAGTCCAATGACAAATCATAGAATAGTATCGGATCAGCAAGGTAGAAGCTTGGTGAAACATGCTTTCAGGCTTTCGTATCTTCTGCCTGATGTGAAGGTGGAGAAGAGAGAATACCCAGGGAGAGTGGGGTCTTTGATTGTGCTGGCTACCTTATGCAGTGTCCATGGAGGGGAGGCTGATTCCTGTGATGTGCTGAGCTCTGCAACTGTCTGCAGTTTCTTGTGGTCATGGGCAGAACAGTTGCCGTGCCAGACTATGGTGGGTCCAGATAGGATGCTTTCTGTGGTGTGTCAGTAAGAAATGGTAAGGGGTCGACGGGGATATTCTGAACTTCTTCATCCTTCTGATGATCCAAAGTCTCCTTCTTTACCCAAGGCAGGTCACTCAACGAGGGCCAGTGGTGGGAAGCAATCCATTGCTTCAGAAACTGACATTGTCCCTGGAACAGATATTTATTGGACATCTCGAAAAAAAACTAAGTAATATATTTCTCTCAGTGAATCTCGAGAATTGCAATCCCAAACTTTCTCAGGAAAAGACTTATTCCACTGAGTGAATCTAAATATGTTGTTAATCACAAGGTCACGTTATAACAAAGTGAAGATTTAAATCCAGATGATCTTGTGTTATGTTTCCGGAGCTGGACACCAGTAAGTTAGTTCAGCAAATAATTTTAACTTGGAGTTATTCTTATGTTTAAAAAAAGTAATCTGCTCAAACTTTCAATCAAGTAAACGAGGAGATTGAAGATGTCCGTGAGTCAGTCAGTTAATATGGAACATACTGAGGTAAGGTTAGTAGGGGCCCTCCATGGAAAATATAATTTCTTATTCAAAACTAACCAGTTTTGAAAGGAAAAGAGAAAAGGATGGCTGTCCTTCAGAAAATCTGCAGATGCTGGAAATCCGAGCAACACACAGAGAATGCTGGAGGAGCTCAGCAGGCCAGGCAGCGTCTATGGAGGAAAGTACGGTTGATGTTCCTCCAGCAGTTTGCATGTGTTGCTCAGCTGTCCTTCAGAAGTTGGTGTGAAGGACACTCATGAAAGCATTAACGCTGCGCACTGCAGCTGACGGATACAAGCTGCAAGCATTTCACTCCATCTTGGTGCATGTGGCAATAGTAGACCAACACCATTACCGGCTATAGTACGAAACAGTCCACCGTTGAAGTGGATAGGAGGAGTCCTGTTGATGCTGGTCTCCAGGGTTACCATAATGTTTGCTGCATACTCTACAGCCTCCTCTGCGATATTACTGATTCAAATGTTTTAGTGTAGAGGGATTTGTTTTGATGCATTTTGTTGCCCGTTTTCATTTGCAAGTACTCGTGGTCAAAGGGAAGTGTTTTCCAGGATTGAGCAATGAGAAAGCAACACAAATCAGTATATTTCCCCCCTCTTGTTAAACAGCTTGTCAACAGGGTACATCTGGAGTGAATTTAGCAATTACACAAGTCTTGTAATAAGAGCCTGCTGCTTTTTAAGGATGCAGGGAGGCATCGTTAGCAAGGAGCAGAATGACTCGTTTGCATGTGATCTTTGTCCACTTTTTTTTAGCACAGCCACTGAACCCTTTAAAAGATGTAGACTGGTGCTTACACTAGGTTCAGGAAGGATTTCACACAAGCGATTTGCGTGTTTCTTATTAAGGCTGATTTATACTTTTGCGTAGTAGCCTACGCCATAGTCTTTGTAAGCGGCCTGCACCGTTGTGAGTGTTTATACCTGTGCATTGGTGTGTTTGCGTTGCTCTGCAATTCACCACCAAAACTCTAGCTGGCGATGGAGTTTCTACGCCACTGTGTAGAGTTTCTTCGTGTACTTCAAACAATGGCGACTGAGTGCATCATGTTGGGGTTGGAGCTAATAAATGTTGAACAAGGGTTACTTTTATTGAAATTACTGCAACGCACAAAAGAGAGAAGACGTCGGAAGAGATGGTATGTACAACCATTGAACGCAGTGAGGCAGAAGGAGGGTGAATTTTCTCTACTTGTCTGGCCACTGAGAGACATGGATGAGGAAATGCATTTCCAATATTTTTGGATGTCAGCTGGTAGATTTGACGATTTGGTTCATCATCTCCAACCATTTATTTCGCATCAGTGTATGCACAGTATGCCGAGAGACAGGAGGAAATGCAATGCTACCAAGTGGTCCAATCACAGTTGTTGCGATCTGTATCGCCATGATGCAGTTACATTTTTGGAGAGGTGCGCGTCAGGCTATTGTTACGGTACTTCTCTGGTAACAATGAATATAGAATTGAGACAGGCTTTTTATAAACAAATACACATTTATTAAACTCTGCTCAACCAAAAATGAAAAGTAAAAAAACAAGTAACTTAACTGGAAGTTAACTGCTATATGGCAACTCAAACAGTTCTTAAAGTGATAAATGTGAGCCCAGTTCTTAAGGTGGGTAAATGCAAAAGTCCAAATGACTTATACAGTCAATTAGGAGAGACTTTCCTGAAGTAACAAATGTCTCAACAACGTGATGTTACTGCTGATCCCAGCAAAAATATGTCTTGCCCAAAAGGTTCACGATGAAAGAAATAAAAATGGCTTAAAGGAACTGACCTTTTCCTTGGCGAATAACACTGCCCCAACCCTTTCTGCTCTTATAGGCAGGGGTTATCTCAGATGCAGGTTACTATTTCTTGAATGAAGATCCAATAAGGTCGATCCTGTATTAAACCGCCGACAAAACCAACTTTACTCGATCCTTCGGGTTCCTGTACTTCGATAAATGCTTCACTCTCGAATACTTAGACTTTAAAATTAAATCAAAGATACATCAAACAAAACTGGCAGCAATTTGGCAAAACTGCCGGCACAACAATTCTTAAGGTAGAAAGTAAAACTCCACTTTAAAACAAAACTGTGTCATGAAACCAAATACGCAACATAACGGACTAACTGACAAATTAAACGATGACTCGACACAAAAACTGTGTCACAGCAGGCTTTCCAGTTTTATACCTGTTGAGAACATGTCATCACTTGACCTCACACTGACGGGAAATTATATCACCCCACCATCACAAGACCATTACATCATGCTCACCAGATACCCACGGGGTATGTAACACTATGGCGTAGGTACAGCGTAAGTTACGCGGTTACACCGTACCTACGGTGTTCGTTTGAAGCTTTAGCGCTCTACAACATATGGAGCCCAGTGACGTGATGAACCAGAGGGCCTGGTGCAGGTTCCTGGTAGGTTTAAGTGTCATCAGTAACCTGTAGTTAATGCACAGTTCCTTGAAATGTGAAATGCCCCTGTAGGACAAGGCTGGAATAGATGCTGGGCCTTTGTGGGAGAGAGGAGAGGTGATCGATAGCTTTGCTGAAAGAACAGGTATTGAAAGTTGTGAAGACCAAAGTACAGTGTTGTCACAATCTGCAATGTCATGGCTGTGCTCTGGGGCTGCAGTATGACTCCATTGTCTGTGGGATTATCAGTCTCTGCTACCCCGTGGCTTATTGCAATTCACTGGTCTGTTGAGAGCCAGTCAATTCCAGAATAAATTTACTACCACAGTGCAGGTCGAATAGAAAAATCCAACACGTTGCTAAAAATGGTGCTATAGTTGAGGCAAGTACGGCGTATAATTGAGGGTGCGGTTTGGAGGGATATGGGCCGATGGTAGGAAATGGGAACTGACTGGGCTGAAACTCCTATACCCATGCAGTATTACACCATAGCTCTAACGACTTGTTGATAACTCTGAGGAAGCTGAGCATGACAAACGCTGTAGATTCACCGACCTGCTCTCAGTTTAATACACTTCCCGCTCTCTGTGTCCCCGCAGAACCCTTTCGCGCTGAGTCCCTGCTGCCCTGTGGACCCAGTCTTGGTGCCGCCATGGCTTTGGAGATGGAGCAGAAAGCGAGCAAGCTGACATTTGGGTTCCAGCGCAGTTCAACGTCAGATGATGATTCCGGCTGTGTTTTGGAAGAATATGCATGGGTTCCCCCAGGTCTGAAACCAGAACAGGTGAGCATATCCTTGCATGCACTGGGCTCGATTTCTCCCTAACTGTGTGGAAGGATGTGAAAACGAGTGCCTCCAGCTAAATGTAATAAAGAAAATGCTCTTCCTTTCCAACAACCTTATCTTCTTAAACCATTCATAGTTCAACTCCCTCCCCATTAAAGAATCAACCTTACTCACCACATACATTCAGTTGTCACTTCATTAGGTACCTCCTGTACCTAATAAAATGGCCGCGGTGTGTGTATTTGTTGTTTTCTACTGCTCTAGCCCATCCACTTCAAGTTTCAATGTGTTGTGTGTTCAGAGATGCTCCTCAGCACACCACTGTTGTAACGTGTGGTTATTTGAGTTGCCTTCCTGTCAGCTTGGACCAGTCTGGCCTTTCTCCCTGACCTCTTCGATTAACAAGACATTATTGCCCACAAGACTGCCACTAACTGGATGTTTTATTTTTGTTTTTTTCACACCATTCTCTGTAAACTCTAGAGGTTGTTGTGCTTGAAATCAGATCAGCAGTTTCTGAGATATGCAAGCCACTCCATCTGGCACCAACAATCATTCCACGGTCCAAGACACTTAGATCATATTTCTTCCCCATTTCTGTTGTTTGTGGCATGTGGCCAAGGAATTGGACACACACAAAATGCCGGTGGAACGCAGCAGACCAGGCAGCATCTATAGGAAGAAGTAGAGTTGACTTTTCCAGCTGAGACCCTTCGTCAGGACTAGACAAAGTTTCTAGTCCTGACGAAGGGTCTCGGCCTGAAATGTCGACAGTGCTTCTCCCTATAGATGCTGTCTGGCTTGCTGCGTTCCACCGGCATTTTGTGTGTGTTGTTTGAATTTCCAGCATCTGCAGATTTCATCGTATTTGCGAAAGAGTTGGACTAGCGATCTGAAGGTGGTGAGTTTGAGCCCCAGCCGAGGCAACGAGTTATGTCCTTGAGCAAGGCACTTAACCACACACTACTCCAGTCCACCCAGCTGAAAATGGGTCCTGGCAAAATGCTGGGGGTTAACCTCGCAATAGACTGGCGTCCTATCCAGGGCAGGGGGTGGGGGGGGGGGGAGGGGCGAGTCTCGTACTCTCAGGAAACCAGCATGAGCACCAAGACTTTAACTTAATATTTATTCTGATGTTTGGTCTGAACAAGAACTGAACCTCTTGACCATGTCTGCATGCTTTTATGCATTGAGTTGCTGCTACATGATTGGCTGGTTAGATATTTGCATTAACGAGCAGGTGTACCTAATAAAATGGCCACAGTGTATATTTACATGTATTAGGAATTTGCTGGGATTTGTTGGTCAGGGTGTGACATGCAACGTTCAGCAACGATAAACAATAATGAATGATATTTTAAAAATTAAGGTTAAAGTACAAATATGGAATAAAATGTGTATCCAGCACATATTTACAATGTACACAGCATTATAAAAAGAGGTTTACAGCGTTTACATTGCAGTGGCAGGGTTAATAGATAAGGGTGTGGGGTGGCTAACTAGAATGGTTGTTCAAATTAACTTCCTGGGGGAAGAAGCTTTTAAGATGATGAAAGTTTTTGGGATTTTAAAATTTATTTATTGAGATACAGCACAAAATAGGCCCTTCTAGTCCTTTAGGCTGTGCCACCCAGCAGTTCCCCGATTTAACCCCAGCCTAATCACGGGATAATTTACAATGCCCAATTAACCTACCAACCGATATGTTTTTGGACTATGGAGGGAAACGGGAGCACCCGGAGGAAACCCACACGGTCTCGGGCAGCAGTGGGAACTGAACCCGCGTCACCTGTCCCATAAAGTGTTGCGCCAACCCACTGCACCACAGTGTTGTAATAGGGTGCTTTTGGAAAAGGCAGTTTGCAGGATGGGCAGTGTGGGCAATGGTTTTTTTCCCCTGCCTGCTTCCTTTGTCCTGGATAAACAAGAGTGTTTTGAGAGCATGCTGCACCAGACTAGATAGTAATGGCTGAAGTGAGAGTGCTTTCTATGTAGAATTACTCTAGAATATGTGTAGCTCAGTGCTGCCCTCCTCCCAGAGAGTCAACCCTGGTTCCTCCCCCACCCTCTGTTGTCATCCTGCATTTTGTCCAACGAGAGGTATTTATTTCCCATACATAAAGCACTATGTGGGTAAGGAAGAAACAGCCAAATGGGGGCAGAGGCACTTTGCATATCAATGGAGAGTGCGAACATTGTATCACAAGAGATAGCTCAGCAATTCAATGGTTTCAAGTCTTTATTCATCAGGTATATGGCATCGTAATCATCATTAACGTTTTAAAAGACATGCTGCATTTCTTACAGCTTGATCAGTTAGCATAGTTAACTTTGATCACCACAATGTCATTGTTTATAGTAAACAGGAAAACATTGAGAAAATTACTTTGATATAGTTCTGCCCCTTATGTCGATAATTCAATGCTGGCAAAGGCCCAAGAAAAGAATCTTTCAAGATCGCCACTTTTAACTCACTGTCCTGCTGCGCCACCACTTATTCCATGAAGTAACCAAGGGTTGGCTGTTGTCCCTCTTGACTCAGCTGAGTGAACGTATAATGATGAAACACGTTGGGTATTATGGTGAAAATGAAGGCTCTACCAAAGACAATCTCCCCACCACACAACAAAAAACTTAATTTCCCCTAAATCTTCGTGGCACCAATGAGTTCTGTTAAAGGTAATGTTTCAGGAGAATATTTTTGTGAAAAGACAGGGTGTTGAAATCCACTGGAAAGTTTCGCGTGCAGTTAAATTTTGCTGCGAGTAATTTATTGTCCAATGATCAGGCATGAGCTTTGAAGAACAAGGCGCTGTTGAAGTTTTGATGTATTGTACAGGTGCACCTAATGAAGTCTTCTGCTTCTGAAAACGAGGATGGTCGTTTCGCGAGAGATCGCTTTCCTAATTGGCAGGGTCTGAATGACATCCCTTCCTAAAGCGGTAATAAGTGTCTCGGAGGCCTTGTCATTTTAGCAACAAGCTGCACTTAATAAAGTGTTTGAAGGGAGGTGGAATTTTTGTCATAGAAATGTAATCCTATAAAACCCTGAACACGTAACCGAGATTGATATATGGCCGGCCGTAAAAGCACTTACCCAATTAAGCAGGCTTCTTTTACAAATCTTACTCAAACACTGATAAGGCCTATTGATGAGTGGTTTGGACTCCTAGATTGGGCACGTGTTTGCAGAAGTTTAACCTGAGGAGTCAACAATGGAGGTAGCTGTTTTTCAGGTTTGTTAGCTTTAAGGGTGTTTTAGATTAGCAGGGCTCTCCAGCTGATTTGGAGTTGAAGATATGAATGGTCATTATTACCACGACGTCATAGGTGAACCCAGGACTGTTTGCTGTGTTGAGTCTCAACCAGCTGTTCAAGGTTTCAATCTTGGAGCACCTCTGCAGTCAGGACTAAATTCCAATTTGTCATTCATGCACCGCAGAAAGAACTGTTTACGAATGGTTTTATCCCTGAAAGGATAAAGATTCTCAAAGCTTAAAGGAAAGTCAATTGACTCAACTACTCGAAGCCAAGGAGCAAATTATAT
Source organism: Hypanus sabinus (assembly GCF_030144855.1). Lineage (NCBI taxonomy): Eukaryota > Metazoa > Chordata > Chondrichthyes > Myliobatiformes > Dasyatidae > Hypanus > Hypanus sabinus. Next base: position 120,734,279 of record NC_082713.1, read on the forward strand.
TTTTAAAAAAGATAGACGTTATTTTTTGAATGTTTAATGTGCTGAATTGAGTTTTCAAGAGAGTGTGTGTGTGTGTGTGTGTGTGTGTGTGTGTGTGTGTGTGTGTGTGTGCGCGCGCACACACACCTGCATATCTCCATGTTCTCAGATGTATACAGTTTAGCACAGAGAAGGTAGAGAAAATTTAGTCATAGAATACTGCAGCACAGAAACAGGCCCTTCAGTCCATCTAGTCTGAGCTGAACTATTATTCTACCTAGTTTTATCGACCTGAACCCAGACATTAGCCCTCCATGCCCCTCCCATCCATGTCCCTATCCAAATTCCTCCTAAATGCTGCAATTGAACCCACATCCACCACTTCCACGGCAGCTCTTTCCACACTCTACATGAAGAAGTTCCCTCTCTGTTCCCCCCACCATTTCCCCCTAAATATTTCTGGAGAAGTATTTGAAATCTGATGCAATGCACTTGGAGCATATTATTCATGGGTTGAAACTTTATTAAAATGTGGTCATGCAATATAATTACTTGCCAGCTTCTTTCTCATTGCTGGCAGATCTGCCTAGACCAATGCTTTCTGTAACAGATCCTCCTCCACTTCCGCTAATGGCCAGTATCCCTCTGGTCCAGTCTCCCCTCTTCCTCTTGGCCCAAACATCTCACTGCAATTGATTTGCTCTCTGTCAAGTTAGTAGAATATTTAAGGAACTAAGCTTTGGGACTGCAGCCAAGGACAATAAACTAGCCATTATAGCACACTCATTTATTGAAAGTCCAGCTTTGTGAATTAATGCTTCCCAAGGCCCATCCCTACCCACGGTGTTCTGAATTTCTGCCAGAAAACTCCCCATTTCTTCAGTTTGGGCCTCTTGTTTGTTCTGCATTTCATTTACCTTGTGTTTCAGGGTGTGACATCAGTTAGCCTGGACCCTATGTTCCTGGAACTCATTCCTAAACACCCCCATCTCTCCAACTGTCTGTGCCTGTGTCACACTATTCTCAGCCTGCCTGTCTGTGAGTGGGTGTGGATGTGTCTCCCTCGGCCTCGCCTCACACTCTCTTCCCTGCGTGTATGTGTTCATAGACACGTGACACGAGATTCTGCAGATGTCAGAGGTCTTGAGCAATACACACAAAATGCTGGAGGAACTCAGCAAGGCAGGCAGCGTCTATGGAGCTCCCGTTCTGGCCTCTTTGCTTCCCTCTCTCCCCTTCCTCTCTTCCCTTCCCTCTTCTCCCCCTCTCTCTTACCTCTCCCTCTCTCCTCATCATTCTCCCCCTCACTCTCCCCTCTCATTCTTCCCCTCTCACTCTCCCTCCCTCTCTCCCTCTCACTCTCTTCCCCCTCCCTCTCCCCCTCTCCCCCATGTAGGCCCAGAAAGCCTCACAGAACATTCTCTATTATAGATGTAGATCGGTCTTGAGGCTTAGAACCTGTGTCTTATACAGGAACGTTATTAGAACTGTGTATGTCTGTTCAAGGGCTTCAAAACTATTGTCTGCTACAAACTGAGATATAAGAAAAGTAAATAAGAGTGAGGAACCCAGCGAATTGCAGACGAGGTTTCTCCTGGACAGCCGGGGGAAGTTTTGGTCTGTATTTAGGAAGGATGTGTTTGTGGTGCAGGGAAGCATCACTGGGTCAACCCGGGGATACAGGATCAGGGGGTGAGCAGGTTTGGACGATACTCACTGGAGTCAGAGGAATAAGAGGTATTTTTATTGAAGCCTGTAACATTCTGAGGTGACACGAGAGACTCTGCAGATTCTGCAAATCTTGAGCAGCACACACACACAATGCTGGGCAGGCAGTGTCTATGGAGTCAATGTTTTGGGCCGAGACTCTTCACTAGGACTGGGAAAGGAAAGGGTGCTGAATTCAGAATAAAAAGGGTGGAGGGACGGGACGAGTACAAGCTGGTAGGCGGTAGGTGAGTCTAGGTGAGGGAGAAAGTGCGAGGGTGGGGGTCCTGAGAGGACTTCACAGGGTGCAAGTTGAGAAGATGGTCCCCTTCGTAGCAACATTAAGAATTAGCTGGGGAAGTATAGTTTTGTCTTGGAGGGCGGTGAATCTTTAGAAGTGTCCACCGTGGAGAGTTGTGGGGGTGGAGTCAGAGAAGATATCAAAGTCAGAGACCGTCAGACATTCAAACCAAAGACACTGAAGGAGTTTGGGGACAGAGGGAAAGGGGATGAGGCCAGTTTTGGAGCAGCCTTGACCTCGTTGAATGCAAAACTGGCTCAGGAGTCTGAGGGCCTGTTTTTTCCCACATTAGCTCCTGCCTTTTGTTCATGGACGTCAAATCCGGCAGCTGTGTCTGTAACTCAAGAAGCCCAGAAATCCTTCATCAGACCACTGTCACTCAGGACAACATTCAGTGCCTTCATCACACTTACACTGACCACCAGAAAAGCTAAAACAGAAGTTTGAAGTAAATATATTGTCAAAGTACATATTGGTCACCTGGGATTAATTTTCTTACAGACGGACTCAACAAATCCGTAATAGAATAATGACCATACTGGTATCAAAGAAAGACCGCACCAGTTCGGGTGTTTCCAACAACAACGGTGAAAAACTGTTGATGTTGGAGACCTGAAATGAAAAAGAAGGCTTGCGGGTTACTTCCTGCAGTTTGTGATTTATTACTTTTAGTCTAACACAGGCAAGTTACAAACATTGTGTCTCTTTGTTCAAGTGTTCCAAAATAATTGTCTGCTATAAACTGAGCCATATAAAGAAGTGAATAAGAGTGAGTTTTCTGGGTAAGCAGGGCCTCGTCACTTCATAATCTCTGTGTGAGATTACTCAACATTACAGCTATGGCGGACGGGGTAACGTGGCTCGAATGAGAAGAGTCCTATCTTAAAAAAAGAGAGGAAATAATCATGGTACTTTCAGTCTGTTGAGATTAATTTCCTCCACTGTCCCCCCCTCATCCCAAAAGTGCCCTGCTGGCTTAGATCCTGTGTAGGAGGGCTCGACTTAATTTTTCTGCACCATGGAGAGGTGTGTAACTACCAAACCCTACTTTATGGCCACCCTCTCATTTGACCTACAAATAATTACTTTCAATTACTCACCAGATGCTGAACTGTAATCAATTAGGGGCTACTCGGTCAGCAAACCTGATGTCTAGTAAAATGATGGCTGGAGCCCAAGGCTGCAGGGAATTTTCTCAGTCACATGTCAGAGCACACATGGAAGTAATGAAGTTGTCCCGCTCGCCTGTGGAAGAGCAGGCAAATGTGAAGCTTTATATTTTTTTAAAAAACAGCCTGCTGAATCAGTGTAGAGCTGGGGATATGGCAGCGGGCCCACTTCTGGTAGATGTCTTCCAAGGCAGCTGCCCACCTCTTCAGCAGTTGTTGACAAGATGTGGACAGGCCCTTTGGAGAGGCAGGCCATGGTAGGAACCATATTAAATGCACCCAGTCTACGATGTCACTTCAAGCTGCATTCCTGGTTTGGTAGCCATCTGCTGGGTCTGCAGGCTTCAGTGATCTGCAGGGCTCGGGGGCTCACTACAGTCAAAGGAGCATAAATCCTGTCGGGCTGATGCTCAGTGTACTGTCTCACCAAGTCCCATAAACCGTCCCTGCGTTTCTTTTTGTTGTGTTAATTGGAAGTTGCCTTCTGCAAACTCTTGTCTGACATACAGGCCCCGGGAAGGTGACAGAACCTGTCAATCAGAGCACTTAGTGGCCAGGACATTTTGGGGTTGGGCTGACACTGGCGTTTGCTCACTTTTTCTTGCTTCCCCCCTCCAGGTTCAGCTGTACTTTTCCTGCCTCCCGGAAGATAAAATCCCTTACGTTAACAGCCCCGGAGAGAAGCACAGGATCAAGCAGCTTCTGTACCAGCTACCACCCCATGATAATGAGGTAAGGAAAGTCATTAGGCTGCACCGATGCACACCGGGAGCTTGGTATTTATGGGTCCATTAGCGAAAGGACATAACCTCCTGCTGCCGACCCTGTCTGTGTGGCTGCCCAGGCTTGTGACCCCGTTGTAGGAACAGTGCACACTGCCTCAAGCTCACAATTAGCGTGGCCTGTTTACACGGCGCTGTTTAATGGCACTAGCTTTTGTTAGTGAGCACCCCGACTTCAATTTGTGGCCAGTCTCACTGGGCACCGGCAGCCTCCCTGCTCCCTCGAAACTACTGTCATGTGGCTGAAATTCCAAATGTTACTCAGGAGGGGGTGTGGTTGTGGGTGGGGCGGGGGGGAGACTGAAGCAGTGATCTCTGCAGAAGTGCGATTCCGTCACTTGAAGAAGGCATTGTCCCTGTGTACCTGTTGCTCCAGCGGAGGGCTCTCACCCTGATAAACAAGCCGCAGCTCGTAATTTCATCCTGTCCACCTTCCACAATGACAAAGGAGCCTCTTTGTGAAGGGAACTGCTCTCGCAGGCTAGGAGACAGGGTTGTACAGTGCTACGGACAATTACCAGAGAGTGCTGGGTACAGACAGAGCCCTCCCCACCACTGAGCACATCTGCAAGGAGCGCTGCCTCAAGAAAGCAACATCCATACGACTAAATGGACTTTGAACCCATGAACACCACCTCACTTTTCTAATATGTATTATTTCGGTTTTTCAACTTTTTAAAATCTGTTTTACATACATCCATATATACTTACTATAATTGATTTACTTTTTTTTCTTTCTGTGCTATCATGTATTGTACCTCTGCTGCTAAGTTAGTGAATTTCATGTGATAATAAACCTGATTCTGATTCCATTGTCAAGGACCCCCACCATTCGGGCCATGCTCTCTTTGTTGCTGTCACTGGGCAAGAGGTAGAGGAGCCTTAGGTCCCACACCAGCAGCCTCAGAAACAGTTATTACCCTATAACCATCAGTCTCCCGACCTGCCGTGGATAACTTCATACACCACTACTCCAACCAGACTCCACAACCTGTAGACTCACTTTCAAGGACTCTTTACAACTGATTTTTCCAGTGTTACAGTTGAAGCCAGAAGTTTGCGTACACTTAGGTTGAAGTCATCAAAACTCATTGTTTAACCACTCCACTGATTTCATATTAGCAAACTGTAGTTTTGGCAGGACATTGAGGACATCTATTTTGTGCATGACACGAGTAATTTTCCAACAATTACAGACAGATTATTTCACTTTTAATTGACTATATCACAATTCCAGTGGGTCAGAAGTTTACAAACAAGATCAAAAGAAATCAGCCAAGACCTCAGAAAAAAAATTGTGGACCTCCACAAGTCTGGTTCATCCTTGGGATCAATTTCCAAACGCCTGAAGGTACAACGTTCATCTGTACAAACAATAGTACGCAAGTATAAACACCATGGGACCACACAGCCGTCATACCGCTCAGGAAAGAGACGCATTCTGTCTCCTAGAGATGAATGCACTTTGGCATGAAAAGTGCAAATCAATCCCAGAACAACAGGAAAGGACCTTGTGAAGATGCTGGAGGAAACAGGTAGACAAGTATCTATATCCACAGTAAAACGAGTCCTATATCGACATAACCTGAAAGGCTGCTCAGCAAGGAAGAAGCCACTGCTCCAAAACCACCATAAAAAAGCCAGACTACAGTTTGCAAGTGCACATGGGGACAAAGATCTTACTTTTTGGAGAAATGTCCTCTGGTCTGATGAAACAAAAATTGAACTGTTGGCAAATGATCATCATTATGTTTGGAGGAGGCTTACAGGCCGAAGAATGGGGGTGACAGCAGTTGTGGGGGTGCTTTGCTGCAGGAAGGACTGGTGCACTTCACAAAATAGATGGCATCATGAGGAAGGAAAATTATGTGGATATATTGAAGCAACATCTCAAGACATCAGCCAAGAGGTTAAAGCTCGGTCGCAAATGGGTCTTCCAAATGGACAATGACCCCAAGCATACCTCCAAAGTTGTGGCAAAATTGTTTAATGTCAACAAAGTCAAGGTATTGGAGTGGTCATCACAAAGCCCTGACCTCAATCCGATAGGAAACTTGTTGGCAGAACTGAAAAAGAGCATGCGCGAGCAAGGAGGCCTACAAACCTGACTCAGTCACACCAGTTCTGTCTGGAGGAATGGAACAAAATTCCAGCAACTTATTGTGAGAAGCTTGTGGAAGGCTACCCAAAATGTTTGACCCAAGTTAAACAATTTAAAGGCAATGCTACCAAATACTAACAAAGTGTATGTAAACTTCTAACCCACTGGGAATGCGATAAAAGAAATAAAAGCTGAAATAAATCATTCTCTCTACTATTATTCTGACATTTCACATTCTTAAAATATTAAGTAGTGATCCTAACTGACCTAAGACAGGGAATATTTTCTGGGATTAAATGTCAGGAATTGTGAAAAACTGAGTTTAAATGTATTTGACAAAGGTGTATGTAAACTTCTGACTTCAACGGTATTTTCTATTTGAAGTGTGTCTTCTTTTGCACAGTGGTTGTTTGTCAGTCTTTATGTGTAGTGTTGAGTAATATTCTATTACAGTATATTTCTTTATTCCTGTAAATCGCTGCAAGAAAACAACCAGAAGAGAATATATAGTAACAAATACATGCTTTGACAATAATTTTGCTTTGAATTTTGAATTTTGATTTTAAAGTTCTCCTTTAGACACTTGAATGTCTTTTGGTCAGTTACTTCGGCTCATTTTTAAATCCATCTCTCGTCTCACTGCCTGAAGTTCACATGCTGAAGTGCGTGTCTGTGCTCGCCTGCCTCTTATCAGAAACTACAAGTAAGCTAATGTCATGGCAGATATTTTCCATTCAATCCCGTTTAGAATTCCAAAGTAGCCACGTGACCTGATATGCCCTCTGTGTGACAGAAAATTAGCGCTGTATATAAAACTGTAAACATTGCCTCAACGTGCCCTTTATTTACTCACTGGTAAATGTATACAGGTTGTCTCAGAAGAGGTGAGGTTTCCCCACTGCACTGTAATCCATAGTGGGAAGTCTCTTTCATCCTGAGCTCCTCCTTCATGAAAGGAATATTTCACTGGAAGTTGTGCTTAGTGGAAAGTGTTTCTGCCAGTTTCAAGGCGCTCCTTAGCACACAGAATCCAGCAGATGAGATCCGAGGAGGAGCAACATCTCATACTACTTCTGGTAACCACTACGCAATGTTTCCTGCCACTTGCCTTTCTCCCTTCGCTCTGGTGGTCCTCTCAACTCTTCTCCTCGCCCACCCTGCCATCTCGCTCTGGCTCTTCAGCTCCTTATCTTAATTCGGTGGCCCACTGTCAGATTCCTCCTCTTTCAGCTCTTTGCCTCTTCCTCCCAGCTTCTCACTTTATACCCCCCTTATCTCTACTCTCCCAGCTTCTTCCTTTATATCCCCCTTTATCTCTACCTCACAGCTTCTCTCTTCATACCCCCTTTATCTCTACCCCCACCACCACCCACCTTCCCCCTCACCTGGTCTCACCCACCCATCACCTGGCAGCCAGTACTCCTGCCCCTCTCCTGTCTTCTTATTCCAGCTTCTGCCCTTTCCTCTCCCATCCTGAGGAAGGGTCTCGGCCCAAAACCTTGTTTTTTCCCCTCCATTGATGCTGCCCAACTTTTATATATATATATATATATATAAGAGAGAGAGAGAGAGAGAGAGAGAGTGGTGTACATTCTGTGTGTTGTAATGAAATTATCTTATTGGATGGCTTGAAAAACAGTTTTTCCACTGAATCTTGATAATTTACCAATTTGCCGATGTTTAATTTGCCCTGCCATTCTTGGAACCAGCAGTATTCATCATCAAGAACCAGCATTCTCTGCCCGGAATGGCAATTGTTCATTTCCCACTACTCATGCTGCCTAACCTGCTGAGTTCCTTCAGCGATTTGTGCATCTTCTGCAGTCCTCAAACTGCAAGAATACCCTTCTTCAGACAGGACACCCTTGCAGGAGATTTCTCAGCCTGGTCCCAGTGGATGGCAGGTTTTCTTAACAGCAGGAGAGATGGAATAGACGAGGAGTGTTTACTTCTGAGTTTAAAGGCGACTACAATTCCAGGATTGGAGAGGTAGATGTCGGGGGTGTTCTACTTCTGGGAACTTGGCCTCAGAGTTATGAGGAGACGGGTTTTGTTTGAGATGAGGAGAAATACCTTCATTTGGTTGGTGGCAAACTGGTGAAATTAACTACCCTGGAGACCACAGGAGCTCAGCCAGTGAGTTCATTCAAAACACAGATAGGTAGATCTTTAAGGGAATCAAGCTATGTGGGGATACTATAGGAAAGTGGTGAAGTAGACCAGCCTTTGACAAGCAGTACAGTAGATTTGAAAGGCCAAATAGCTTCCTTCTGCCTTAACTTGTTATCACACAACCCTGTATTTGCCTGTTAAACCTCCTCTGCACTCTACATAGTGCACCAGCATCCTTCCTTAAATAAGGAGTCTGGATTGTCTCTGTACTTGGCAATTGAATGCCCCACAATCAGAGCATGAAGAGGGATGGCATACTAGGAGGGTCAGGAGCCGGGGAGATGGCACAACACGATTTGCACAACACATACAGTCACACACAAAAATATAGTCCAAGTCCCCGAGTCCATGAATGTTACAGCAGTCTGCAAATAAACACAATACAACTTGTCTTCTGTCGAGTGAACACTGGAGGGCAGCACTGACACCAGCCTAGATGCCACACGTCCTTCGGCACCGACTCTCCTGGATGACTGCAAACAGGCTACACCACAGCTTGAGGCCTAGTCCTCGCTACAACCGAGGCCACTCAGCTCCCTTGCCACCTGTTTTACCCAATAAAACAGCGACTTGCAGAATTCTACATTACCAATGTCCAACAGGGTCTTGTGATCACAGGAAAAGCAACTAACATAATCTCTAACTGTCAGACTGCACAACCTGAGCATTTGACAACATTGGGCCTAGACTCACTGAAGTTTAGAAGAATGAAGGAGATTGGTTCTTCCAGTAAGACGTTCAGACACTTCTTTGGGGCCAACCAAAGGTATTATTGTCTTTTTTAAATGTAGTTTCTAAGATTGCAAGACCCTGCTGGATGTTAAGAACTTAAAGTACTGAAGTTTCTCTGCCTCGATCTGCGAGTTGCTCATTGGCAGAGAAACTGAAGGAGCTGGACTTTGTGCAAGCTGCACTGCTTGCAACAGAGAGGTATCGGCTGCACGAAGGCGGTCTGCGGTCTAACAGCAAATGATTATCGTAGTTGCTTTTCTTGTGATCACCAGACCCTGCTGGCCATTGTGGAATGCTGCAAGTCGCTGTTTTATTGGGTAAAACAGGTGGCAAGGGAGCTGAGTGGCCTCGGTTGTAGCGAGGACTAGGCCTCAAGCTGTGGTGTAGCCTGTTTGCAGTCATCCAGGAGAGTCGGTGCTGAAGGGCGTGTGGCATCTAGGCTGGTGTCAGTGCTGCCCTCCAGTGTTCACTCGACAGAAGACAAGTTGTATTGTGTTTGACTGCAGACTGCTGTAACATTCATGGATGCAGGGACTTGGACTTATTTTGTGTGTGACTGTATGTGTCCTGCTATCTTCTCTTATATGTGCCTTGTGTTGTGTATGACTGCTAGTACTGTGTTTTGCGCATTGGCTCCGGAATAACACTATTTTGTTTGGTTGTATTCATGGGTGTTCACGCATGGTTAAATTACAACTAAACTTGAACTGGAAATCTATTGTAAGGCCTAGATTGAGTGGCTGTGGTGAGGATATTTCCAATAGTGACACAGCCTCAAAATAGAAGGATGTTCCTTTAGAACAGATGAAGAGGAATTCGTTTCACCTGAAGGTGGTGAATCTGTGGAATTCATTGCTGCAGACGGCTAGGAAGGCCAAGTCATTCAAGTGGAGGTTGATAGGTTCTTGATTAGTGAGGGCGTCAGAGGCCAGAGAGGAAGGCAAGAGAATGGGGAAGAGGGATTGAGAAGGAAAATAAATCAGCCATGTTCGAATGGTGGAGCAGACTTGATGGGCTGAATGGCCAAATCCTATGCTTATGTCTTATGGTCTTCTAGTCTTAACATCAAGGTTTCAGATTTGGAAGACACAGGGGGCAATCATAACTTCCAAAATGGTGATGATACAGTTCTCCACACACTTGACACTACATGTTGGAGTTAAGTGCTTTGAATCTTTTAAATGGGTTCAAGGTGGATGGGGAGAACCAATGAAATGTTCTCGTGTTTTTCAGATGCGTTACTGCCAGTCACTGAGTGAGGAGGAAAAGAAAGAGCTGCAGCTGTTCAGCGTCCAGAGGAAGAAAGAGGCTCTGGGCCGGGGAGCCATTAGGCAGCTGCCCAGGTCGCTGATGCACGTGGTTTGTGAGCAGGTAGCAGTCAGCAATGTCTCAAGTTTCGCTTCGGCTTCCTTTGTTGAGGTCGTTGAGTCATGTTAGATGTGAATGCCACCAACACAGCTGGCTGCAGGAGCCAATGAGCAGTTGTTCAGTGTTCCAGGGCCCAGTAAGCCAGTTGTATCCATGAGGTGCTTCATCATCTCCGTGACTCATTATGGCATTTTTACTGGCTCTGGTTCATCGGAGCCGCTTTTCCTGAGCAGTAGACAAGACCAAGGAGAACATTTACCTCAGATCAGTGCAGAGTCATAGAGCACTACAGCACAGAAGCTGGCCCTTTGGCCCATCTAGTCCCAGCTGGCCTATTTTATGCCTAGTCCCATTTTACCCACACCCGGACAACAGCATTCCAAACCCCTCCCACCCATGTGCCTGTAGGAACCCTTCAATGTAGAGTCATAAAGCACTACAGCACAGAAGCAGGTCCTTCAGCCCATCTAGCCCATGCTATCCTGGTCTGATTAGTCCCCTCTGCCTTCAATAGGACCATAACCCTCCAATATCTATCTCATCCATGTAAAGTCATCGAGCATCACAGCACAGAAATATGACCTTCAGCCCATCTAGCCCATGCCAAAAATTTATTCTGCCTAGTCCCATTGATCCACACCTGGACCATAGCCCTCCATACATCTCCCATCCATATCCTAATTTCCCTTAAATATAACAATTTAACCAGCATCTACGACTTCTGCTGGCAGCATCAGTATCAGTATCCCAGTCTCATTTCTGGCTCTGACTAAATCTTCACTAGACCAAGTATCTGGTTCCTAATCGCCCTCCACTGTCTCCCTCATCCCACCCCACCTCCCTCCCCGTTTGTGTCTTCCAGTGCAAGGAGAAGATAAATGGCGGTGAAATAGCCATATTTGTGTCCAGGGCAGGCTCCACGGTCTGCTGGCACCCGGCCTGTTTCATCTGTTCCACCTGCCAGGAGCTGCTCGTCGATCTGATCTACTTCTACCAGGACGGCAAAATCCACTGCGGCCGACACCATGCTGAGCTCGTGAAGCCCCGCTGTTCAGCCTGCGACGAGGTGAGGCGTAATGTGAGGGACGCAGATACCAGGGTCACCGTCCATCCTCGGCCTCAGCCTTCATTTCTATTTCATAAACATCTTGATTATTCTTATCAAATTGTTATCACAATAATAAATGAAACAGAATAGGATAGTGGCTATATTGGAATTGGTTTATTATTGTCACAGGTGCTGAGATAGAGTGATAAGATTGCTTTGCATACTGTTGGATCAAATCATTACACAGTACATCGAGACAGAACCAGGTAAAACAACAACAATGAAGAATAAAGTTTCAAAGCTGCCAAAAAGTGACGTCCAGGTGAACAAGCTAGTGCCAGCTCATAGCAAGGTAGATTGTGTGGCCAAGAACACGGGACAGTACAGGCCCTTCAGCCCACGATGCTGTACCAGCCCTTTAACCTACTCCAAGGTCAAGCTATTGCTTTCCTCCTGCGTAGTTCTCCATTTTTCTTTCATTCATGTGCCTACCTATGAGTTTGTTTAAATGCCCCTAACGTATCCGCTTCCACCACCACCCCCAGCAGGGTATTTCACACACCCACCACTCTCTGTGGAAAAAACTGACACCCTCTCCTCCCCCCCCCCACGCCATATTTTCCTCAAATCGCCTTAAAACTATGCTCATACAGTACCGATGTCCTTGAGCCGGCGATACTCCCTTTCAGGCTCTTGTATCTTCTGCCTGATGGGAGGGAGAAGAGAGGACATCCAGGGTGGGTGAGGTCTTTGATTATGCTGCCTGCGAGAAGTATAGACTGAGCCTGTGGAAAGGAGGCTGGATCCCACGATGTGCCGTGGGAGATCAGTATGTAGGAAGAGAAAGGAAAGGCAGCCAGTGAGCGTTTGCATTTGCGGGCTTCTGGGGTGTTGGGAATGGAGCAGTGAAACAGAACCATGTTCTCCCAGGCAACAAGGAGGAGATGTCTCGGTGATGTTGGCTGAGGACCGGGTGTTAGGGAGACCTTGCCTGTACCTTTCCACCTACGACACGGACAGGCGAAGCCGTTCCCCCCAGCGCCCGTCTCCTGAGGGTGACGGGGGGAGCGGGACATAGGGGGAAGGTTTTGGAACTGCGGTGGGAGGTGCCCTAGATTGTCGGGGTGAGCAGTCCTTGGAGAGCCACTGGTCACTCTGCACCTTATGCTCAGCGATACCGCACGTGGTTTTCCCGGGGCAGAGCTGGAGGGACAGTCACAGCCCCTCAGCCTCAGCAGAGGCGCCCGTGGAGCCTGGAGCAGGAGCAGTCCCAACTACCTGGCGTAACCCTACGGTATGTCAGTGCCCCGGTAACCCTGGAGAAATAGCACAAGGTATCCATGGTTACCGTGGTGATGTTCCAGGACCACCGGGCACCACAGAGGATAAGTAGCATCTGGGAGAGGATGGGGGCATTTTAATTCCAGTTGTTTTATTTATTGTTGTCGGCTCTAGTGTTTTGTTGTAAATTGTTTACGGGGTGAAGGGAGAAGAATGTTGAGAGCCAGGATCAAATGGTGGAGAAGGCTTGATGGGCTGAATGGTTTAATTCTCATTCCAAGTGGTTTATGGACGTATTATTGCCACAGACACTATGGTACAGTGTGAAGCTTCAGCTCTGAGACTGCACCTCCTCATCCTGGACTCTCCCACTATTGGAAACAGCCTCTCCACATCCACTACCTAGAACTTTCAATGTTCAATAGGTTTCAATGAGAACCCTCCTCATTCCTCTAAACTCCAGTCACCAAACGCTTCTCATGCATTAACCCTTCATTCCCACGATCCTTCACCACACCCTTTCCAATGCCAGCACTTCCTTTCTCGGGTACGGGGCCCAAAAGTGCTCAGCCTCAGAATACAGGGATCCCTGTATTCTTTAGCCAGAGGGTGGTGAATCTGTGGAATTCATTGCCACAGACAGCTGTGGAGGTGAAGTTATTGGATATATTTAAAGCAGAAATGGATAATAATTGTTTTGTAAGGGCATCAAAGGTTACGGGAGGGTGATAGAAGAATGGTGTTGAAAGGGTTAATAAATCAGCCAAGAAGGAATACCAGAACAGACTCGATGGTGAAATTCTGCTCCCATGTTTTATATAACCATATAACAGTTACAGCACGGAAACAGGCCATCTCGGCCCTTCTAGTCAGTGCCGACACTTACACTCACCTCGTCCCACTGGCCTGCACTCAGCCCATAACCCTCCATTCCTTTCCTGTCCAATGGTGTAACTCCAATCTGTGATCGAGCAGAAAACTGTAGTCGTACTGTTCTGATCATGTTTGCCCAGAAGTTGGCAACCTTCATGTATTCTTCAGTGAAGGAGCACTGTCCAGTTCTTCTCTCTCTTGGAAACAAAAGAAGTTATTTACCATTCAGTTTGAATATGACCCACGAGGTACCTCTGTGATCCAGGCAATTGCCTAACAAAGATCTGTCCTGGAATTTCAGATTATCTTTGCCGACGAATGCACCGAGGCGGAAGGTCGTCACTGGCACATGAAGCACTTCTGCTGTTTCGAGTGTGAGACCATCCTGGGAGGACAGAGGTACATCATGAAAGATGGCCGGCCCTTCTGTTGTGGCTGCTTCGAGAGTCTCTACGCGGAATATTGTGAAGCCTGTGGGAATCATATTGGTAATCCGCTAATGTTTACATGTTAATATTACAACTTTCGACAGAGCCTTCAGCCCATGATGTGTCAAACTAATTAAAACAACAATTAGATGCCTGGTTCAGCTAATCCCTTCTTCCATACCCTTTTCAAATCTTGTATATTCATGTGCGTTTCCAAAAGCCTCTTAAGCACCTCTGCCATATCTGCCTCAGCACTACCTACCCCAGGCAGTGCATTCCAGGCTCCCACTCTGTGTAAAAAGCAAACTTCCTTTCAACTTGCCTTCTGTCACTTTAAATGCCTGCCCTCTAGTGTTAGGCACTTCAACCACCTCTTAATTGTGTAAACCTCTATCAAGACCACCCGCTTGGTGGCTGCCCCTCCAGTTTGCCCATTCTGTCCTTATAGCACATGCCCTCCAATCCAGGCAGCATCCTGGTAAACCCTCTCCAAAGCTCCATGCCCTTCCTACAATGGGCAACCAGAGCTGCAGCCAATACTCCAGGTGCACCTTAGCAGCGTCTTATAAAACTGTAACACCGCCTCCCGACTTTTGAGCTCAATAAAGGCCAGCGAGCCACTTGCCTTTGTTGCCACCCTATCAGCCTGTGTAGCCACTTTTAGGGAGCTATGGACCTGGACCCCGTCTCCTCCCCCAGTGCAGCAACACCGCACACTTGGCCAGATTAAATACCATCTGCCATTTCTCCTTCGATATCTGCAGCTGATACTCTGCTACATCCCTTTCTAAAATACCTCATCACCACTGTTTTGTAACTACAAAACATTAAACTAGTTCAAAGGAAAAGAGAGCTGAGAGACTTGAGTCTTAGTTTGTCTTCACTGTAAGCAAGGCATGCACGCAAGTCATGATGTATGCAAGTCACGTATTTTTACGTATAACTATAATGAATTCTATGAACAACAAAAAATGCTTAATCAAACAGTATGTTTACAAGATTACTCAATATTCAATATATAACAGATGCCCCGCTGTATCCCTTGGCAATCTTCTTCACTATCCCAATTTTCTTTTGTCTGTGAACTTGCTAACCTACCCATCCACATTTTCACCCAGGTTGTTTCTGTATATCACAAAGAGCACCGATCCCAACATGATCACCAGTAGTCATGGATCTCCAGCTAGAATAAGTCCCATCAGACTGAATGTTTAGTTTGTGGTTCAAGTTTATTTTGCTCACCTTCAGTGAGGATATATTGTAGACATTAGTTGGAAATGAGAAACTAACCTTGTTTAATTTTGATCCTTCCCTCTTAAAGTCTGCCAGTGATTGTGTGCGTTGTTCTGAACGTAGCTGGCGTCTTCTGCGCGAGTTTTGTCGGTGGTGGGCTGCTGTTGTGTCCATCGCCACCTTAGTGGCGTTGCAGTGCGTTGCAGACGTAAATTGGATAGAAAGCGTGGATCTGCGGGGGGGGGGGGGCAGAATCCAACCTGTAGACAGGGTTTGGTTGTAGAGCCATTCAATCGTGGGCCAGGTGGGATGCAGAAGTTCTCCTCCAACATGGTAGTGACTGGAGAGGAGTTCACCGAGGGCCACTGGGGCCTGCTGAGGTCCACCAACAGCCGCTCACAAATAAGGAAAGGCAACTCTGAAGCACAGTAGGGCGATGGGACAGTGCTGCAGTCTCCTCCAACTTCCCACCAGAACCATCTCATCCTCGGAGTTTCCCAGAGGCAACACTAACGTAAATTAACTGAATCCCTGTGTAGCGCAAAGAGTGATTGAGCTGGGGTTTCTGTGTGGATTTGACAAGTGGTGGAACAAAACCTGGGTAGCAAGCTGACGCCTACTGTACAAAATTTCAGTGCATCCTGTCAGGATAAATCATGATCTGTCATGTTGGAATATAGTGTTAAATTGTTTTTTTTCTCATAGTTTAACCTTCCCTTTGCTTGCTGGTATTTTTATATAATCACCTATATGCAGTGCGTATATCGTTCTGTGAGTTTTTCAGCATCTGCAATGAGCTAATTCTGTATTTTTCTAGAAGTTTCTCAGGTGTCACGCCACTGAATCTGGCTATTTCATAAGTTATTCTTCTCACCAGAATAACTTGTCCTTTTTTTTTTGTTCATTGAGCTTTTAGTGTCTTTAGTTCTTTTGTCCTCCCTTCGTTCATTCTTCATTCCTGTACACTTCTTACACAGCCATAACCAAAACATTCTTTGCCTTGTTCTTGACTTCCAAAGAACCTCTAGATGGCAAAATCGCCCGGATCGAACGCTTTACTTAGGTAAAACGGGCTGGCTGTCAGTTCCCTTGTTTACACGTCTGTTTTTAACTGCAGGTGTTGACCATGCTCAGATGACCTACGACGGGCAGCACTGGCATGCTGTGGACAAGTGCTTCTGCTGTGCCCAGTGCAGGACACCTTTGCTGGGCTGCCCCTTCCTGCCGAAGCAGGGCCGGATCTTCTGCTCCAAGGCCTGCAGCCTGGGCGAAGACGTCCAAGCCTCCGATTCCTCTGACTCCGCCTTCCAGTCCGCCCGCTCCAGGGAGTCCCGGCGCAGCGTCCGCATGGGCAGGAGCAGTCGGTCAGCGGACCAGTGCCGGCAGTCTCTGCTCCTGTCCCCTGCCGACGACTACAAACGCTCTGGTTCTGGCAGCCATGGCGGCAGGACCTTCTGGAAGGGCAGCGGAGAGGCGGAGGCCCCGGAGGAGCAGGAGGAGTGGGCAGAGCACGAAGACTACCTGACACAGCTGCTGCTCAAGTTTGGCGACCGGGGGGTCTTCTTCCAGCCTCCCAGCGGCGACGACGCCCATGGCAACCCGGAGCTGCGTGTCCACGGGGCCTCGGGCCTGGCCGGCAACAAGTTTGAGACCAGCCTGTCCTGGGCACAGTCCCAGGACAATCTGGGTGACTCGGCCTACGGGAGCCACCCGGGCCCAGCCAGCAGCAGGAAGATACAGGACCTGGAGACAGAACATGGCCCCACAGGCTTCAAGCACAGTGAGAGCCCCTGGTATGGAGACTCACTGGAATGCTTGAGCAGCGAGCTGAAGCCCAGCCAGCAGAGTGTCCGCAATTCCGTAGACTCACTTGCCCTGTCCAACATAACAGGTATTGTGCACGTACACCAACCTTCCAGTGATACCAAAGACCACGGGGTCCCCTCCAGTGGGGTCCACCGCAGTGGGGTGGGGCGGACAAAGATGGAGGCGGATGACCTCGTAAACTCTCCCCTGGGGCTGGCCCGCCAAGTTGGCTGTCTGAGGGTCCCTGGGAGGGCAGCAGAGGGCTCCGTCCGGGCCAACTGCCTGGCAGTTTTCCGGGTGTGCGTCTGAGCTGGATGACCATGAAGAAAGAACTTGCTGCATCCATGGTTTCTGTGGAGGTGCTCCAAGGACTTTGGTCACTGTTGGGTACAAACAGCATCCTCGATCAGGCTGGGAACATGTTAACTTAATTACTGCCATTGTCTCCAGTTCTTTTTGTATTAGCATTGTAGTATTGGGCTAGCCGGTGATGTAGTGGCATCAGCACTGGACTTCAAGGCAGATGGTCCAGAGTTCAAATCCAACCAGGGCAAATCATAGTAGGTAAATTATTGGAAGGAATACTAAGAGATAGGATCTACAAGTATTTGGATAGACAGGGACTTATTAGAAAAAGTCAGCATGGCTTTGTGCGTGGTAGTTACCAGGAAAATGGATAAAGGGAAGGCAGTGGATGTTGTATACATGGACTTCAGTAAGGCCTTTGACAAGGTCCCGCATGGGAGGTTGGTTCGGAAGATTCAGTCACTAGGTATACATGGAGAGATAGCAAACTGGATTAGAGATTGGCTCAATGGGAGAACTCAGAGAGTGGTACTGGAGGATTGCTTCTCTGAGTGGAGGCCTGTGACTAGTGGTGTGCCACAGGGATCAGTGCTGGGTCCATTGTTATTTGTCATCTATATCAATGATCTGGATGATAATGTGGTAAATTGGATCAGCAAATTTGCTGATGATACAAAGATTGGCGGTGTACTGGACAGTGAAGAAGGTTTTCAAAGCTTGCAGACGGATTTGGACCAGTTGGAGGAATGGGCTGAAAAATGGCAGGTAGAGTTTAATGTGGACAAGTGTGAGGTATTGCACTTCGGAAGGTCTAACCAAGGTAGAACATACAAGGTAAATGGTAGGACACTGAGGAGTGCAGTAGAACAGAGGGATCTGGGAGTACAGATACATAATTCCCTAAAAGTGGCGTCACAAGTGGATAGGGTTGTAAAGAGAGCTTTTGGTACATTGGCCTTTATAAATCAAAGTATTGAGTATAAGAGTTGGAATGTTATGGTGAGGCTGTATAAGACATTGGTGAGACCGAATTTGGAGTATTGTGTGCGGTTTTGGTCACCTAATTACAGGAAGGATATTAATAAGGTTGAAAGAGTGCAGAGAAGGTTTACAAGGATGTTGCCAGGACTTGAGAAACTGAGTAACAGAGAAAAGTTGAATAGGTTAGGACTTTATTCCCTGGAGTGTAGAAGAATGAGGAGAGATTTGATAGAGGTATATAAAATTATGATGGGTATAGATAGAGTGAATGCAAGCAGGCTTTTTCCACTGAGGCTAGGGCAGAAAGAAAAAAGAACTCATGGGTTAAGGGTGAAGGGGGAAAAGTTTAATGGGAACATTGGGGGGGAGGGGCTTCTTCACGCAGAGAATAGTGGGAGTGTGGAATGAGCTGCCAGATGCCAGATGAAGTGGTGAATGCGGGCTCACTTTTGACATTTAAGAAAAACTTGGACAAGTATATGAGTGAGAGGGGTTTGGAGGGATATGGTCCAGGCGCAGGTAAGTGGGACTAGGCAGAAAAATGGCTGGGCACAGCCAATAAGGGCCAAAAGGCCTGTTTCTGTGCTGTAATGTTCTATGGTTCTGTGGTCCCAACTTGGGCAGCAGCAGTATCTCTGTGGAAGAAAGTCCTGGCAATCTACTTCTGTATCTTGCCACGAAAACCCTATGGACAACGACACTATCCATAGGGTCACCCTGAGTTGAGAAACAACTCAACAGCACTCAACAACGACATTGTAGTATTATGGCTAATACCGGGGTATTAGGTGACTGGAGGGAAAACAAGGGGGATGTCAAGGGTAAGTTTTTTAAACAGAGAATGGTCAATGGTGATAGAGGCAGATACACTTGGGCATTTATGAGACTGTGAGATAGGCGCATGGGTGATAGAAAACTGGAGGGCAATGTAGGAGAGAAGGATTAGATTTGTCTTACAGTAGGTTAAAGGTTTGGTGCAACAATTTGGGCTGAAGAGCCTGTACTGTGTTGTGATGTAGAAGTTACAATAAACAGGCATCTATTTGTTTGGAAAACGAGTGTCAGGTCAGGTTTACTGTCATGGGTGAGGCGCAGATACAGTGGAAAACTTGCTTGCTGCAGCATTGCAAGCACGTGGGTGTGGACTGTAATCGTCATTTGGAGGGATTCTTCCAAAATGGCCAGAAACTGTTGTCAGTGACAATAGGAAGAAGTGACTGGGATGTGTACCCCACCTCTTGGTGCATGCGTTAGGCAGTGTCACCACGTCAGTGGAGAGATAGAGAGGTGGCAATGAATTGGAATTGAGGTCTGATCGGTACAACATTGGCAAGAATAACCCACAAGTACAAGGTGTCTTAACATGCTTCATGGAAAGGTTTTACAGAATTACAGGCAGGTGCAGATAAAGGTGGGGAACGAGAACCTTGAGGAAAGAACCTCAAAAGTTTAGGACCGAGACAATCGTGAATTGTTTTGGTAGATGTCAGAAACAGCGAAGGGAGCTGCACTAGAGAATTTCAGTCATCCAGGGACCCGGCAGGGAGGGGACGGACCCCGTGAATGGTTGGAACGCAACGGGTGAGGATATGAAAATAGAAGTGTTACCAGACCAGGAGCCGGAACAGTGTTGAGGAAGCAGGGAGTCTGCAGAAAGATTAGGAGAATGGGCAAAGTTGCAGATGGAATACAGCGCAGGGAATATATATGGTCATGTACTTTGGTAGAAGGAATAAAGGAGTAGACTGTTTTCTAAATGCGGTACCAATTCAGAAATCAGTGCTGCAAGGGGGCTTGAGAGTTCTCGTGCAGGATTCCCTAAATGTTTACAGGACAGAAGGCAGGAGAATGGGGCTGAAAGGGATAATAAATCAGCCATGATGGGTTGGCAGAGAAGACTTGATGGGCCAAATGGCCTAATTCTGCTCCTATATCTCATGTCTTAAGGACAGCTCTGGTTCCAGCTCTGACTGAACACTGTGTTCAATACCATGACCCAGAGAATATTCTTTCCTCAGGTTTGAGATACCTTGAGTCAAACACATTTGAATTTTGGTCATTTTGACCTGAGTAGAGAGAGGCAGAGTTAGGTGTGTTGTAGTGTGTTTATGAGTCTATGGCGAAGAGAATTCTTGGGATAATTAATAATTTTAAGCGGGATTCTTTGAATATGCTGATATTTGACTAGTGCTGTTAGGTAATTCCCAAGTTCTGGGTAACATTAAACTGATCAGAGTCCCTCTGTTCATCCCAGTAGGAGCCTCAGTGGACGGAGACAGCCAGCAGAGATCGCCTGTCTTCACTCTGCAGGATCTCCAAGAATTGGAGAGCTGTGAGAAGGTGAGCAACATGGGGACGATGAACTCCTCGATGCGCCACTGCAGCATCGAGTCCCTGAAGAGCTTGGCGTCGGAGCGTTGCGTGGTCCCGGAGCCGGAGGAGAAGCCGAAACCTCTCTACAACCCGATGCTGAGGCGATCAAAGTCACAGACCAGGCCTCAGCAAGTAAAGTTTTCCGACGATGTTATCGACAACGGGAATTGCGAGGAGATCGAGGTCCGGCAGCCCCCAATGAGCGAGCGGACGCGGCGCCGAGTGTATGACTTTGAAGGGCGCAGCAGCCAGCGCCGCCATCGCTGGCGCAGGAGCCGGAAGTCCCGTTCCGACAACGCGCTCCACTTGGCCGCGGAGCGGAGAGGCCCAAGGGAAAGGCTTCACCTTCACTCTCCAAAAGACTGTGACAAACTGGTTGAGACACACGCCCATCGCGACAGACAACCGTATCACCAGAGCCAAGACTTGTACGGCCAGTACCGCCAACCCCCAGACTATGCACTAAACCAAGCGGTGGGCAAATTCCTTGCCTTGTATGCTGACGACTATGATTCCTGGTGCTCAACATGTTCCTCTTCGTCCTCTGATTCAGAAGAAGAGGGTTACTTCCTTGGTCAACCTATCCCACAGCCCAGAAGCCAAAGGTACCAGCTCTATGGCGATGACCTTGCAGGAGCCTCTATGGTGCCAGCTTCCTCCATGACACCACAGATCACCAGAGCCAAAAAGAAAAAAGGCCACAAAGGGAAGAATTGTATAATTTCCTAGAACAGGGCTAGTGGTGACCAAATTTATAAGGAGTGTTTCTGGAATCCGAATCCAGATGTTTCTGGACCATCTCATGGAAGCAGGCTATATACTGTGAATTTATTGGCAACGGGAACTCTGTACCCACTTGTAATCCCACATGAAGGAACATTGTCTGCCATGCTCCGTCCTCACACCCTCAACCACCTGGGTCAACACGGACCTTCACGCTGGATTCATGGTTCCAGGAAGCTTCAGGCATTGAAACAAAATGTTTTTTTTAAACTTCATTATCTTCTATGTTATTATGGTATTAAATGTTCACTTTCATTGAAGTATTTGCAATGAGTTTGTAAAAGTGAAAGGGTTGAATGGAGAAAGGGGCAAAGATAGTTGTGTGGAGTGAATCTACTGCCTCTCCCCATCCTTGCAATTCCACACCACAGGCATTAGAGGGGCTGCAATCTGTAATTTCAAAGAAAAAATGTTGGTATTTATAATGTAGCATTTAACAACTAAAGTTAATCATAATTTAACAGTGCAAATAATGTATATATTGTAAAGTCCAGATTAAGAAACTGATATTTTTATATATCGCTGAATTACAAAAAAAAAACACATTTATGTTTGGTTGTATATGAATAAATGTAATGAAGTGATTGGCAGCATTTCCCTTTGATAAGCAGTGTTTACCATTTTGTTAAGATGTACTGTGTTTAATGCTTCTACATACAGCTTCTCTCTTGTCTAGTTACCTTCTTACTGGGCCCCTTTGTGACCCAACAGTATTGGCAATTCCCGGATTCAGAAGTGCATCTGAGATACGGCAATGTTATCAGAGCCTATTGTGAAAGTGATGTATAAATGTAAAGACTGGAACATGTGGATGAATGAAATAAAAAAATACAAAATAACCCAGTTTGTTTCACTAAAATACATTCTGCAAAATGTTGAAACAATGAGCCACCTCCCTCCTCTTGACCCGCTTCCTCTCAGATCCCTACCCCCTGCCCTGTCATTCCCTCAATGGGGGGGGCCTGGGCGCCAGTGAGGCCACGCTGCTCATTTCAGTGTCGGAGGTCCGGGGCTTTCGTTTAGGGAATAATGACAAGAAAAAAAAGTCTGTACATGCTCGAACAACGAGTGCTGGAGCAAGGACTTCCGGTTTTTTATTCAATCCCAATCTGCGGTAACCTACGCACATATAGGTTATACATATATGTATACTTAAATCATCTCTAGATTACTTATAATACCTAATACAATGTAAATGCTATGTAAATGGTTGTTACACTGTATTGTTTAGGGAATAATGACAAGAAAAAAGTCTGTACGTGCTCGAACATCGAGTGCTGGAGAGAGAACTTACAGGTTTTCCCGATCCGCGGTTGGTTGAATCTGTGCACGCGGAATCCGTGGATAAGGAGGGCCGACTGTATCCTCATCGAAGATTCGTTTATTTTATCAAAGTGTCCAACTCTGAAATAGTGCTTCAGAAGTCGAGGCCCGCTGGCCGGAGCCCCCAAGTCTGAATCTGTGTAAGTCTACTTGGGAGATCGGTTACCATGAATCCACACATCCACTGGAGACCGGGTAGAGGAACGGGGCTTGTTTTGCTGCCGTTGCTTTGCTACTTGGCATGTTCTGTTTTGTTGTGTTCTGCCAAACATTGTGGGCAAACTACACTGGCACTGGAATGCGTGGCGCACTTGCGGGCATCCCCCAGCACATCATTAGGTGTGTTGGTTGTTAACATAAAAGACACATTTCACTGTATGTTTCATTATACACGTGGTAAATAAATCTCAATCTGAATTTGAAATCGCTGTGGTGAAATTGCGCATGTTTTCTGTAACTTATTGTAGTTTTAAAATAATGGATAGTTGTAGAAATACATTGCCTGAAGTATTAGTATTGTCCATCTAGTTTTTATGTTATTTATGTTGGGGTGTACAGGGTTTGAAGTGGAATAACAGGCAGTGTCTATAGAAAGGGCATTTGCACACATTAAGCTTGGAGAGCAAATGACAAATTGGGTCAGAATAATTATTTTTCACTGTATAATTGCAATGTAAAAACAATAATGTCCCCTGAAATTTAGTCTCTTCTGCTTTCTTGTTAAATGAAAATCATTCCGACTTGACATCTGTAAAGGTCCAAAGTTAAGTATTACTTTTCTTCAGAACAGCATGGGAAACAGAATATCTCACTGCTTGAAGACATCCTGAGGGAAGTATGGAGCAGAAGACTTTCTCAATCATCAACCTGAGTGAAGATTCAATGGACTACCAATGTAGTCTGGTGTAACATTAATGCTTTAGAATATGGGGTATAGTCTTTGCTTATATTCAATGCTCTAATCCATTCTGATGACAATGCCTCAACTATCACACCACCTGTACCACCAGGGTAGGCCTTACACGCCAAGCGGTGGGGCACCGACGACTGGTAGAACAGAGGGAATACAGATCCATAATTCCCTGAAAGTGGTATCACGGTAGCTACAGTCATAATGAGAGCTTTTAGCACATCAGCTTTCATAAATCATAGTGCTGAGTCCTGGAGATGGGATGTCATGTTGAAGTTGTACAAGACACTAGTGAGGCATAATTTGGTGTATTGTGTGCAGTTCTGTTCTACTGAGAAGAAAGCTATCAACAAGATTGAAAGTACAGAGAGAATTTACAAGGATGTTGTTGGGACTTGTTACAGGGCAAGGTTGAAAAGATTAGTCACTGGAGTTTAGTAAGATAAGAGGAGATCTGATAAAGGTATACAAAATTATAAGGGGTCTAGATAAAGTAAATGCAGCAGGCTTTTTCCACTGAGGTTGGGTGAGACTAGAATGAGGTCATAGGTTAAGGGTGAAAGGTGAAATGTTCAAGGGGAACATGAGGGGAAATTTCTTTACTCAGGGTGGTGAGAGTGTGGAACGAGCTGATGGCAGATATGGTAGATGTAGGTTTGATTTTAAAATTTTAAGAGATATTTGAATAAGTGCATGGATGAGAAGGGTATGGAGAGCCTCCTCCAGTTGCAGCTCGATGAAATTAGGAAGAATAAATATGGCACAGACTAGACAGGCCTTAGGGCCTGCTACCGTACTGTAGTGCTCTGTAACTATGACTCTGAACACCCAGCAACGTTGATCACGTTACCAAACAGATCGGAAAGCTTCCTCCAATATGCCCCTGAGGTTTGTACAACTAGAAATTTGCTTACACAGCTCCATAATGTGTCATGCTGGAACTGAAGTCAATGCAGAATCAAACAGCTTCCAATACATTTTTGGATGTATTCTTCTTTGGGCCTATTACATCTCTCCAGTGAAAATCTCCCCAGAGTAATGTTAAGTGGTTATGACACATTCCATCATGGTTGATTTACTTCCCCCTCAATCCCATTCTCCTGCCTTCTCCCTGAAACCTTTGATGCCCTTACTAATCAAGAACCTATCAATCTCTGCTTTAAATATACCCAATGACTTGGCCTCCACAGCCATCTGTGCCAATAAATTCCATAGATTCACCACTCTCTGGCAAAATAAATTCCTTTTCATCTCTGTTCTAAAGGAACGTCCTTGTATTCTGAGTTTGGTCCTAGATTCTCCCACTACTGGAAACATCCTCTCCACCTACTGTCTTTCTAGACCTTTCAATATGCCATAGGTTCTGTTGAGATCCTCCCTCATTCTAAACTCCAGTGAGTACAGGTCCTGAGCCATCAAGAGCTCCTCATACATTAACCCTTTGGTTCCTAAGATCATTCTCACAAACCTCTCCAATGCCAGCAGATCCTTTCTTAGATGAGGGGCACAAAGCTGCTCACAGTTCTCCAAATGTGGTCTCATGAATGCCTTTTGAAGCCTCAGCATTATGTTCTTCCTTTTATATTCAAGCCCTTTCAAAGTAAATGCGAACATTACATTTGCCTTCCTTGCACCGACTCAAACTGCAAGTTTACCCTTAAGGAATCCTGAACAAGGACCCCCAAGTGCCTTTGCACTTCTGGTTTTGAATTTACTCCCCCTTTAGAAAAAAGTCTACACCTTTATTCCTTCTACCAAGTGCATGACCATACACTATATTCTACCTGCCACTTACTTTTCCATTCTCCTAATAAATCCCAAGTTCTGTAGATTCCCTGCTTTTTCAACAGTACCCGTCCCTCCACCTATCTTTGTATTGTCCAGAAGCTTGGCCACAAAGCCATCAATTCCATCATTCAAATCATTAACTTACAATGTGAAAAGTAAAGGACCCAACACGGGTCCCTGCAGAACACCTCTAGTCACCAGCTGCCAATCAGACTAGTCCATACTAGTATCTCTCCTGCTATATCATGGGCTCTTGTCTTGTTTAGTAGCCTCATGGAGCAGCATTCACTCCAGTAAAATGGAGGTGTGTTATGATGCAGCAGGTTCCCCAAGGCCAAACAAAGGTGTCTTCGTCTTTTGTAAACATCTTTTTTTATGATGCAAGATAATGCTGGACATAAAAACTTCAAGTACTGTAGGTCTACCCCTTCAGTGAGCTGCTCATTGGTGAAGGAACTGGACTTGGTGCGGATCGTGTTACAGCCTGCTACAGAAAGATATCAGAGTCAGTGCCTGAAAGTGGCATGCAGTGTGATTGTCCTCAATTGCAAGACCCTATTGGACATTAGTAAAGTCCATTTCGCTTGTTTATTGATGAGGCAGATGGCGGGGAGCTGC
This sequence comes from Hypanus sabinus, assembly GCF_030144855.1. Taxonomy (NCBI): domain Eukaryota; kingdom Metazoa; phylum Chordata; class Chondrichthyes; order Myliobatiformes; family Dasyatidae; genus Hypanus; species Hypanus sabinus. The sequence continues at coordinate 120,760,341 of NC_082713.1, forward strand.
GTGGCCTTGTTGTAGTGAGGACAAGATCTCAAGCCGCGGACTTGCCCGTTGCAGCAATCTAGGAGAGGAGATGCCAGAGTTGGTGTCGGGAGGTGTCTGTGCTGGGTTGGGGCCTGGCCCCTCCCATCTGTGCTCACTCAGTTGATTGCATGCATACGTTCTTCTGCAGACTGCTCAGATCTGCTTGTCCTCGCCATTGACACCCACTCGCCATCAATCTAGCCAACTAGTGGTGTAGTGGCACCGGCACCAGATTTCGAGGTAAGTGGTCCTGGGTTCAAGTCCGGCCGGCTCCTCGCATGCTTTCCATCTGCTGGGTTGAGCATCAAGCTAGCAACTCGGCCTCATAGAAGATAAATAAATGCTACAGAACAAAGACTGATTGTGGACTTCAGGAAGTGTAGTACAAAGGAACACATACCAATCCTCATAGAGGGATCAGAAGTGGAGAGAGTGAGCAGCTTCAAGTTCCTGGGTGTCAAGATCTCTGAGGATCTAACCTGGTCCCAACATATCAATGTGGTTATAAAGAAAGCAAGACAGCGGCTATACTTTATTTGGAGTTTGAAGAGATTTTTTTGCATGTCAACAAATACACTTCAAAAACTTATATAGTTGTACCATGGAGAGCATTCTGACAGGCTGCATCACTGTCTGGTATGGAGGGGCTACTGCACAAGATCAAAAGAAGCTGCAGACGGTTGTAAGTCTAGTCAGCTCCATCTTGGGTGCTAGCCTACAAAGTACCCAGGACATTTTTAGAGAGCAGTGTCTCAGAAAGGCAGCATCCATTATTAAGAATCTCCAACGCCCAGGGCATGCTCTTTTCTCACTATTACCACCAGGTAGGAGATACAGAAGCCTGAAGGCACACACTCAGTGATTCAAGAACAGCTTCTTCCCCTCTGCCATCTGATTCCTAAATGGACATTGAAGCTTTGGACACTACCACACTTTTTTAAATATACAGTATTTCTGTTTTTGCATGTTTTTTTATCTATTCAATACATGTAATTGATTTGCTTGTTTATTTTTTCTCTCTGCTAGATTACGTATTGCATTGAACTGCGGCTGCTAAGTTAACAAGTTTCACGTCATGTGCCAGTGATAATAAACCTGATTCTGAGAAACATCCAGGTTGCTGCTTGAGGTGTGGCGACGAATAACAACATCAGTTTACATGACGTGTCACTCAGGGATTTGGACTATATTATATATTTTTTGCATGACTGTATGTTTACTGCTATCTTATATGTGTCCATATGAGCCTTGTGCTTTGTATGACTGTTGATGTTGTGCTTTGTACTTAGACTCTGGAGTAACACCATTTCATTTGTCCGTATTCATGGGTATTCATGTGCGGTGGAACGACAATTAAACTTGAACTTGAACCTAATTCACTAACTCACCTTTGTCTATTCTGCCTGTTGTTTCCTCAAAGAATCCCAAGAGATTTGTCAGGCAAGATTTTCCCTTAAGGAAACTATGCCAACTTCAGTCTATTTGATCATGTGCTTTCAAGTATCCCAAAACCTCATCCTTAATAATGGCTTCTGGCATCATCAAAGTTCAAGGTAAAATTTATTATCAGAGTACACACAATCCTGAGATTCTTTTCCTGTGGGCATAATTAGCAAATCCATAGAACAGTAGCTGTGAACAGGATCTGTGAACATCAGGAATTGCAAAATGCAAACAAACTGTGCAAATGCAGGTATAAATAAATAGCAATAAATAACAAGCATGAAAGATGGCAAGTCCTGGAGATGAACCCATGAACACTACCTTATTACTCATATTTTGTACTAGTTATTTGTTTTGTGTGACTTATAGTAATTATAGTGTCTTGCATTATACTGCTGCCGCAAAACAACAAATTTCACGACGCGTCAGTGATAATAAACCTGATTCTGAAGCTGCCTGAATTTGCAGAGAAGAAATTATTTGTGTTACTCTTCATGGTGCTATCTACCACAGCAGGGAAGCTGGGCTGCACTTCAGTCGACAGGGTAAATGTGTCAAACACAAAATGCTGGAGGAAATTGGCAGGTCAGGCAGGATTTATGGAGAGGAATAAACAGGTGACCCTTGAGTTAAGACCTTTCATTAGGTTTGGAAAGAAGCCAAAATATAAAGGTTTGGTGTGGAGGGGGAAGGTGAAGGAATGCAAACTTGCAGGTGAGACCAGGTGAGGGAGAAGGTAGGTGCGGTGGTGAGGGGGAATGGTGAGACACTGGGAGTTGATAGGTGAGACCAGGTGAGGGAGAGGGTGGGTGAGGTGGTGAGGGGGAATGGTGAGACACTGGGAGTTGATAGGTGAGACCAAGTGAGGTAGAAGGTAGGTGCGGTGGTGAGGGGGAACGGTGAGACACTGGGAGTTGATAGGTGAGATTAGGTGAGGGAGAAGGTAGGTGAGGTGGTGAGGGGGAATGGTGAGACACTGGGGGGTGATAGGTGAGACCAGGTGAGGTAGAAGGTAGGTGAGGTGGTGAGGGGGAATGATGAGACACTGGGGGGTGATACGTGAGGCCAGGTGAGGTAGAAGGTAGGTGAGGTGGTGAGGGGGAATGGTGAGACACTGGGGGGTGATAGGTGAGACCAGGTGAGGTAGAAGGTAGGTGAGGGGGTGAGGGGGATGGTGAGAAGCTGGGAGGTGATAGGTGAGACCAGGTGAGGGAGAAGGGGGTTGAGGGGGAATGGTGAGACACTGGGAGTTGATAGGTGAGACCAGGTGAGGTAGAAGGTAGGTGCGGTGGTGAGGGGGAACGGTGAGACACTGGGAGTTGATAGGTGAGATTAGGTGAGGGAGAAGGTAGGTGAGCTGGTGAGGGGAAATGGTGAGACACTGGGGGGTGATAGGTGAGACCAGGTGAGGGAGAAGGTAGGTGAGGTGGTGAGGGGGAATGATGAGACACTGGGGGGTGATAGGTGAGACTAGGTGAGGTAGAAGGTAGGTGAGGTGGTGAGGGGGAATGGTGAGACACTGGGGGGTGATAGGTGAGACCAGGTGAGGTAGAAGGTAGGTGAGGGGGTGAGGGGGATGGTGAGAAGCTGGGAGGTGATAGGTGAGACCAGGTGAGGGAGAAGGGGGTTGAGGGGGAATGGTGAGACACTGGGAGGTGATAGGTGAGACCAGGTGAGGTAGAAGGTAGGTGAGGTGGTGAGGGGGAACGGTGAGACACTGGGAGTTGATAGGTGAGACTAGGTGAGGGAGAAGGTAGGTGAGCTGGTGAGGGGAAATGGTGAGACACTGGGGGGTGATAGGTGAGACCAGGTGAGGTAGAAGGTAGGTGCGGTGGTGAGGGGGAACGGTGAGACACTGGGAGTTGATAGGTGAGACCAGGTGAGGGAGAAGGTAGGTGAGCTGGTGAGGGGAAATGGTGAGACACCGGGGGATGATGTGAGACCAGGTGAGGGAGAGGGTGGGTTGGGGAGGGATGGTGAGAAGCTGGGAGATGATAGGTGAGACCAGGTGAGGGAGAGGGTGGGTGGGGGAGGGATGGTGAGAAGCTGGGAGTTGATAGGTGAGACCAGGTGAGGGTGAGGGTGGGTGAGAGGGTGAGGGGGAATGGTGAGACACTGGGAGGTGATAGGTGAGACCAGGTGAGGGTGAGGGTGGGTGAGAGGGTGAGGGGGAATGGTGAGACAATGGGAGGTGATAGGTGAGACCAGGTGAGGGAGAGGGTGGGTGAGAGGGTAAGGGGGAATGGTGAGACACTGGGAGGTGATAGGTGAGACCAGGTAAGGGTGAGGGTGGGTGTGGGGTTGAGGGGGATGGTGAGAAGCTGGGAGTTGATAGGTGGAAAAAAGTACGAAACTTTAGAAGGAACCTGATAGGAGAGAGAGTGGACCATGGGAGAAAGGGAAGGAGAGGGGCACCACAGGGTGGTGATGGGCAGTTAAGGAGAAGAGTAGAACTGCTGGCAGTCACTAGCATACAACACATTCAGACTGTGAATGTAAAGAGATAGTTTTCCATGATTGAGTGGGTAAGTGCAGTACACATACAGAACATAGAACAGTACAGGACCTTCAGCTCACAATCTAACCCTTCGCTCCTACATAGCTCTCCTTTGTTCTATTACTTATGTGCCTATCTAAAAGTTTCTCAAACGCTCCTAATGTATTTGCCTCTACCAGCACCCCGGCAGTAGGTTTGTAGTGGTTGCTAATTTCAGCTTCAAACGAGCGGTCAGGCAGAACCCTGTAATGCTTTGCTTGTTAGTGAGAATCTGCCACAAAGCCAACCCCGGCTGCGCTCTCTTGTTTAGGTTACGATCTGCTATGATTGACACAGTCTCACAGGTGGTACATGTACATGTAAGAGCTGGAAAGCAAGGTCAAGAGAAGACTTTTGCCAATGGAATAAGTAGGGAGGTTGAAATAGCTGACACGAATGCCAACTGTTTAACCCCAGCAGTGATGAAACACTGGCCGGAGGAAGGGATGCTGTGAATGGTGAGTGAGGAGCGTTGTGGGACAGGTGGCAGAAAAGGAGTGCCAGAGGCAGGTAGGGTGTGGCACAGGTGCAGACTCACTTAGCCTTGGAGCACTAGGCAAGGTTATTTAATTCCAAACAATTGGATGCCCCTCCCCTCTCACTTCCTCTTTTCCCAACCATAATTCCCCTCTCCCTGCCCCCTTCCCACTCTCAGTCCACAATAGAGACTCAGAATCAGGTTTATCATCACCCACGTCATTAAATCTGTTTTTTTGCAGCAATATATAAAATAGCTGTTTTAGGCACCCTAGCTATATATAAGTTCCCCATTCCTTTGCACTGTACTGGATCACATGAAAGCATACAGAAGTGAATCACTTGTATCAAATCAAATCGTCGAGGGTTGTGCTAGTGTCACCACGCTTCCAGCATCAACATGGCATGTCCACAACTCACTAACCCTAACCACACAGCTCCTGAACATGGGAGGGAAGCTGAGCAGCCAGTGGAAACATTGAAACCTATAGCACAATACAGGCCCTTCAGCCCACAATACTGTGCTGAACATGTCCTTACCTTAGAAGTTACTAGGGTTACCCATAGCCCTCTATTTTTCTGAGCTCCAAGTACCCATCCAGGAGTCTGTTAAAAGACCCTATCATATCCACCTCCACCACCGTCACTGGCAGCCCATTCCATGCACTCACCACTCTCTGACATCTCCTCTGTACCTACTCCTCAGCACCTTAAACCTGTGTCCTCTTGTGGCAACCATTTCAGCCCTGGGAAAAAGCCTCTGACTATCCACACGATCAATGCCGCACATCATCTTATACACCTCTATCATCTCTCATCCTCCGTTGCTCCAAGGAAGAAAAGTCGAGTTCACTCAACCTATTCTCATAATATTGCTCCCTAATCCAGGCAATATCCTTGTAAATCTCCTCTGCACCCTTTCTATGGCTTCCACATCCTGCCTGTAGTGAGGTGACCAAAACTGAGCACAGTACTCCAAGTGGGGTCTGACCAGGGTCCTATATAGCTGCAACATTACTTCTCGGCTCTTAAACTCAATCCCACAGTTGATGAAGGCCAATGCACTGTATGCCTTCTTAATCACAGAGTCAACCTGCACAGCAGCTTTGAGTGTCCTATGGACTCGGACCCCAAGATCCCTCTGATCCTCCACACTGTCAAGAGTCTTGCCATTAATACTATATTCCGCTGTCATATTTGACCTACCAAAATGAACCACCTCACATTTATCTGGGTTGAACTCCATCTGCCACTTCTCAGCCCAGTTTTGCATCCTATCAATGTCCCGTTCCATTAGCCAGTTCCATCATGGGCACAACCCTCCCCATCATTGAGCAGTCTGACTGGACATCTTTAAAAGCCAGTGATTCAAGAAGAGAGCATCCATCACTAGAGACCCACACCATCTGGGAATGCCCTCTCCTCATTACTACCATTAGGGAGGAGGTATAGGGGTCTGAAGACCAAAATTCAACATTTCAGGATCAATTTCTTCCTCTGCACCATCAGATTTCCAAACGATCCATGAATCCACTACCTGGCTATTTCTTGTTCTGCACTATTTATTTATTTTTGTAACTTATCGGCACTTTAAGTCATGCCCAGTATTGCTGCCGCAAAATAACACATTTCACAACAGACTTCAGTTATAATAAACCTGATTCTGAAAAAGTAAAGTTTTATACTTTATTGAAAAAAAGAGGAAGTTACATATTTGGTAGAGATATTGCCATGTAGGTTCATGAAACACAGAAGTTAAACCTATACACAGAGCAAGTAATAGTGAAAGCAAATGCTCATTGCAAGAGTTTTGGGGTAGAAACAGAAATCTTGTGACAGTTGTACAGGATACTGAAGAGACCACACCTGTGCACCAGTTTGGTCTCCACATGCAAGAAACGATGTACTTAGTGTGAATGAAGCACTGAAGCACGGCGGTGGTTGCTCTGAGCTAAGACAATTAAGCGAAGTTAATTGAGGTTTAGAAAGGAAGAGGTGAGCTTCGTGACATTAAGACACTGCAAAGGACTGATAGATACAGATGTTAAGTCCTGATGAAGAATCTCAGTCCGAAACATCGACTGTTTATACCCCCTCTATAGGTACTGCCTGGCCTGTTGAGCATTTTGGTTTTGTTACCCTGTATTTCCTGCATCTGCAGAGCCTCTCGTGCATGCTTCCTCAGGTTAGACAATTCTAGAAACATCTATTGCTAACATTAACCTTTGACTTATTCAAAATCTTTTAGCCTAAAATTATTACCAATTCCAAAACAATTGTACGCCTACTTTTTTTTATATATCAGCACGCAAGTTTTACAAAGGACAATAGTTTGAAAGCTAATTTGATTAACACCCAACAATCTGAAGTTAATGAGCCAGTGGATTCACTGAAGAAATACATAGTAGAAAAAATATTGCAGAAAAGTAGATGCTAGCATTCCTGAAAATATCACAGTATTATTCTACGGAATAAAATTAGCAAAATAATCATCATATTTTTCAAGCTCAGTGATCCCTGAGAAACATTTTCTGCTGAAATATGGACTTTTACAAATGGTCCTCCTCAATATTGTTCAGGATATATGTGACACAACAACTTATTCAGCATTTTCCCCCACTGCAACCTTTTCATCAAGTTACTGGATATGTGAATAAGTTTACTGTATATGTAAACCTGAATAAACCCTTGAATGAGATCATAGCCTTAATACTTCTATGGAGAACTCGCCTGCTTCAGGAATGTATGCCTGATAGAAAATTTATTTCAAAATTTCATCTAAAAGACAGCACATTGCCCTCCCCCAGTACACTAAAATATCAACCAGGGTGTCAAGCTCGTGTTTCTGCACAGTTTTTTTTTAATCATTGGGCTTATTTCCTATACACCTCCGCAGAAAATTAAATAAAATACTTTGAGAGGCACAGAGTGGTAGCCAGTGCCTTTTTCCCAGGGTGCCAATGGGCCAATACTAGAGATGACATTTTAAGGTGAATGGAGGAAAGTTTTTGAGAGATGTCAGAGGTAGTTTTTTTTTGAATAGAGAGTGGTGGGTGCTTGAAAAGTACTGACAGGGTGGTGGTAGAGGCTAATACAACAGGGACATTTAAAAGATTCTTAGATACACAACATGGATGAAAGAAAAATGGAGTGTCATGCGCTGTGTAGAAGAGAAAGGTTAGATTCAAAGGTTCAAAAAGATTCAAAGTACATTTAGTATCAAAGAATGAATAAATAATACAACCTTGTGCTTACAAATAGCCACAAAGCAAGAAACCAGAAAGAGCCCAATAAAAGAAATAAAATATCAACACCCAATGTGCGAGAGAAAGGGGGCGGAAAAGCACAAATCATGCAAGCAATTGAAGCGAGCAACAACATTCCGAACCAAGTTGAGTCCTCGGATCCAAAGTCTCGCTTATCATTTCATCATATCAGCGGCCATGAAGCACAGGAGCTGGGGCAGTTTCCATAGCCTCAGTGCCACGGAGAGAGGAATGACCATGGCAGAGAGCGAGCGAAATCGGCTCTTGCCTTGTATCCCATTGCCCTGCCTTTTCAGTCAACCTGGGCTGGTGTTTAAAATGACCAAACAATGGATTATACCTCACATCGTACCCGGCAACCACTGCAGCGAAAGGTTCTGGTGCCCTGGAGAGAGAAGTGAACATTGTGAAGAGTGAGCGAAATCGGCCTCTGATCTGGGCCGGGGTTTAAATCGTCTAAACTGCGGATCTTGACTTGGACTTGGACCGGGCTGCTGCGAAGGTCTCGGGCCCAGACCGCACCACCCAGCAACTGGCTTCGGGCCCAGATGCTGCTGCCCAGCCCAAAGCCGCTTTCAAGTGCTTCTAAACAGCTCATTGCGATCCAGGCCAGTTGCTCGGGATTCGGAACCCTCTGTCCCGAGTTCTCCTCTCCGAAGGCTCACTCCATCTGCATCGATTCTGCAGCACACCAGCCCAGCTCAAACCTCCGAACTCACCTCGCCATTGCTCACCCCCTCACTGTTTGCAACGATAACGTAACACAATTTACCTCAGAAATAGTGAGGGCAACTGAGAAGATCATCGGGGTCTCCCTTCCCGCCATTACGGATACTTACACTACACGCTGCATCCGCAAAGCAAACAGCATTATGAAGGACCCCACGCACTCCTCATACAAACTCTTCTCCCTCCTGCCGTCTGGGAAAAAGCACCGAAGCATTCGGGCTCTCACGACCAGACTATTCTTCCCCCAAGCTATCAGACTCCTCAATACCCAGAGCCTGGGCTGAAACCTTACTGCCCTATTGTCTTGTTTATTATTTATCGTAATGCCTGCACTGTTTTGTGCACTTTATGCAGTCCTGGGTAGGTCTGTAGTCCAGTGTAGTTTTTCTTCTGTGTTGTTTTTTTACGTAGTTCAGTCTAGTTTTTCTACTGTGTCATGTAACACAATGGTCCTGAAAAAACATTGTCTCATGTTTACTATGTACTGTACCAGCAGTTATGGTCGAAATGACAATAAAAGTGACTTGACTTAAGTGATGTTTTTCAGTTGAATTCCTTGCCATTTGAACACCCGGTGTGCAGTCACATGCATTCAGTAGCACCATCTTAACCGGAAGATTGATCTTGACGTAGGTTAAAATTTTGGGACAATACCATGGGCCAAAGGGCCTGTACTGTGCTGTGCTGTCCCATGTTCTAACTTCAGATTTGCGAGATGCCGTCAATCGATATCGGCATTCTCAAAATCCACGTTGGGTCCGTTCTGATCAGAAGTTCGTGTCAGGACCAAATCAAACACAATGTCTCTGCATGGGGGCAAAGCTCGAATCACAGGTCAATGAAACGACTTTGTGAAGGTAATTGAGTGACTTTAATTCTACCAATACTTTAGCCAGAAGGCAGATTTACTTAGTTGCTCACAGGCAAATCAGAGCAATGCTGGAAATATTCCGTACCTATAGAGAGGATGACAGAGTTCAGCTCTCACCTTTTGCTGCCTGGTTCCATGAACACAAACCCCATCTGGTCATTTGTACCTTCACTGGCTAATGTGAGATATAATGAGGCCATTATCCATTTACCCATCTGAGAAAGCAAAGAGTCCGTTTCTCAAACAATACACTTACAACAACCTTGTTATTTTGTAAAGGAACTGAAATTGTTTTAAATCATAAGAATACTGCCTTAGCCTAATGTAATATGATAAGCTGAAAGCCAAGAAACCTTGATCAGTTTCATTTGATACTTTCGTCAAGGCAGATGAAATCCATTGTAGAAAAGTATCAGGTGATTAATTTCAGTAGGTTACTGAAAAATTTGATATATTCTGAATAACCCAATTTCAAAGGGGCTGGATGAAAATTCCTGCACAAATCTTTGCAGGTGACAGGACAAGTTAAGAAAGCAGTTAATAATGTACTCTGGGTCTGTTTTTAAGTCGGGAGGTGATATAAGTTCAGCCCCAGCTGTTGTGTGTTTTCCAGTTCTGGCATCAGACATGCTATGGAAGCAATTCAGAGCAGATTTACTGGAATGGTCCTCGGGGTGGAAAATTAAGATAAATTAAGATTATTTCCTCTGGAGCAGTGCAGGCTGAGGGGACATCTGATAGAGACTTTTATAACATTTTGAAAGGCATAGACACAGTGGACAACTAGTATATTTCTCCCTGGATCAAAATGTTTAATAACTTAGGGGGAGCATTTAAGATGAGAGGGGGAGAGTTCAAAGGAAATATGCAGGGCAAGTTTTTTTACAGAGTAGTGGGTCCTGGAATGCATTGCCGGGGTAGTGATAGTGGAGACAAATACAACAGAAATAGTCAGCAGGCTCTTAGACAGGGACAAGAATAAGACCAAAAGATATAGGAGCAGAAGAAGGCCATTCAGCCCATCGAGTCTGCTTCGCCATTCAATCATGGGAAGTTTCCAGCTCTTTTATGAATCATTACACATGATATTCACAGTAAACATGTCATCATTTATGCATTTCATGCCCTTTAATACAATTCCTAAGTAAAAACAAGTCTCACGCTTAAGATGCTGCATTGGTGACAGCAGGTAGTTTGACACTAAGGTGCGTTGACCAGAAGTGGGACATTCAATGCCTGAGAAGCAGAGATAAAAAGCCAAACAAATAACAGTAACAGCAGCAGCTCTTGATTTTAAGATGGACGGAAGATCTTGAGGAGGCAGCTGAAAATGTTTCAGCCCGAGGATATTACAAAATTGTAGTGAGACATGGATGGTTATCCTTCAATTACCACAGCAATATTCCTTTGTGTGAGACATGACATGCATGTTTTCCCCTCTCACTTCAGTTTAACCAGGCCATCTTGATGCCACATTTAATGAACTGTTGAATTGATGGCAAGGACAATATCTTGGAACACTTCTTGAATTCGTTGTTATTTCATGTTTGGATCGAGCCTGTACTGTTCTGTAGTCTCAAGCCAAACGATCCTTCTGAATGGCCCACTCCAAGCAGAAGTTTGGCTAACTTACTGAGTTGGTGCTACATAATAACACTGAAACAGCTTACATGACTCCTCATTCACTAACAACACACACAAAATGCTGGAGGAACTCAGCAGGCCAGGCAGCATCTATGAAACAGAATAAAACAGTTGACATTTCAGGCTGAGACCATTCATCAGGACAAATTCAGGAAGACTGATTGGGTGATAATTAGCTGAATTGGAGTTAAGCGGTTTTTGAGTACGCAGACTGTGTGGATGCCAGGGTTGTAACTGTATTTGAATAGCTTTACTGGGCACTGTGCATAGTTAGTCCTTGAGTACTGGTTTAAACTCCTGGTCTGCTTTATTCAGCCATATCATCTGTAACACTATTCTTGTTGTGAGCATTCCTCAGTATCCTATTGAGAGCAGCTTCACTGGCTCTCCAGGTTCAGACCATAAGACACAGGAATAACATTCAGCCATTAAGCCCATCCAGTTGCACTGCTATTCCATCATGGCTGATTTATTATCCCTCTCAACCCCATTCTCCTGCTTTGACACCTTACTAATCAAGAACCTATCAACTCCACTTTAAATATACCTAGTCAATTGGCTTCCACAGCCTACTGAGGCAATGAATTCCATAGATTCTCCACCCTCTGGTTAAAGAAGTTTCTCCTCATCTCTGTTCTAAAGGGATGTCCTTCTATTCTGAGTCTGTGCCCTCTGGTCCTAGACTCCTCCACTATAGGAAATGTTTTCTCCATATCCACTTTATCTCGGCCTTCCAATATTTGATAAATTTCACTGAGATACCTTGATTCTTCTAAATTCCCGTGAGCACAGGCCCAGAGTCATCAAACACAGCTCATACATTAACCACGTAACTCCTGGGATTATTCTCGTGAACTTCCTCTGGATCTACCCCAACGCCAACACATCATTTCTTAGATAAGGGCTCAAAACTGTTCGCAAAACCTCAAGTGCTGCCCGACCAATGCATTATAAAGCTTCAGCATTACATCTTTGCTTTTTTTTTGTAATTTTTTTTATTGAAGTTCATCATCAAACAAACATTTCCATAAGATGTATTTCGGACATTGTACATATATATCACATAATCATATATATCACAAATCTCCACAAAGTATTTATCTGGGGTATACACTTATAGAAAAGAGTGGAAAGAAAAAACAAGCAAAAGGAAAGAACTATGTACAAGTAGGGAGTGATCTTTTTTTTGCCAACAGATTCATTGATTTGTAAGAATAAAATCAGGCCTATGAGGCATTATGTAGTTAAACCATTTTTCCCAGTATGAATAAAATTGTTCTAGCTTTTGATTAACAGATGCTGTTATCTTCTCCATTTTGTAAATGTCCATTGTAATTCCCATCCATGTATTTAAAGTTGAGCTGTCCTGTGATAACCATTTCCTAGTAAGAGTCTTTTTACCAGCCACCAACAGTACATTCATTAAATATTTATCTCTTTTCAACCATTCTTGAGGTATATATCCAAAATATATGGGCTTACTCTCTAAGGGTATTTCACATTTAAAGACGTCTTGAAGGGCATTGTGTATCCCACTCCAATAGTTTTTGATAACAGGGCAGTCCCAAAGAATATGATAATGATTTGCATTTTGATTTCTACAATTTCTCCAGCAAACAGGGAGGTTACTATCATAATGGGATTTCTGAGAGGGTATAATAAAATATCTTATCAAGTTTTTTCATCCAAACTCCCTCCATTTCTGTGAACTGGTACACTTCCATTGAAATCTCCATATTGTTGTCCATTCTTCCTCAGATATAATTATCCCTCCTTCCTTCTCCCATTTTGTTTGAATGCATGAAGTCGAATTTTAAGATTTGACAACCCCTTATACATGCTTGAAATGATTCTACTACCATTATCTGAATTATATGCTTTTCTAAAGAGCTCTATCAAGCATTTATTTGCCTTGATTACATTTTTAAGCATCTTATTAACTTTTTGTCACATCTGTAAATACCGATAAAAATCTTGTTTTTCTAATAAGTGTTTCTCTTTAAGCATTTCAAAACTGAACAGTGTTCGTTCTTTCATTATGTTGCAAAGAACTGTTATTCCTTTAGCTGTCCAGTCCTTAAATCTAGCATCCAATTTATTTGGTGTAAAATCCGAGTCATATGTACACCATTTAAGAATTACAATATCTCCCTCTAGATTATATTCTTTTATAGTAGTTTTCCATGTTTTAAGAGTCAATTTCACCCATGGGTTATCAATAGTATTTATGTAGCTTTGCAGGTTGTTATCAGCCAGAATTGCTTGTATGGGGATGGGAAGTACCCGCTCCTCACTGTTTTTCCATTGAGCGTCATATGATGGGTTACATCAACATATCACAACTCTCAACTGTGCTGCAAAATAATAATCTCTAAGAGAAGGTAGGCCCTTTTCCTTTGCTAATTGCAAAGTTTTGAGACGAACTCTAGGCCTTTTATCCTGCCAAATATACCTTGATAGCATCTTGTTCCATTCGTTGAATTGATTTTGATTAATCTCTATTGGTCGGGTCTGAAAAAGATATAACAGTCTGGGCAGTATATTCATTTTAATAGACTCAATCCTTGAACTGAGACTGAAAAATGGAATCAGGTTCCATCTTGCTACCTACTCTTTAATTTTTTTATATAAAGGCTGATAATTACATTCTGATAATTTTGCCAAATCTTTTGGCATAATGATGCCCAAATATTTGAAAGACTCTGTTTGCCGTGCCCAGGGATATCGACTTTCAATTTCTCTTGGTGGGCTATAGTAATATGAAAGTAATTGGGTTTTATCTATGTTGATTTTGTATCCTGATAATTGACCATATTGTTCAAAGGATAGCATCAATTTAGGTAAAGAGTATGTTGGTTGCCCTAGATAGATCAAAATGTCATCCGCATAACAAGCCAATTTATGCTCTGTCTCTTTAATAGTAATTCCCCTGATATCTTTATTTTGTCTGATGTATTGAGCTAATGGTTCCAGATATAACGCGAAGAGTAGTGGTGACCATGCACAACCCTGTCTCATGCCCCTTTCTAGGGTAAGACTATTTGATAAATAACCATTGATATTAATCCTAGCAGTAGGATTGTCATATAGTGTCTGTACAGTTTTAATAATTGTGTCTTGGAAACCAAATCTATGTAAAACTCTGTAAAAAAAATTCCAATTAACCGAATCAGCATCCACACATATCACTATTGCTTCGATTTCATTTTTTTGTATATGATCCATAATGTGAAGTGTCCTTCGTATATTGTCTTGAGTCTGGCGTTGTCATATAAAACCTGTCTGAACATTACGTATCAGTATGAGTAGAAACTCCTCTAATCATTTGGCCATGATGGAGGTAAATAACCTATAATCTACATTAAGAATGGATATTGGTCCAAATGACCCGCATTCCATTTTATCCTTGTCTTCTTTCGGTATAGCTGAGATTATCGCTTCCTTCCAACTGGGTGGCATTTGTGCCTTTTTTAGAGCCCAGTTCAGTGTGGGGAGTAAAACAGGAATTAACTCATTGTTAAATTCTTTGTACCACTCTGCCGTATACCCATCTGATTCTGGTGACTTGCTTAATTTAAGCCGACTAATTGCAGCTTTTGATTCAGCTTCAGTTATGTCAGCAGTCATCGTTCTATTTTGTTCTTCGCTTAAAGTGGGTGATTCTAGAGAATTCAAGAAGGTGTCAATTTGAGTTATGCTTCCTCCTGGAACTTTGGAATATAGAGTTTTGTAAAACACTTCAAAAGCTTCTTGAATTTCACTTAGCTTATTTTTTATCATTTTTGTTCTTGGGTCCCTAATTCTATGAATTGCATTTTCTGCTATCTTTTTTTCAGTTTCCATGCCAATATTTTCATAGATTTCGATCCACTTTCTAATGTCTCTGTTTCAGAAACATTAAGTTTTTCCTGATTTCTTGTGTAGCCAAATTATTTATTTCATTCCTAATTCTTTTAATTTCCCCTAATGTATCCTGTGCCAAATTCAATTTGTGTTTTTTCTCTAGTTCCTTCAGCTTATTTTGTAATTCCTCTTATGTTTTATTCCTTATTTTTTTCTTATATGAAGATATCACTATAATTTTCCCTCTTAAGACCGCCTTCATAGTATCCCATAAAATGGGAGGTGAAACATCTCCATTATCATTAAGTTCTAAGTAGAGACCAATTTCTTTTTTAATTTGTTCCTTAAAGTACAGATCATTGAGTAGACTTGAATTTAGTTTCCAAATAGTATTCTTTGGTTGTAGGTCAAAATCAACAGATAAATATATAGGTGCATGGTCACTTACATCTATTGTCCCAATTCCACAGGTGTTTATTTTGTCTTTGTCTTTTCCAAATGTTATGAAATAGTCTATTCTTGTATATACAGAATGGGGGAGCAGAATAATGAGTGTAATCCCTTCTGTCAGGGAAAAGGTCCCTCCATATATCAATTAAACCAACATCCTCAAAAAGTCTATTAACTTTCTTATGTAAAGATTTTGTTTCACAGCTTTTTCTATTGGAAGAGTCTAAGTTTGGTTGTAATTGTAAATTTAAGTCTCCCCCACATATCAGGAGACCTTCTGTTTCCGTTACCATAATATCAGTAATTTTCTGAAAGAAACCAATATCACTTCCCGGGGGTGCGTATATATTCAATAGAGTAACTGAATTTCCATCTATATTCCCCCTTACCAGAATATATCTGCCCTCTTTATCTCCCATTTCGAATACTTTTTCAAAATTTAGCTTACTTGAGATAAGAATAGCAACTCCTCTCCTATGTCCTGATTTATATGAGGAGAAAGACAGATTAGTGAAGCCCATTCTCTTTAGTTTTTTACGTCCTTGCTTTTTTATTGCAATCCTTGCAAAATGAATGCTAATATTGCATTTGTCTTCCTTACCACTGACTCAACTGCAAGTTAACCTTTAGGGAATCCCGCACAAGGACTCCTTCCAACTGGGTGGCATTTGTGCCTTTTTTAGAGCCCAGTTCAGTGTGGGGAGTAAAACAGGAATTAACTCATTGTTAAATTCTTTGTACCACTCTGCCGTATACCCTTTGCAGCTCAGAGACTATGCTTTTATTCACCAGATTCTGCAGATGCTGGAAGTCCAAAGTAATGCACACAAAATCCACTTGCAAAGTGAAGTGCTACACCTGCCCATTCACCTCCTTCCTGGGAGTCAACACTTCACCTGCGAATGGGGTCATCTACGGTATTCAGTGATCCCTATGCAGCCTCTCCTACATTAGTGAAACCTGATGTAGATTTGTCGAGCACCCTTTCTCCATTTGCTAAAAGCAGGATTTCTTGATGACAACTATTTTAATTCCAATCCTCATTCCCATCCAACACGTCTGTCCATGGCCTCCTCCTGCCCGATGAGGACACTCTCAGGCTGGAGGCTGGAGGTGCAACATCTCATATTTCGTCAGGGTAGCCTCCAACCTTAAGGCATGAACATTGATTTCTCTCATATCCAGTAATTTTCCCCTCCCTCTTCCTTCTTCAATTTCCCACTCTGGCTCCCCTCTTCTCCTTACCTGCCAATCACCTCCCCTGGTGCCCCTCCACCTTCCTTTTATCCAATAGTACACTCCCCTAATGGATTCCTTCTTCTCAGGTCTTTTACATTTTCTACCTATCACCTCCGAGCTTCTGTCCATTCCCCCTCCCCCACCCACCTGACTTCACCTATCACTTTCTAGCTTGTACTCCTTCCCTTCTCCACACCTTCTTCTTCCTTCCCTTCCAGTCCCGATGAAGGGTCTAGGCCCGAAACATCAACTGTTTATTCATTTCCACAGATACTCCCTGACCTGCTGAATTCCTCTAGCATTTTGTGTGTGTTGCTACACCTTAATTCCTTCAGTGCGTGACCAAGCACTTCCCTGAAGGCAGGGCAAAGGAAGGGAAAGAGCATCTAAATTGGATGGTGGGAACAGGAGGCTGGAAAAAGCCTGACTGGATTGATTAGAGTGCTATTTGATACATGTTAGGTACATGTGTTACAGACCCAGCTTACTGCTTGACATTGATATTGGGATCTGGTCTCCAGAATAAACTAATTTCCACGATGTAGAGGAAAACTACTGTGTTTATTTCTCACACAGCCCAAATGGTCACTAAACCTTTAAATTCATTTTTGATGGAATTAGTCAGGGCAGGGCAGTAATCACTCATTCTGTGTCAAGGCTTTGAACAAGCTGGATCCACAGAAAGACATCAATCACTGTCAGAGGATCTTTGAAGCATCAATTATTGAAAAAAAATCTCCAGCCGTCTTATCACCTAGCTATAGTTGGGTCTTTTTCTGGCTTTGGAAAGGCAAAGTGATACCCAACGAGCAGTTACATCTTGGGAGAATTCTGGAGAAAAATACAGCGCCTATAAAAAGTAATCACCACCCCCACCCCCCAGGAGTTTTCATGTTTTATTGTTTTACAACATTGATTCACAGTGGATTTGATTTGGCTTTTTTTTTACACTGACCAACAGAAAAGACTCTTTTGTGTCAAAGTGAAAACAGATCTCAACAAAGTGATCTAAATTAATTACAAACATAAAACAGAATAATTGTTTCCATAAGTATGCACACCCTTCAAGTCAGTATTTAGTAGATACACCTTTGGTGACATTTACAGCCTTGAGTCTGTGTGGATAGGTCTCTTATCTGCTTTGCACATCTGGACACTGCAATTTTCCCCTATTCTTCTTTACAGAACTGCTCAAGCTCTGTCAGATTGCATGAGAATCATGAGTGAACAGCCCTTTTCAAATCCAGCCACAAATTCTCAATTGGATTGAGGTCTGGACTCTGACTTGGCCACTCCAGTACATTAATGTTGCTGTTTTTAAGGCATTCCCGTGTAATTTTGGCTTCATGCTTGGGGTCATTGTCTTGCTGGGAAACAAATCCCCAAGCCACAGTTCTCTTGCAGACTGCACTATATTCTCCTCCAGGATTTCCCTGTAATTACCTGCATTCATTTTACCCTCTACCTTCACAAGCCTTTGACGGCCTGCTGTGGGGAAGCATCCCCACAGCATGTTGCAGTCACCACCATGCTTCATGGTAGGGTCAATGTGTTTTGATGATGTGTGGTGTTTGGTTTATACCAAATATAGTATTTAGTTTGATGGCCAAAAGACTCAATTTTGGTTTCATCAGACCATAGAAACTTCTTCCAGCTGACTTCAGAGACTCCCACATTCCTTCTGGCAAACTCTGGCTGAGATTTCATGTGAGTTTTTTTCAATAGTATCTTTCTCTTTGCCACTCTGATAAAGCTGCAACTGGTGAAGCACCAAGGCAAAAGTTGTATGTGCAGTCTCTCCCATCTCAGCCACCAAAGCTTGTAACTCCTCTAGAGTTGTCATAGGTCTCTTGGTAGCCTCCCTCACTAGACTCCTTCTTGCATGGTCACTCAGATTTTGAGGAGAGCCTATTCTAGGCAGATTTACAACTATGCCATAATCTTTCCATTTCTTGATGATTGACTTAATTGTACTCCAAGGGATAGTCAGTGACTTGGAAATTTTTTTGTATGCATCCGTCTCCTGACTCCTCAATAACCTTTTTGCAGAGTTGCTTGTCTTCATGGTGTAGCTTTTGCCAGGATACTGACTCACCAGCAATTGGACCTTCCAGACACAGGTATATTTTTACACCTATCAAGTGTCAATTGAACACCTTGAGTGCACACAGGTCTCCAAAATCAGATCTCTATTTAACTAATTATGTGCCTTCTAAAACCAATTGGCTGCACCAGTGATGATTTGGTATGTCATAAGTATGAGTACTCATGCAAACAATTATTTTTCTGTTGATCAATGTCAAAAAAGCCAAATTAAATCAACTATGGTATAACGTTGTAAAACAATAAAACATGAAAACTTCTGGGGGGGGGGGGGGGTTGAATATTTACTTTTTCATAGGCACAAAATGTATGGACAGAGCACTAAGGTATTTCAGAAAGCCTGACCATTATTTTGCTAGGCAATGCATAAATTCAAGACTCAAGATATATCAGCCTTCATGGCAGTGAATTCCATTTGGAAGCTGAGTTAGACTGAACAACTGAACCTGCTTCATTATGTATCTGTCACTCTAGAAGTCCTTCACTAATGGCCTGAGAGCTGCTGGTAACTAATTGGATCAGAGTGATCGAAGACTGAAAATGAGAACCAAAATATTATATTCAGAACTTAAGCCATGAACTCATTTAACTAATCTTGATTATTTTATTTCACTGAATCAAGGACACAGCATCAGGTGATTCTATCATATGATCAAAAACATGTGGATCTCCTAAGTCTTTATCTCAGTTTAGAACAGCAGCATACTCTAATAATACAAAAAATTGGTACAGTAATACTCATGAGATATTACAGCAATTATGTAATGCCGAGGCTTTATAAGGCGTTGGTCAAACTGCAATTGGAATATAGTTTTGGGAATATGCAATTTTGGGCCCCTTATCTAAGAAAGGATGTGTTGGCATTGGAAATGGTCAAGAGGAGGCTCTTGAGAATTATCCTGGACATAGAAACATTGAAAACCTACAGCACAACAGAGGATCTGTTGTTAAAAAAAAATCACTCCCTACTTATACATAGTTCTTTCCTTTTGCTTGTTTTTTCTTTCCACTCTTTTCTATAAGTGTGTACCTCAGATAAATACTTTGTGGAGATTTGTGACATGATTATATGATATATAGGTACAATGTCTGAAATACATCTTATGGAAATGTTTGTTTGATGATGAACTTCAATAAAAAAATTGTTAAAAAAGAATAGTACATCTTTTTAGAACAGAGATGAGGAATTTCTTTAGCCAGTGGGTGGTGAATCTGTGGAATTCATTGCCACAGATGGCTGTTGAGGCCAAGTGATTGGGTAAATTTAAAGCAGAGGTTGGTTGGTTCTTAATTAATAACAGAGAAGGCAGCTGAATGAGGTTGGGAGAGATAATAAATCAGCCACAATGGATGGTGAAGCATACTTGATGGGCCTATAGACCAAATTCCAAACTGTCCTCATACCCCCTGCACCAGGGTCCATATGGTCTTATATGGATACTATAGCAGCCTTGAATGTTATGCAACAAAAATCAATGCAAAGTTTCATCAATGGAATAAACCTTGAAGGAAACACTACAACATACCATTTTAGAGCTTTTCAATTCGCTGAAAGGATTCTTGGACATTTTTTCTTTCCCCACTCCCCCCATCCATCAGGCAGAAGATACAAAAACCTAAAAGCATGTACCAACAGGCTCAAGGACAGTTTCTACCACTTTATAGGACTATTTAATGGTTCTCTAGTACAATTAAGATGGACCCTTGACCTCACAAACTATCTTGTTATGGCCTTGCCCCTTACTCTCTACTGCCACTGCAATTTCTCTGTACTGAAACTGCATTGTTATTGTTTTACCTTGCACTGTGATAATGAAATGATCTGTGCAGCCAATATGCAAGGCAAGTTTTTCCACTGTGCCTGGGTACATGTGACAATAATAACCTAATTCCAAAATTAAAAATTATTGCACACAAAACCGAACATATCTTGTAATTTCTGCTCACTGCCTTCTCTCTTATTGTTTCACAAACTAATTAGAAGAACAGGTACAGATCAACTTTATTTTATACCAAATGTATTGTAAACCAAAGTTTAGAAGAGGAATTCTTTTCCATATCCACCATCCTGTCATCTGCCACATTATGGTCTGTAATGTGTGCTGGACATCATTCCTTCAGCTGTAACTGCTAACATTCATATTGCAAAGTATTTCTACATTTGGGGAAAAACAGGTTTTCATTCCAACAAAGACATCTGATCCAGACATAAATTGCTCAGACAAAGAGACAATTTGCACTATTAAACTACATGAACATAACTTTAAATCAGTATCACAATGCTTTGTTCCCCGCAGCATGTAAACAGAAGGAATGATCTGGCTTTAACAATAATTTGTTAGGAAATGTACGCCTGTCATCACTGAATCAAGTTTAGTCTTCTTACCACTCCTCAAAAATAAAACCAGAACTATTTTACTTCAATGTTTTAATATATCCATTTCATTAATTACAGTAAAAGCATTTACTACACAGAAATCCAAACTTAACACTGCTAATGAAAATACTAGGCTGCAGTAAAGATTGCTGCAATTTCTAATGCCTTCTCAGTTACGTATATTTTCCCCATAGCACAGCAGAAGATTATCCCTAATGGTGCACTTCACCTCTTAACACTGTTTACTTGGTATTATGTGGCTAGTACCTTGTCTGTTTGTTGATCATATTTCTAATTGATGCAGACATCTCCAAAACATAAGTAGATTGGGAATAGTGAGCATGAGTATAAAAATTCACTTAAAGTAATATTCTAGAACCTTAACTTATAAAACCTTTCTTATTGTGGACTTTTTTCCACTTAACTGGTGACTTCTCTCAGTGCACTTTTTTGTCAATACCAACTGTCCTCATACCCCCTGCACCAGGGTCCATTCTTCACGTACATTTCCTGTTAGCACATGTAACATATCACTTGTATCCTTGATCTAATCTGAACTATCAGGCATTTACACACATTGGATCATGAGTGTACAATTCAGGATTGGGAATCCCGGTTTGTTTCTCTGTTGCTCAAGGTACTGAAGCCAAATGTAATTTTTCGACTGTTCATCCAGCCTTTTACAGCTTACGAGTAAACTGGGCAGTGGTGTTATCCACTATGTCATCCAGGAGAACTCGTATTTTTTTACATTTCAGTACACAACCATAGAAACAACACAAAAGTTGCTAACTTTTAAATAAAGTCAAATCTTTTTTTCATTAATCTAAACTAAGGTGCTAGTGACAAAATTACATAAACAATGAGATCCTATTGTAGAAACCAAACTTGCAATATTCCTTTTTTGTTTTTCCATTGGAATTATATAACATGTTTTACATAAACCAAAATATTCTATTTTTGAATCCAACCCATATTGATCTCAGAAATACACTCCAACTATGATAATATATAAGGAACATATTACTGAGGTCAGCATAAATTTGTTTCACCACCCATTAAACATATATCTCACATTTCAGCTTAAGGAATGAAATATATTCAATGGTCGATGGACTCCATGTACACCAGTATAAGCTTGTTGATTATAATTCATATAAAATGGAATTGGAACAAAAGCAGGCGAGTTATCAGAGACCCAAGTCTTGGAATTATAAATTTGCTGTATTGTCTCCAGGAGCAGAATCATACTGGGTGATGAACCTTTTGAGCTCCTCAATGCAACGATCTTCTATCTCACGCAAGTTTTCTCTTAGTGCAAATTGTACTGTATTTTCCAATGATGGATCTTTGTTAATGAGCATTTGAACAACCATGCCAAAAGTTTCACAATCTTGCCTATAAACCTGAAAGTAAACAAATAAATTATTAGCAAAATTGACTTTAATACTTCAGTGCAACACAATTTAGTAAAATTTAGAACTACACTTACAATAAAAAATGGGTGAGCTGTAAATTTATACAATACTTTCACATTAATACTCTATATCTTGCAGAATAAGTGCTTATATTAAAGAAGCCAAAAACATACAAAAGCTCCCTTAAAGCTGCAATGCCTTTTAAAATTCAAGCAAAGTTGCCCAAATGTTGTGAAGAAAAATACGTATTTACAAATAGACAAATGAGAACAAACATGTCCTGAAATTTACAAATAAACAGAGGCTTTCTCTACAACACACTTAGTTGTGAACTTTCCAATATAACTAGTCACCGTCAAATCCAACATCCACACCTCTCAGCAAAGCCAAACTAAGGGTTTAACTCTGCCTGCATAGGGTGTAGTGTTCTGCCTCCCACTAACCCAGGCATTATTTTAGAATGCCTCAAACTCTCCCTCAGGTGTTTTGGGACTGTTCTGCTGTTTATAAACTGGCATAACGGTGTTACTGAAAATAACTGAAACTGTTTGGAATGCCTGTGTCTTGAACCCTTTTTTTTAGTTATAAACCAATAGAGCATGTTAATTGAATGGACTGTTTTGATTAGCCAAACTAGCGATTGTTCTACTGTTGGGGTATGTACATAGCAAATTCCCAAGAACTGCAGAATGGGAGGGCAAAGTGTGTAAGCTACTGGGGGAACTAGACCAGGGACAGAACAAGGAGGAGTGATTAACCAGGCAAAGGGGCAAGGTTAGTGGGAGAATTAGCTTCACCAATTTGTTCTGTCACACTTTCAGAGTAGGTGATTATATAAACATAATAGGAAGCATAAGGAAGTTACACTACAAGAAGATTAACAATTTAAGTAGCAATTTAGACCATAATCCAACAATTCTATCATACTCCTGATCTACGCTGATGGAGGAAAGGGCTTTGGGTATCAGTGAAATGAGTCACTTGCCACAGGATACATAGCATTCAACCTACTTTTGCATTACAGTTTGACGTTGCTGGTCTGGATGAATTTCTGGTCAGTGGTGACATCCCTGGATATTGATGGTGGTGGAATTAAACAAGGCTGTCACTGGATGTCAGGGATTAGTGGTCAGACTTGTTGGAGATGGTCAAATGTGGCATGTCTGTTAACTGTCATTTATCAGGCCACACTCAAACGGCATGTACATGGTCTGCTTCATTCGCTGAGGAGTGAGCATTGTGTAGTCTTCTGCAAACATCTTACGACATTTGATAGTAGTCATTAATGAAGCATTTATAGGTAGTCAGGTCCAATACATTGCTCTGAGAAACTCCAGCAGAGATGCCTGGAGCTGTGATGATTTACCTTCATCAAACAAACCACGTTCCTTTATAAAAGGATGACTCCAACCAGTAATGCATTTTCCCTTTGTTTCTTACTGATCTCAGTCTTACTGGTGTGCTTTGTAACACTGAACATGCCCTTCAGCCCACCATATCAGTATTGACCACGACATCAAATAAAACTAATCCCACCTGTCTGTACATGGTCTATATCCTCCATTCACTACCTTTTCATGTGCCTGTCTAAATGGCCCTAAAATACTATCATTCTGCATCTACCACTTTCCCTGGCAACACATTCCAAACATTTACCACCCTCTGTGCAAAAAAGCTCACCTCATACATCTTCCTTAAACTTTCTCCCTCTTACCTTAAAACTATGCCATCTGGTATTTGAATTTCCACCCTGGAAAAAAGACCGTCTATGCTGCCTATGCCTCTTATAACTTTATAAACTTCTACCAGATTGCTCCTTCAGCTTTTGACACTCAAGTGAAAATAACCCAATTTTTTCTAACCTCTCCTCATAGCCTCTAACCCAGGCAACATCCTTGTGAATCTCTTCTGCACCCTCTCCAAAGCCTCCACATCATTTCTGCAACCTGGAGCAAAAAATGCACACAATACTCCAAGTGTGGCTTGGCTGAAGTTTTATACAGCTGCAACGCTATTTCCAACATTTACATTCAATGCTCTGACTGATAAAGTAAAGCATGCTGTTGCCTTTTTTACCATCCTCTTGTGTTACCACTTTCAGGGAGCTAATGGACTGCACCAAGATCCTCTGTACATCAATGCCCTTAAGGGCCCTGACATTTATAGCATACTTTCCTCTTACTTTTATCCTCCCAAACTGTAGCACCTCACACTTGTACGGATTAAAGTCCACCTGCCATTTCTCTGCCTAACTGCTCTATAAAATTTGACAACCTCATTATGCACCGTTTTAACACTGATCACAGTTAAATACTGTCTTCATATCAAGGACAGTCACTCTTTGTTGTCCTCTGGTATTTAGATCTTTGGTCCTTGCTTGGACCAAGGCTGAGATGTAGTTTAGGGAATGAGTGGTCATAGCATAACCCTAAACAAGCAATGGTCAACAGGAAATCTGTGTGGATCCAAGGCCCTCAGCATCTAATAGATCATTCTCCACAACTTCTGCCATCTCCAAACACATCCTTGCCTCCAACCCCTCCCCCCACTCTTCACGAAGACTGCTTCCTCCTTGATTTCTTTGTCCTTTCATGGCTTCCCACCAACCTCCCTGCTGGCACATATCCCTGCAAGTGACAGAAATGCTACACCTGCCCACCACCTTCTCCCTCACCTCCATTCAGAACCCTAAACAGTCCTTTCAGGTGAGGCAATATTTCACTTGCGAATCTGTTAAGATCATCTAGTCCATTTTCAAGTTTAATTGTCATTCAAATATACATGAATACCCATGATTACACCCAAAAAAAAAGCATTATTGTATACAGTGCTTCTGATGTGGCCTCCTCAACATCAGTAAGATCCAATGTAAATTGGGGGGACCACTTTGTCGAGCACCTCCAGTCCATTAGCAAAAGGCTGAATTACGTGGTGGCCAAACATTTAATTTCCTATCCCCATTCTAACAAGTCAGTCCATGGCCTCCTCTTCTGCTGCTACCAGACCACACTCAGGGTGGAGGAGCAATACCTCATATTCTTTCCAGGTAGCCTCTAACCTAAGGGCTTGAATGGTAGGTTCTCCTACTGGTTATTCCCCCACTCTTCCCTTTTCTTTTATTCTTTTACTCTGGTCTTTTACCTCTATTGCTTACCTACCTATCACCTCCCCCTGGTGCTCCTCCATCTTCTCTTTCTCCTATGGTCCACTCTCCTCTCCTATCAGATTCCTTCTTCTCCAGCCATTTATCTTTTCCACCTGTCACCTCCCAGTTTCTTACTTCAAGCCCCTCCCCACCAACCTGGCTTAAGCTAGCACCTTCTGCCTCGTCCTCCTTCCCCTCCCTCACCTTCTTACTCCAGCATCTTTCTCCTTCTTTTCCAGTCCTGATGAAGGACCTAGACCAGAAACATTGACTGCTTGCTCATTTCAATTTAATTCTGCTTCACCCACTGAGTTCCTCCAGCATTTTGTGTGTATTGATCTGTATGAAAGTGCTGCTTGATAGTACTGTTGTCAACAGCTTGCACCACATTACTGATGTTTAAGGGTAGACTAGCTGGCTGGTAATTAGCCCAATTAGATTTACAAAAAGGGTGCCTCTGAGTAATTTTCCACATCGTCGGGTAGATGTCAGTATTGATATAGTACTAGAATAAATTGGCCAGAGGAGTGGTGCAGCTAGCTCTGGAGAGCAGATCCTTAGTCCTACAGCTGGAATACTGCCTGGTCTCTTAAGTTTCTCCTGTATCCAGTCCTCCCAACCATATCTTCATATCCCACCATGGATTAAATTATGTTCTGTGATGATGAAGATCTTGGATATCCACTTGCCACCTCTGGTTGTGCTAGATAATGATTGACTCATCCTTTTCCTTATCGTACAACTGGTGAAACCTGTCATCGTTGAGGATGGGGATGCTCTTGGAAACTCTTCTTCCTCAGATTCAAAACCTCCTTCAACTTCCTCACCCATCAGTGAAGATAGGCAGCAATACCTCCATCATAATTATCCTTAACACTGCTGACACGCAAGGCCGAGTGTCCTCAGACTGATTCTTTACTCCCTGTACTGTTATGAATGTACCACAGCTCTGAGGGGCCGAAGGAGCGGGAGCAACCCCCTCCTTCCGGAGAATCGCAAGATCGCTATTAATTCGGGTCTCGGAAGTGAGAGACAATGCAACGGTTTTGGCCATTGTTCTTAGAGGCACCTGTGTGACATGCATGTCCCTGCTACGTGACAGCTACCATGGATATGGACACCATCGGGCAATGTGGGGGTGGGGATTGCATCACCCTACTTTGATGGACATCTACAACTCTGCAAGTCAAGATAAAAGGGGACTGCAGGAGGCAGTACCCCCAGCGATGCACCAGAAGGACACCCTCGCTCAGTGCTCCCGTGGCTGGAAGCCACTCAACGCCACGTGCGCTCCTAACTCCTTTGCCTGGGGAGCGGGTGGCTGATAATACCGAGAAGGACTTCGAACTAACAATGGGGAAACAACGCTCCCCTGATTTAACGGAGTGGCTTCATAAAGACCCGGGCAAGTTTTTCCGTTTTTCACCGATCCCTCTAAAACACGTGAAACCCAGCGATTCCCCGAAAGGCTAAAGTCTGCAGACTTCTGAGTGACTTTTATATTTCCAACAGACAATATATTATCCCCTAGACAACAGTCGAGATTACTTCTTAATGACGAACATTACTATACCCGCGCTTTAGATTGAGTATTGACGACGTGCATTATCTGAATGTTTGTATTAACCTTACTTTTGTGCCCCTTTATAAATAAAAACGTTTGAAAATAGTGACATCAGACTTCAACGGACCTCTCTATCTTTGCTGGTAAGTTATCCAGTTACGGGATACGTAACAACTGGGGTTTCTCGTCTCGGGATTTGACACCAAATTGGGAGGCCAGTGAATCGGGCTTGTAAGTCCAAAACTTGAATCTGGTTACGCGGGTAGCCAGACGGGAAACCAGCAAAGATGGACGTGGGTGAATTTATGAAAAACCCGACTGTGGGAGCGCTAGAGGCGGCTACCAAATCAGACTTGTTAAATTTAGCGAAGGGGTTGAACCTCGCAGAAGTGAGGTCGTCCATGAAAAAGCGGGAGGTGCGAAGGGCCATAACTCAGTATTACGTTGGGAAGAATGTGTTTGAAGATGAAGTATTGGAAGATATCCCTGAAAAGGTACCATCAAGTGGGACGGTTCAGTTAGAGGTGGAGAAATTAAGGTTGGAACGTGAAATTAAGTTAAAAGAGATGGAAGCGGCTGAGAGAGAGAAAGAAAGGGTTGCGAGAGAGAGAGAGAGAAAGGGAGAGGCAAAGACAGCATGAAATTCACCTAAAGAAGCTAGAAGCAGTTGAGAAAGAGAAGGAACGGGCTGAGAAAGAGAAGGAACGGGCCGAGAAAGAGAAACAGTGGCAACATGACCGGGAAATTGAGAAGATGAGGAACGAGCAAAGAGATCAAGGGTTAGACCAAGCGGAGCGGTTTAATGTTAGTAGGGAGTTGAGATTGGTGCCCCCGTTCGAGGAGACAGATGTGATAGTTATTTCTTGCTTTTTGAAAAGGTGGCAGTAAATCAAAAGTGGCCAAAAGAGCAGTGGGTGGCGTTGTTACAAAGTGTGTTAAAGGGGAAGGCCCAACGAGCATTTGCGGCGTTGTCTCTGGAGGAGGGAGAAGCGGAGAATTATGATGAGGTAAAGGAGGCCATTCTCCGGACTTATGAATTGGTCCCTGAGGCCTATAGACAAAAGTTTAGAAATTTAAGGAAAGGGTGGAATCAAACGTATACCGAGCTAGCCCATGAGAAGGGGGTGCTCTTGGACCATTGGTGCACCACGGAAAGGGTGTTTAAAAGTTGTGTTCCGGAGGAGATCCGGATGTATTTGAATGAGAAGCCGGATAAGTCCATGTCAGAATTTGCTAGGTTTGCGGACGAATATGTCCTAACCCACAAGACAAAAACTTCCTCGAGTAAAGGTCCCCAGAGAGACCGTGGGAACGATCGAGAAAATCCGACGAGGGAGGCAGGGGTCCCACCAGGAGCTAGCGGTAAGGTTGAGGGGGAAAGGCAAGACGGCCAGAGGTTTCCGGGTTTGACCTGCTTTAATTGTGGAAAGGAGGGGCACACTGCATCTCGATGCTTTGCTCCGAGAAAGGAGATAGGAAGAGGGAAAGCCGCAGTCCCTATCGGGTGAGCCGTGGTAATCTGTAAATCGACCAGAGAGTCGAGGGTAGACAGAGTACGAGAAGGCTCTGAGAGTTGTCTGTCACACGGAACCGTGTCTGTGACGGAGGGAGACACACCAGTTCCCGTACGAATCTGGAGAGACACGGGAGCTGAACTGTCTCTGATTAGCCGTAAGGTACTAGAATTTGGTCGGAAAACGGGCATGGTAAAGGTGGAAGGAATAAATAAAAGGATAGAAATGGTGTCCTTATATAAGGTCATTCTGGATTGTGAGCTGGTGTATGGATCAGTTGAAATAGGGGTGTCATCAGAATTCCCGAGAGCTGACGTGGACATCCTGCTGGGAAATGACTTAGCAGGGGGTAAGGTTTGGTCAGCCATGCTGCCGACCTGGCGACCGGCGAGCACGGTGGCCCCGTCCCTAGCGCCCAAGGACCATCTCGCCGGCGTGGTCACTCGCAGCATGTCGAGAGAGACAGCTGAGAACGAGAGCAGTTTAAATCTAGCCAGTTTTGATTTGGCCGAGACGTCTTTGCTGACCCTGTGCCACGAGGGTTTAGAGGGTGGTAAGACGAAGAGTAGTAAAGTGAAAGGGGGTAAGGGAGAGGAGATAGATCTGCCCTTAGCGAAGAGAAAGGTCCTAAAGGTAGGAAATAAAGATGAGAAACAGATAAAGCTGTTAAAAGGTCCAGAGTTGGACATGGATGATCTGTCCGTTTTCGCAGAATTGTTTGAAGAACGTGAGAGTTCTAAAGGTGTCCCCGATAATGAGGTGAGGGCAGTCCTAGATGGAAAGGGTACCCTTGCCTCGAAGGAGTCTGCTGAAAAGGCCGAGGAGGTTGTTTCAGCTCGCAGGGTTGCGCCTTCCCCGGGTGGGAGCTGCCCAGAGAGTAACTGGGAGGATCGGGGGAAGTTAGAATTTAAAAAAGGTACGGGTGTTGAAAGCCTGGAAGAGGCAAATGTCCCGTTTGAGTGTGTCCGAGATGGTGGATGCACGTGGTGCTGAACCTGGTAATGTAGCTCAGAAGAAGTCTGAGGTATCTGATTCAGTGGAATGGGGCGGCTGTCCTTGTGGGTCAGATAGACTTGGTTCAGTGGGAAAAGGGTTAACCTTGGTAACCGGGGGAAGTGTGAGTTCCCCGGTGTTTGTACTCGAAGGTGGGTTCAAAGTTAACGCAGAATTTAAGAATGGGGGGGGATGAGGATTGTTATTGAAGGAAACGGAAAGTCTGTAGTTTCCAAATCGAAGGAAGAAATCTTAAACCTGGCAGATCGCTCACAGAGTGAGCTGGGAGACAGTGGGGGCCCCCCACTCTATTGTTATGCCAGGATGGGGTGTGAAGAGGCCGCCTTCGAAATGCTACTTGAGTGAAGAGTTCGAATCAAACACCAACAGCCTGAAGGGGACTGATAAAAGGGCCAGCCACCTGGGTAAAATCAAAGAATTGGGTGGAAATGGTCTAAGTTTGGGGCATGGTGTTGCTAAAATAACCCCAATGAATGAGGCTGGAGGGAGTTTACCACGAAAAATTACTCAAGTTCCCCACGGGGGGGGGGGGGGGGGGGGGGGGGCTCGCCGAAAAAGAAGCAACGGTTAATGGAGATGCCATTGTTAAACAGCCAAGCAGGTTGAACGGGTTTGCGCCAAAGCCTGTGAATAATAAAGACAGCCCCTTTTGGAGACCTGCCGGTTACGTAAAACAACTGAAACGATCAGTATTCGCATAAACTTTTGTAAATGCACCTAAGCTAAGGTCACACCTCCTTAGTTTTGTTGCGAAAAAAATAATAGGTGGTTATTAAATTGAAGTCTGATGCTACAAGACTTTAGTACGGTACGCGATGTTAAGATATTAAAGAAAGGGACACTGTAATCGTTAACTATTTAGATACTGACTTGAATGTATAACGGTAGTATTCTGTGAAGAGAAAGAGCTTGGGTATTGAGTTAGATGAAAAATCCTGTAAGACACTGTACAACTCCGTTTTTAACCGCTGGTAAAAAAACGCTGTTTTTTAGAGGGGAGGTGTTATGAATGTACCACAGCTCTGAGGGGCCGAAGGAGCGACCCCCTCCTTCTGGAGAATCACAAGATCGCTATTAATTCGGGTCTCGGAAGTGAGAGACAATGCAACGGTTTTGGGCCATTGTTCTTAGAGGCACCTGTGTGACGTGCATGTCCCTGCTACGTGACAGCTACCATGGATATGGACACCATCGGGCAATGTAGGGGTGGGGATTGCATCACCCTACTTTGATGGACATCTACAACTCTGCAAGTCAAGATAAAAGGGGACTGCAGGAGGCAGTACCCCCAGCGACACACCAGAAGGACACCCTCGCTCAGTGCTCCCGTGGCTGGAAGCCACTCAACGCCACGTGTGCTCCTAACTCCTTTGCCTGGGGAGCGGGTGGCTGATAATACTGAGAAGGACTTTGAACTAACAATGGGGAAACAACGCTCCCCTGATTTAATGGAGTGGCTTAATGAAGACCCGGGCAAGTTTTTCCGTTTTTCACCGATCCCTCTAAAACACGTGAAACCCAGCGATTCCCCGAAAGGCTAAAGTCTGCAGACTTCTGAGTGACTTTTATATTTCCAACGGACAAAATATTATCCCCGAGACAACAGTCAAGATTATTTCTTAATGATGAACATTACTATACCCGCGCTTTAGATTGAGTACTGATGACGTGCATTATCTGAATGTTTGTATTAACCTTACTTTTGTGCCCCTTTATAAATGAAAACGTTTGAAAATAGTGACATCAGACTTCAACGGATCTCTCTATCTTTGCTGGTAAGTTATCCAGTTACGGGATACGTAACAGTACACTCACAACTGTATGGCTAAAATCTGCCTCAACTCCATCTGCAAGATTGCAGATGACACCACTACAGCAGGCTGCATCTCAAGTACAAGGAGATAGCGAGCTTACTGACATGGTATCATAACACCAAACTTTCAGTGTGGTTAAAACAAAAGAGCTTCAGGAAGAGGAGTGGTGCACATCCTCCTATTTATATCAGTGCTGCTGAGGTTGAGAGGAGTGAACATCATCAATAGCCTATCTGGGTCCAACTTAGACATCATGGCCAACCTAGACCTTCACTCTTCACCTCCTCTCCCTTCAGGCAGAAAATTCAAAAGCCTTAAAGCACTTACTGCCAGGCTCAAGGACAGCCTCTATTCCACTGTCATAAGATTACTGAATGGTGCCTCAGTATAAGATAGCCTAGACACCACAATCCATCTCATTATGGCCCTTGTACTTCTTGTCTGTCTGCACTGCAGGTTCTCTGTAACTAACGTTTTATTTTGCATTCTGTTAGTGTTTTTCTTTGTATCACCTCAATAGACTGATGTGAAATGATCCGTATGAAAGGCATGCAAAACAAACCTTTTTGTTGTACCTTGGTATATGTAACAACAATAAACCAGTCTACCAACTTAAATGACCACTTTGCTATATTTATCTATCCATCTCCATTCCTTGTGAGATCCCTCAGTTGTCAGTGATATGTTGCTTTGGCCTTTCATTTACTCATTTTCCAGTTATTGAATCTACTGTATTTATAATCTAGGACACTACTTAATAAAGTGTTTATTGTTTTGTTTCAGGTCAAAATTACAGCAGGACATGAGAGTACATCCAGTTAGTAAAACAGCTGAACAGGTTTTCTGACGAATCAAAAAAACTTGCAAAATTATCTAGAGGAGTTTGCTCAGATAAAGGCCCAACCTAGACGACAGCAAAAGAATCAAGGGTTTAAATCTGGAATCTAAATTACATAGAAAATCAAAAATGGACGCATTTATTCATCAGTTTATGGAGTAAAATTACAAGCATAGGTTAACAATAATGTTGGTGTGTTTTAACTCAAATGGATACCGTATTATTGTGAACCATCAAGTAACAAGTAAAAAGCAAAAATCAAACTGCTAGAAAATCTCTGGGACAGATAGCATTTTTGATGGAAATGGATAGTGAACAACTTGGGTCAAAATCCTTCATGAGGACTTCATTTGTCTATTTGACTCCACAGATGCTGCCTGTCCCGCTGAGTTTCTCCAGCAGTTTTTTTTTTGCTCAATATTCCTGCATCTCTTATGTTAAGTAAAAAGTAATCTTTAATCTTAGACCACACACGTTGCATTATCAGAACTGCTTCACCAGCAAACAGTACTCAGTTTTCCCTGGTGAACAGTACTCAAATTGTTGTGTGTTCTTGTCCAGTGGCAGTGCAAACAGTCACTACACTTCCTGTTTAAAAACACGACCTTTGCATTTCCTGAAG
This sequence comes from Hypanus sabinus, assembly GCF_030144855.1. Taxonomy (NCBI): domain Eukaryota; kingdom Metazoa; phylum Chordata; class Chondrichthyes; order Myliobatiformes; family Dasyatidae; genus Hypanus; species Hypanus sabinus. The sequence continues at coordinate 120,793,269 of NC_082713.1, forward strand.
AATAAATGAGTTTCAGGGGAAAATAAGCAATTAATTAGAATACAATAAAAATACAGTTAACAAACTTTGTTATACATTGCATTTACAAAATGTGTTTTCTTTAAAGTCAATAAATTACAGAACTAAACAATTGTAATTTTCTTCTTGGCTAACCTTTCATCTCAAACATCCCTTGTGTAAATCACTTGTGTTTGCTTGGTTACAAGTCACAAAAATCTATTACATTGCTTTCCAGAGTCTCTTGCTTTAATATTCATGCAAGTTAAATTTGCCTTGATTACTGCTATTCGTCATAAAATACCTAGAGCATCGCCACTACAAAAACACCCTTGCTGCTTGTTATAGATATTTCTTTCCTTTCAAAACACAAATGTTTTATTAGCCACTGGAGTGGAGTGAATTTATTCTGGAATAACAGCCTATTTGCTGTTATTTGCCAATCAAACCACAAGCTTTAAACTTAAATTAACTAATCATACTGTGGCCTACCAGAATCAACAGCTGAAATATAATTAAAACAACAAGCTCACAGTTTATCTGCCAGCAAAGCTGGCATCTGCTGTGGAAGTCATTTAAGACTTTTTCTTAAGGGCACTGGAAAGCATTCCAACATTTATTTTTAAAACAGAACCAAGAGCAGATATTCTGAAAATTGAGATTATTTTAAATTCACTTTCACAAGCACTTTCAGCTGCCATTAAATGCTTCAAAACTAGCTATGTCTGCAAATTGGATTCTTTTGTAAATGCTGTTTTTATAAACTTACAGTGCATCATTTAAAAATTCTCAGTTTACAAACATACAAAGTTATGTTAGCATTGTTGAATTTGAAAGCATGATTAACACAAAACATATAAAGAATGCAGAAGCTAATGAAATGACACTATTTGTTTCATGTAGGAGGAATTATATTCTTAAAGGTGAAAGCATTTTAGGGTCAGTAAATTACAAAACTTCAGGATATGAATTTTGAAATGCATTCAGGGAGTGATAGAGAAAGGTAAGCACCTTTCTCTTCCTTTCCAAATGCATTTTCCTTATTTGGATTTTCTGTGTGATTTATAGATTTTGAAAAAAATTTTTGATTATATCTCACAGAACAATATTTATCTACTGGGAGGTTGAACAGAGTAAAGTCAGATGGTATTTAATAACATAAGAACTATTCTTGTTGTAAATCATTAAAATACTGCACTTAGTTCAGAGCTTAAAGTAAAGTATGTATATGTCATCATATGCTACCCCATGATTCATTTTCTTGCTGGGAGCAAAGAAATATAATCTAATGAACGAAAAGCTACACACAAAGACTGACATACAATCAATTTGCAAAAGTTGACAATCTGTGCAAAAACAAAGTAAATAAATAACACTGAGAACGAGAGCTGTAGAGTCCTTGAAAGTAAGTCCACAAGTTGTGGAGTTAGTTCAAAGTTTAGGAGAGCGATGGTCGAGGGATAACAGCTATTCCTGAAGCCGTTGGTGGGGGACCCAAGGCTCCTGCAACTTCTTCATGATGGTAGTAACAAGAAAAAAAGCATGGCTTTGGATGGTGGAATGACGGAAGCTGCTTTATTGTAGCAGACTGTGCCAAAGAAAGAATGGAATTAGTATATGATTGGTATAAACATAAACTTTATTGAGATTTTTCAGGAGGTAACGAGAGTGTTACGAAGGATGAACAGCTCTGATGGGCAGAAGGGTGCAAGGTTGCCCATGTCCCCCTCCCCTGGGAGAATCACAAACTGTTACTGTTTCCACGTGTTAATGAGAGAGAAAGAGATGAAACAAAAACATACTGGGACTGGAACATCTGCTGCTGATAACACCGGGGGGGGGGGGGGGGGGGGGGGGGGGGGGGGGGGGGCGTAGAGAACATATTACGACTCCTGTAAGACTCACGGCTCCGGAGAGGGCTGTTTACTTGGTACTATTCTGTTTATTAAAATTCCTCAGTGGACAGCCGGAGTGGGCTGGTTTGATGGGCTAAGCCATTCAAAACTGATTGACACCTGAGACCCTGTGAGTAGGGATAAAAGTGAGGTCTGGGGAGACACCCCTCAGACACACCAGGAGATGCACCAAGAGACACACTAGTGAGCACTGTTTAAGTGTTGGAACCCATGAGAAAAGTGTGGGGCATCAGAGACCGAACGGAGGATCGGTCGATTTGAACTCACAGTGTTTATAGCGAGGCCAGTGGGGGCTTGTGTGTGTGTCCACCCTTGCCTGGGTGACAAGTCCACCATAGAAGAACTGTCTAGCTAAAGGACAGAGGGGTCATACCTGAATGGCCACAACAACACATCGAAAGATCAAGAAAGTAAAGGAAGGTTTGCAAGACAATAGCTGTTACTGTTAGTTTGCTCGCTCTCTCTCTCCAACAATTACAACTCATCGACCAGCAAATACTTCAGCCTGTATGAACTGCACTGAACTTTATACTTTCCCATGATAATTCATTATCTCCTAGACAACGATAGAGCTTGTTTATTATTGATTATTATTATACCCACACTTTTAGGTTTAGTATTGCTAAGGTGTATTATCTGTATATATGCATTGATGATATTGATTTGTATATTTTACTAATAAACACTGTTTTGAAAATATTACCAAACTCCAAAGGACACTTCTATCTTTGCTGGTAAGACACCCAGTTACGGGGTATGTAACAAGAGTGACTGATGAAGGTAGAGCTGTGGATGCTGTCCACCTGGATTTTAGTAAGGTATTTGACAAGATCCCTCAAGGGAAGCTCATCCACAAGATTAAGGTGTATGGGATTCATGGTGAATTAGCCATTTGGATTCAGAACTGGCTTGCCCGCTGAAGACAGAGAATAGTGATCAAAATAACTTATTCTAGCTGGAGGTCTGTGAGCAGTGCTGCTCTGCAGGGATCTGTATTAGGACCTCTGCTGCTTGTGATATATATAACTGATCTGAATGAAAATGTAGATGGGTGGGTTAGTAAGTTTGTGGATGATACAAAGTTTGTCGGTCTTGTGGATAACATAGAAGATTGGAAAAGAATACAGTGGGATATAGATCAGTTGCAGATATGGGGAAAGAAATGGCAGATGGGCTTTAACCCAGCTAAATGTGAAGAACAGCACCTTGGTAAGTCAAATATAATGAAACAGTACACTGTTAAAGATCCTTAATAATGTTGATGAGCAGAGGGATCTTGGGGTTGAAGTTCATAGTCATCAAAAAGTGGCTCCACAGGTTCATAGTGTGATTGAGTTCAAAATTCAGGAAGTTATGTTGCAGCTTTATAAAGCTCTAGTTAGGCCAGATCTGAGGTACTGCGCATGTTTCTCATCCCCCCATTATAAATAGGATGCCAATTCTTTGGAGAGTTACCAGGGTGCTGCCTGGATTATAGTGCATGTGCTATAATGAAAGGTTGAACAAACATGGGTCCGTAGGTTGTGGAATCAGTGCAGAGTTGAGATGAGTGAAGTTACCCATGCTGGTTTAAGAGACTGATGGTTGAAGGGAAATAACTATTCCTGAACCTGGTTGTGTGGAACCTGAGAGTCCTGTATCTAAAGGGCATACTGAACCATTATTATTCTCACATTCACTGGCCGTAAAACAAAAATATGGATTGTCATTCCTTCAGATAATTATTTTAAAACTCTGCTTTAAGGAGGTAAAAATAACATTAACAATATGAAGCTGAAATAACATATTTCAGCTTCAATGTTAAGTTTGTACATACCATGATCTTTATTCGGTACTCTGCTAGATGTTTAAAATAATGATATCACTTCCACAATTGGGGCAGGAGGTACAGGAATGGTGAGTATTTTTTGAGGTGGCATGGATCCTTCCACAGTTACCAATGCATGGGCTCAAACTTCTCAATATTACTTCGCCATTCTGAGTGATTATGAGCCAAAGATTCCAAGGAATCAGTAGGGATGTTGCATTGCTTCAAAGAGACTAGGAGCACATCCTTAAGTCTTTTCAATTGACTGCTTAGAAATCCCTTTCCCTAACAGTATTCAAAATACAGCACGTTACTTACTTTGCAAGTCTGGTGTACAGTATGCTTATGATACAACCTGCCCAACGTATCCTTCTCAATACAATTAAGGCTTCAAGGCTCAGGATACTGGCTTGGGAGAGGCCATTGTTCTGTGAAATGGAAGATTTGGAAGATACACTTCGGTGGTATCGCTGCAGTACCTTGAGATTTCTGCTGTGGGTAGTGCAAATTGTGACAATAATCATGATGAATGGCTGATCAGGCTTGTGGAGCCAGGTGGCTCGGCCTTGCTCCTATTTGTGTTGCTGTCAATTTCAACATTTATGTTGTCATAGAGAGGTGGCTTCTGAAATATGAGAAATGGTTTACATTTTCCAAGGCCTCAACATGAATCTTTATTTACCTACCCAGCAGCAGTACACAACATAAAAAATATCAATAGGCTGTTCAAAGACAAAAGTAAAACTTACTTTTGTGTTTGTCTCTCACTGTTTAACTGTCTATTGCCTTCAAGTATATTTATTTTCCTTTCACTCACTGCAGGCTTCAATTATGATTATTTATTGCCTCTAGATCTGTTTATTTTTGCTTTCTTGACATCTCTCTTCCTAGCTTGTCATTCCCTCACCCTCTCCCCTTAACATTCTCTTAATATCCAAAGCTCAACTGATATCTCCATTGATCAGTTATCTAGTTTCACACACAGTGAAACTTTCTCCCCCCACCAACAATAATTCAGTAATGAGTTGTTCCTCAGCACTTCAATAATGCTTTTCCTACATTTTTATATAACCACTATGACTACAGTACTGCATTATCTCAGAGTAGAAGAAATTACGTGTTAAATCAGAACCTTGAAGAAAATAATAGCAATAAAAATGGCAATAATTATTATTGACAATTTAAACATGTCAGAATCTATAATTTTGGTAGATCAGAAGATCTGTGTTTACCTGTTTTGCTTTCCTTTTATTATTGTTAACACATTCATTAAATCCTCCCTTAATATACCTCTAGTTATTCTAATCCTTTATCATAACGCCTGGTATCTTCTCTGACCACTGTAACCTTTCTCCAACAATGATACAATTATCCATGCACAAGTTAAACTTTGGCTCTGAGGTACTTTAATGCTATAAATTACTGTGAATTTATCTCAAAACAACCCCACCAGTTGACTTCTAGATTTTTTAACCTTAAGTGCTTTATAGATCATAGTATCTAGAGATCACTGTTTTTCTACTTGCAGATTTAATACTTTTTGTTTTTTTACCCCCATTATGTCAAGAATGTGGGAGGGTAAATTAATGGAAAGCATTCTTAGAGATGGTATATATAATTAACTGGATGGACAGGGGATGATTAGGAGCAACCAACATGGATTTATGCGTAGAAGGTCATGTTTGACAAATCTTATTGAATTTTTTGAAGAGGTTACTCGGAAAGTTGACGAGGGTAAAGCAGTGGATGTTGTCTATGTGGACTTCAGTAAGGCCTTTGACATGGTTCCACACGGAAGGTTAGTTAGGAAGGTTCAATCTTTAGGTGTTAATATTGAAGTAGTAAAATGGATTCAACCATGGCTGGATGGGAGATGCCAGAGAGTAGTGGTGGATAACTGTTTGTCAGGTTGGAGGCTGGTGACTAGTGGTGTGCCTCAGGGATCTGTATTGGGTCCAATGCTGTTTGTCATATACATTAATGATCTGGATGATGGGATGGTAAATTGGATTAGTAGGTATGCAGATGATATAAAGATAGGTGGTGTTGTGGATAATGAAGTAGGTTTTCAAAGCTTGCAAAGAGATTTAGGCCAGTTAGAAGAGTGGGCTGAAAGATGGCAGATGGAGTTTAATGCTGATAAGTGTGAGGTACTACATTTTGGTAGGACTAATCCAAATAGGACATACATGGTAAATGGTAGGGCATTGAGGAATGCAGTAGAACAGAGTGATCTAGGAATAATGGTGCATAGTTCCCTGAAGGTGGAATCTCATGTGGATAGGGTGATGAAGAAAGCTTTTGGTATGCTGGCCTTTATAAATCAGAGCATTGAGTATAGGAGTTGGGATGTAATGTTAAAATTGTACAAGTCCAAATTTGGAGTATTGTGTACAGTTTTGGTCACTGAATTATAGGAAAGATGTCAACAAAATAGAGAGATTACAGAGGAGATTTACTAGAATGTTACCTGGGTTTCAGCACCTAAGTTACAGAGAAAGGTTGAACAAGTTAGGTCTTTATTCCTTGGAGTGTAGAAGGTTGAGGGGGGACTTGATAGAGGTATTTAAAATTATGAGGGGGATAGATAGAGTTGACGTGGATAGGCCTTTTCCATTGAGAGTGGGGGAGATTCAAACAAGAGGACATGAGTTGAGAGTTAAGGGGCAAAAGTTTAGGGGTAACATGAGGGGGAACTTCTTTACTCAGAGAGTGGTAGCTGTGTGGAACGAGCTTCCAGTAGAAGTGGTAGAGGCAGGTTTGCTTTTGTCATTAAAAAAAAATTGGGTAAGTATATGAACAGGAAAGGAATGGAGGGTTATGGGCTGAGTGCAGGTAGGTGGGACTAGGTGAGAGTAAGCGTTCGGCACAGACTAGAAGGGCCAATATGGCCTGTTTCCATGCTGCAATTGTTATATGGTTATATAATGTTACATGGATAACAATATCTGAAGGATTAAAAAGGTCTGGATCATATTACACCTAAGCACATTATTCACACAATAATAATCACTTTAATTTGTTCTTTTAGAAACTGGTCAACTTAAGTAGTACTACAAGGGATAGGGGAAAAGGCAGTGAACACAATTGGAAGAAAGAGCAAAACGGAAAATTTTCGGAGCAGAATCAAAGTCAGATTCTATGATGCCAAAGAACTGGATTCAAAGAAACTGGCCCATCCAACTCCATGTGGTTTGCTTTTCTTCAGTTTTATTAAGAGATTTCAAAGTAATTGAAACAATGATATAATCTGTCAATGCCACCCATAGACCATAACTATACTCAAATAATTTCACAGATCATATATATTGAAACAATATTATACATTATAGGAAAGATTTAATCAATACCTTAAACTGGAGCAGCATAACCACTGGCTTACAGTTATTGTCCATACCATTGTGTAAATTGTTCATTTTTACAAAATAACCATTTACAAAAAGAAAAAGAATACAAATCAAACTAAAGTTAGGATGTGATTGAAAATCATCTAGATAATGAGCTTTGAGAAAGAAATAGGTTAGTTATTATGTGTATGCTAATACCCACATTGGCAGCTTCACAGGCATTAGATATGAAGTGACACAGTGAATTTGCACATTTGGCACACATTAGTGACTGATGTTGTCAGTATACCATCTGTTATAGATCTTTCCAATTTTTTTGTTGTAATAAAGTCAACAGAAACAAAATAAAACACTAAAGCTCTTTAATGGACAACAGATCTGCAAGTGCTAGCTGAAGACCAGGAGAGTTTCAGATTGTTAAGGTAGCTTTGCCAACTGAGCTTAGCTAAGGCAGACTTTGGTGGCTCACAGTGGCATATGTTCTCCTGGGTTCTCACTCCTATTCCAATAATCCATCCAGTCACATTCAGCTGGGCAGATCTGATTAAGTGGTTGGTCTTGTTTTCTCAGCACTCAAACATGCTGCTTCCACATTCTATTGTAATGATAATTGTCACTTGGGTGGGGCACCAGGTGAATGAGAACTTTTGCTTTGTATAGAAGCCATTCACAGCACAACCATTTCTTTCGCCTTTCATAAAATGTTTGAATGTTGCTTTTACTACTAAGGTATTATTTTCTCTGTGTGAACTGAACAAGACACCCTGAATGAACCTCAAGTGCCTTTCAAAATAAATTATAGCTTAAATAAATAATGTTCTAGTTCTGAAGAGACCTATTTCACATAAGTGGATTATTTGAATTATGTTTAAAGGAGTATTTATCAGCAAAAAGAAACATATTGCCAAATTAATGCGATATACTTTGAGATTTTGGAGCTTGTTGTTTTGCAAAATTATACCCCCATTTATTATGGATGTACAATCAGAACCACTTTATATTGAAGCAAAAATCATAGCAAGGTAACTGTATCTCCTGAAAGATAATGTAAACAGTCACTTGCTGAAATACAACACAGCAATTGCAATCAATGGCACAGGTCAATAGACAAGACCAATTTACGAGGTTCACAAAACACAACCTCATGAAGCTTGATACGCTTCCCTTTCTTTCTAAACACAAAGTACACTGCAGATGCTGTGGTCAAACCAAGACGTACAAAAAAGCTGGATGAACTCAGCAGGTCGGGCAGCATCCGTTGACTGCTTCTTTCAACGGATGCTGCCCGACCTGCTGAGTTCATCCAACTTTTTTGTACATCCCCTTTCTTTCTAAGCTCTTTGATTCCCGGATTCACTCAGTCCTCCATAAGGTCTGTCAGTATGTGTTTTCTCTCAACTTGCTTTAACACTTTTTATAAATTTACAATTTCTCCCCAGCAAACGGTTGGAAATCTTTATACTTAGGTCACTCCAATAACTTTGAAACACCTGCAAACTAGTCACATGGACAGACCTTTTAATGATGACAACTGACCACCTAATACAAATTACAGAACCATTGGAGGCATCTCTGACTGATGATATTACCTTTAGTCAAATAGTTTTTTCAAGTGTGTTAATGTCAGAAACTATCTTTCATTTAGTTCTTAGAACGCAGTGATAGTGCAATCAGTCAAGGCCCTCAGTTCAATACACTAAAAAATGTTGGAAGTTCAAATTCAAGTTTATTGTCATCTGACTGTACATACATACAACCAAACAAAACGTTCCTCTGGACCATGGTGCACTCACAAAAAACATGTATCACACACAGCTCATAAAACAAACTATTACAACAAATAAGTTTGTAAAATATAGTTCAAACTGAATATAAACAGTAAGCAGCTCGCTGTTCTAGTGACGAGACCTTGGCAGCAGGGTATTCATTAGTCTCACAGCCTGGTGGAAGAAGCTTTTACCCAGTCTGACAGTCCTAGTTCTGATGTTTCTGTACCTCCTTCCTGACAGTAGTGGGTCAGAGATTTGTGGGGATGGATGGTAGGGATCAACAGCATGCTTTAGGCCCTTCATATACAACACTCCTAGTAAATGGCACAAAAGGAGGGGGGAGGGGGAAGAAGGATACCCTGGTGATACTTTCGGTGTTTTTCAGTATCCTCTGTTGGGTGTTGCAGTCCAATGCCTTGCAGTTTCCATGCCACACAATGATCCAGCTAGACAGGACAATCTCAACAGTGCTCCTGTTGAAAGCTGCTAGAATGGGGACTAGGAGCCCCACACGCCTCAATCTTCTCAGAAAGTGTAGGTGTTACTGTGCCTTCTTGACTAATGAGGTGGTGTTGTGGGTCCAGGTTAGAAAGTCTGTTATGTGCACACCAAGGAACTCTGTGCTCTTCACTCTCTCCATAGCAGAGCCATTGATGTACAATGGAGAGTAGTCAACCTGTGCTTTCCTGAAGTCCACAATCATCTTCTTTGCCTTGTCCATACTGAGACTCAGGTGGTTGTTCTCACACCATCTGACACACCTCTCTACCTCCTCTCTGTATGCTGACTCACCATTGATGCTGATGCAGCCAACCATTGTTCTATCATCAGCAAAAGATAATACAGTTTGAGCGGGATCTGGCAGTGCAGTTGTGAATCAGCAGTGGGCTAAGCCCTAGAGGGGTACCAGTGCTCAGCCTGATGGAGTCTGAGATGCTGCTGCCAACTCAAACTGACTGGGGCCTTTCTGTCAAGAAGTCCAAAATCCAGTTACAGAGAGGGGTGTTGAGTCCCAATAAGGACAGTTTACCCACCAGCCTTTGAGGGATGATTGTGTTAAATGTTGAGTTAAAGTCTATGAACAACAACCTGACGAATGAGGCAGCCTATACTTGTCAAATATTTTACACATACTTTATTAAGTGGCTTGTTTAGCAATAAGTTAATTGAAGCTAGGGTGCAGAACTTGTGGAATGTCAAGTTGGCATTTGCTACAATGACCATCAGCCTTAGACATTTATCACATGCCAGCAACATCTATGTTTGACTGGGAGCAGCATATGTTCACTTTCAGCATCTCATGACATCACAGCCATACAGCACAGAAACAGGCACTGTATTCTGCTGAGGCCATGCTGACCATCAGATACTCACTCACAGTAATCCTACATTAATAGCATTTCATCCTCCCCATAACTCAGTTTCCCCAAGATGCTATCACATTCTTCATTACACTAGCAATTTACAGAAATCTACTTATTTACCAATCTTTATGTGACACTCAGAAAAAAACAGTATCCAAAGTAAAAGGTTAAATGTGGTTCAGACATTTCTTTTTTTGCTTTTATTTACAAAGTATATTCTCATTAATGTGCTCTGAATAAATTTCAAACATAACAGGAAAGCCATATACTATTCTGAGGGGCCAAATAAACAGGATAAATAAAAACAATGAATCAAATGGTTCAATAAAAGTTAAAAATATTCAAAGATATTTCAATACTATTAAAAGTGAAAACTTTAAGCATTCAAATACACTTAACTGAAATAGATTTACCTCAGTCCATCAAATATTCTTAACCAGTAATAGGCTTCTTCAACCACATAGAAGGTAAAATGGACATATTATTCAGTATTAACTCCAAGGGAAATGCACAGGGAAACATCAGCCACTACACATGCCCTTTTTTTTAAAACCGCTCCAAAGCTGTTGAGTATGTCAAACAGAAAGTACTGTGGAACTTCCTCCTTAAATTAGTCTGCCACAGATATTTCTCTTCATTTTGTGTTTACTCTATGATGGCATACAAGCCATGATACTAATCAATGGATCTTCAACAGAACCAACCTCAATGAAGCCCCATGTCAAATATGGCCGAATCATGCCCTGATAACAGTCTCAGTTTTTCTCATTGCAATATTGCATCTCACCTTCAACACATCCCTTTCTGGGATGGAATTAATCTTCACATCTAATCGGAAACTCTTCAACCTACAGGGACTCTACAAGAACCTCAGCAGTCTAATTGCAGTATGCCAGACTGAGGCTGAGCACCAAAGTTTCACCACCTTACAAGGCACCCATTCTACAGGCTCAATGAGCCACCTCCCGTACCATTTACAGAAGAAGCATCTGCAGTTCCCACAAGTTCAGAAACCACACACTGTAATGGAAATAAATCAACCTCTACCACAAGGAACCATTAAAGAACGAAGATAATTCTGAAAAGGATGGGCAAACATTATTCAGCAACAACACAAACAGGAGAAAGAATCAACACAAGAGACTGCCAATGCTGAAATCTGGACCATCAAACTGCTAGAGGAATTTCGGGGTCAAGCAGCACATGTGTAGGCAAAGGACGTTCAATGTTCCGGGTCAACGTGCTTTTGTTACAAACCAGCAGACAAGACTACAAACTTATCTGAGTACAGCAGGAAGGTATCATTTTTCAGAGTGTATTTAGAAACAATCTAACCAACCTATTTTGTAATAAAGCATCATGCTGGTCATAAGAGAAGACTTTGTGTGTGGTCTTGTTCCAATAGTCTGCTACAAAGCAGATGTGCAGAAGACCAGAATGCTTATTCATTTATTCCATTTCCAACTAAATCACAACACCCAAAATTTTGAAAGATTACTAGAAAAAGATAAAGGTGACATGGTTTCATTCAGCTTTTAATCTGACTTTTCCACACTGGGGTAAAAATAGCTTTTCAGAGCTATTGTTTGCCTTATTTATAAAAAAAAGACTAAAGTAACAAACTTGTATCCTAAAACTTAATCTCTGTCATGGAAGATTTCTTGTCCCACCCGTAACAGGAAGGGCACAGATGAACTGGAACAGATTTAATTTGCTTAGGTTAATTCTGCAGTTACAGTATAGGCATAGTTGTAATATTGAATGCACAGGCCACACAGGAAGGTGTTACTATCATTGCAATTGTAAAACAAAAGAAATAATCCACCACAAGTAAATCACATGCTTGAGTTCAGATGCTTATAGGACAACGAGACTGTGTGAGAATCCATATATTAAAATTCTATTTTTAGTATCATATTCTTTCCATAAAATACAATAGTAAATGGTACAATAGTGATAATATTATTACCTTGAACCCTGTAAAAATGACATTCCAGAAAAAGTTGCTCTATTTAAGGCACCTTATCTTCGCATAAGATCATCTGTCAAATGTTGCTTTTCCAGGATGACATGCCTAAGACTAGTCTGTATTTTCTTTCATCTCAAATCTTTCTCACTAGGAAAAAGCTCAGTACTAGAACGAAGCTTGATTTTGATAAATGGCACTGGGCAGAATTCTCAAACGCAGTCACTTTCCTTTTCTATATATATTTTATTTTTTAGTTATGTATTTTTACATTTCTTTTTAGTTTTAGATGATCAAGGCCCTGTAACCAACTGCATGCAGTGCTCACATTAACTTTCAACAATCTGAAGAAAGAGCAATTTACTCATTGTGTCCATTGGCTTCTCTGATATACAGCATTTCAGAACCCTAAGTTGACACTGCCTCATTGGAATCCAACAGAAAATACTGGAAGCACACAGCATGTCAGACAGCATCTGTGGAAACATATATTTATTGTGAAGAGGGGGAGAAGTCCACCCAGGCAATGAACTTCCCCATTAAGATAATCTGCTCTGGAACTGCATGCCACATTCTAAAAGAAGAGTACAGAAAACAGACAGATGTACGAGTATGGTGATGTGCCATGAGGTGCTTATCTCTTCCTTACTTATGCGAGTGTCTATGAATAGATAGGAAGCAGAGTTTAACTCCATGAATAGTTGTTTCTATAATCAGGTGAGGGATATCAGCACACTAGAAGACGACAATACTATTCTGGAATTTATTTTAATTTGGCAAGTTAATTTAATTAATTGATGCATGACAGGGCACTTCAGACCTGAGAAATATACATCCAGTGCCCTGAAGAAACTCCAGGCGGTTCCAAATAGAGGGGGAAAGGTTAGCTTAAGGAGCCTGAGCTTAGTGTTTTGAGCTTGAGCAATAGCTGATGTCACTCTGGTCCACTCAAAAAGGCTGAATAAATTTCAAGAGCTGGTAACAGAAGTAAAGGTCAAGAGGGCACTAGCAGTGTTAGATATCTGCCAGACATCTTACACTCTAATTACTGACATAAATACTAACGAAGTAAGAGAGGTCCCTCAGGAAGAGATTAGAGATTAACTTTATTTGTCACTTCTGCACTCAGTTGTCACCTTATTAGGTACATCTGTATGCCTGTTCGTTATTGCAAATAGCTAATCAGCCAATCATGTGGCAGCAACTCAATGCATAAAAGCATGCAGAAATGATCAAGAGGTTCAGTTGTTCAGACCAAACATCAGAATGGGGGAAGAGAATGACTGCACTGGGCAACTAAGATTTTGCTTCCTGAATACTTTTAGTTATATCTTATGAATTTTGGGCTACTGATCATGAAAATCACCATGAAATTTCCCTATCATGCACTATTTTTTGAAATCACTTATGTTTACTATTTCAATTCATAATTCAAGTTAATTAAAATGTTGCCTACAACGTAAGCTGGGAAGTTTTCTATCTTGTCCAGGCATCGGCGCAGAGGTTGCATGGTAGTACAGGTTTTAGTAATAATTATTGGGTTCAGGACTGTAAAGATGGAACTTTCTATCACCAGGCAAAAAAATTTCTATGAAGGATTTTGAGATTTGAGACAGATGCTTCCCTGAATAACTGATGCCAAGATTAAGGAGAGCATTTTTGTTGGTCCACAAATCAATCAGGTCATCAATGACAGGCAATTTGAAGAATTTCTAGTGGGACCAGAGAAAATCACATGGAAGGCATTCAAGGAAGTTGATGAAATTTTTCTCGGCATCTACAGAGCACTAAGCTGCATGCAGCGGTTGAAAGCATGCTTCAAGCATATAAAACTATGAAATGCAACATATCACTAAAGATTAATTTTCTGCATTCCCATTTAGACTTCCCTGCAAATCTTGGTGCTGTTAGAGACAAGCATGGTGAAAGGTTTCACCAAGACATTGCGGTCATGAAGAAAAGATACCAGGGCATCTGGAATCCATCAATGCTGGTGAATTATTGTTGGACACTTAAGCAAGAAGTCTCAGACACCGAGTACAAATGAAAATCATTAACAAAATATTTTTAAATTAGTTGAACTATTGCAAAGTATCAGCACCATTATGCAATTAAACACATTATGTTCAATAAAAGTTAATTTGTTGTTTCTCCATATTCCTACGTGAATACACTTCTGAAAAAAATTTGTTGTCCGCTGTTGTTGGTGCCAAACAGGGTGGCTTGAAAAACAGCTGATCTGGGATTTTCACACACAACAGTTTTCTTGAGTTTACAGAGAATGGTGCAAAAACCAAAAAGTATCCAGTGAGCGGCAGTTCTGTGGGCTAAAATGCCTTGTTAATGAGAGAGGTCAGAGAAGAATGGCCAGACTGGTTCAAGCTGACAGGAAGCTGAGAGTAACTCAAATAACTGCGTGTTACAACAGTGGTGTGCAGAAGAGCATCTCTGAACACATACCATGTTGAACCTTGCCATAGCAGCAAAAGACCATGATCATACAGTCAGTGGCCGCTTTATTAGGTATAGGAGGTACATAATGAAGTGGCCATTGAGTGAATATCAAAACATACTAAGAAATGTGTTGTTTGTGTAAAATTAAATCAGCGAGGATTGTGCTGGGCAAGCCACAAGTGCCACCATGCTTCCGACTGCAACGTAGCATATCCACAACTCACTAACACTAACTCTATGTCTTTAGAATGTGGGAGAAAAATCAGAACATCCAGTGGAAACCCACACAGTCACAGGAAAAACATACAAACTTCATACAGACAGTGGTGGTAATTAAACCCCGATCTTACAGCTGGCGCTGCAAAGCACTATGCCAACCGCTAAGCTACACTAAGTGTACCTGAGGTCACTGTACAAGGAGGGCAGAGAAAGTGAAGAGAATAATATTCTATGAGGTTCAAATGAGGGGAGAGTTCAGAAACAAAATGGCTTATTATCAGTTTGCTCTAAGTGTACTTCAGGCCACTGGAAATTTCTATGCATTTCAATTGTAAATGTCTATCCTGGTATCTTCTATGTCCCCCTTGTTCCACACTCTCTCACTTATAGAAACAGTTCAATATGCTGCCATAAATTTCTCAATGCTCTCAAATCTAAAGAGTACTGATACACCCATTTCAGCTGTTTATGGTTGGGCAACTTTCTCATTCCAGGAATTAAAGAATCTCTATTGGAGTGCAATCAATGTTACTACTTTGTTTCCTACATAATGATAATCAATAAGACTGGTTAGCTGAAGGAGGGTATTCACACATGATGTAGTTGACCTCTTGAATGTCAAAACTACAGCTCCATTCAGTATTGCTAAAAAGGTCCAATAATACACGTGCTTTTAACTTTCTATCACTAGTTCTGAGATTGTTATAATGTACGCAATCTCTAAATGACTTCTGAAGATGTTGGTGTTGGAAATTAAGTTTTTTTAACAGTTATATGTAGCCTGCTCTATTGAAGTGACATGTTATCTACAGATTCAATGACCTCATGATTCTGAATAGAACATGGCAAGCAGCTGCTAACACATGCAGGAATGCAGAGTTCAAATTCTGAAGCATGTAACCAGGGTAGTAACTTGTCTTTGGACGTGCAGATGTCAGTCCCTCAGGAAACTGATAAATCTATTATAAAAGTGTGTTCATAAAATTAGGCTGGCCTAAAGCGATTAACAAAGTTAATAGTAATGACAAACTCCAAGTGCCTGGTCAGCAATTTTAACTTTTATAACACCACAAACTATAAGAGCAGAATTAGGCCATTCAGCCCATCATGTCTGATCTGCCATTCCAACATGGGTGATTATCCTTCTGAACCCCATTCTCCAGCCTTGCCCTCCCATTATCCAAGTGGATAACTTCACTCACAACTCTGAATTCATTCTACAACTGATAGAATCACTTTCAAGGACTCTACTACCCATGTGCTCAGTATTAATTATATTTTTATTTGCACAATTTGTCTTCTTTTTGGTTGTTTGTCAGTCTTTATTTATGTGTCAGCTTTTAGGAATTCTGTTGCATTTCTTTGTTTTTCTGTAAAAAGCTGCACGTTAATGAATCTCAAGATGGTATATGGTAACATACACGTATTTTGATAATAAATATACTTCTACTCTGACTTTTTTCTTTAATCTCTCTATATTTTCATCAACTCCTCTCAGATTATGAAGTGGTTAGCGTGATGCTAACCAGCTTGGGGTGTTGGAGATCAGAGTTCAATCGCAATGTCCTTTGTAAGGAGTCTTTGTACTGTGGAATGTGTGGGTTTTCTCCCATACTCCAAAGATGGGCCAGGTTAGTTAACTGCTGATTGCAAATTGTCTCCTGATTTGGTTAGGGTTAGATCAAGGTTGTTGGAGATTGCTAGGTGTGGCTCGAAGAGCCTATTCTACTATATCTCCAGCAGAGAGATAGACAGATAAATAATAAATAAATAGAGGGATGCAGATACACAATAAATTAAAAATAAACACACACACACATAAATATATAAATCATAGATCCTCCCACTCACCTACATATTACAGAATATTTACAGTAGCCAATTAACCCACCAACTTGCTCATCTTTTGTAACAGAAGGAGACTGTATAAACTCAAAAGACAGCATACTCAATGTCAGGATTAACTTTGGCCTCTGAAGCTGCAAGCTTATGATAGTGTCATAATCACAGAGTTACACAGAATGGAATTTGGCCATTTGGCCTAACTCACCCGTGCTGATCAAGATGCCTCCCTCAGCTAGTCTCATTTGCCCACGTTTGGCCCGTATCGCTCTAAACCGTTCCTGTCCATGTGCCTGGTTACATGACCTAAACATTGAAATTGTACCTGTTTCTTTGTACCGCTCCCTTTGGCAGCTGATTTCATATTACCACGACCCTCTGTGTGAAAAAGTTACCCCTGAGGTCCTCTTTAAATCTTTGCCCTCTCAGCTTAAACCTGCGCCCCTACTCTTCAGAAAAAAGACTGTGACCTTTTACCTCATCTATGCTCCTTAAGATTTTATGTACTTTTATATAAGGTCATTATTTAGCTTTTTACACTCCAGAGAAAACAGCTGGGAGCATCCTTGTGAATCTTATTGCACCCTCTCTTGCTTTATCCACACTTTTGCTACAACTAGGCAACCAGAACACCACACAACATTCCAGGTCTGTTCTCACCAATGCCTTGTACAGCTAAGCATGACATCCCAATTCTAGTACTCAATTACATTTAGATTGTTTTGATAATTGGTTGAAATATTCCACAAATGCAGATTCCACTTCTTTCTTCCCACAGCTAGCAACCCAACCTCCTCTTCATTTCAGCTGTCAATACCTGGAATTTTCCCTGTGCTGCCATAGGCCAACATCCAACGCTTGCTTCTCTTGATCCTGTTGTCTTTTGAACTTTGCCTCTCATTCTTGAATTCTGATCACCCCATTGTAGGAAGGGTGTGGAGATGAGTGGGCGATAAGAGGCTTACCATTACGCTGTCTAGATAAGAGGGCATTTACTATGAGGGGAGACCGGATAGAAAGTTTATAAGATGATGAGGAGGATAGATAGTCAGTATCTTTTCCCCAGGGTCAAAATGTCTAATACTAGAAGGCATGCATTTAAGGTACGAAGGGTAAATTCAAAATATATATTGGGGGGGCAATTTTTGTTTAATACAAGTGGTGGGTGCCTGGAATGCGCTGCTGGGGTGGAGGTGGAAACAGATACAATAGTGTTTAACAGGCTCTTAACAGACACACAAATATGGAAAAAAAATCAAGAAATTAATTTAGTTAGGCATTTAATTACTATTTAGTTTGCACAACATTAAAAGCTGAAGGAGTTTTTCCTGTGCTGTACCAGTTTATGTTTGCAAACAAACACCATAACTACCTTTCCCAGTGTCTCCCTGCCAGAAACATCTATAGGCCTTCACATACTGTATCCCAGCCTCACACATCAAAGGGTTAGTTTTCAAATCTCAACAATGACAATACGAGCCTACTTTGTTATTAGCATTTTAAAAAGGAGAAAAGTTAACTTATAGTTAATACTTTTTGACATATTCAATAATTGTAAATAAGTGTTGCATAACTTTTTGGCAGGGATATAGGAATAATAGAGCTAGATCAGATTCACTTCTGAGACCATTTATTCCAAAAATATCTTAATTTACCCATGCAAAAACATGATTTTTAGTCATGTGTATAATAGCACAGACCACACACTTATCAATAGTCTATTTTGTTTTAAATTGCCCACAAACAAGTTAATAGTATTTACTTACAAAAACAGTTTTCAGGTGGACATTTACATGAATTTTGTATTCCTAGCTACTCAATAAAATCCAGGTTTTGCATCTACCCGGCATCTCAGTGTTGAATTTGAACTATTCACTACTTCACAAACTGAATTATATTTCTTAAGTTTTCAAACAATAGAAATTTCCCATGTTTTCAACGACTTGTGTATCCAGTTTTGGAACATTAAGATTTCTGGCATTGCTAGAGCCAGAACCGGTGTGAGGTTGTCATTTGGGATCCTGTATGAGATTTTGATTGTCTGACACGCAGAAAAGCAAAAGAATGCTCAGAAATGAATGCATTAACAAAGATAACAAGAAAGCATCACTGATATTTATTAAAGTTCCTAACCTTATACCATTAATGTTATTTTGGCTGACACAGCAGTTGTTTGCCTAGAAGTAGGAAAGATATGACTAAGCTAGAGAGGGTGCAGAAAAGATGCACAAGAATGTTGTCGGGACTGGAGGGCTTGATTTATAAGAGACTGTATAGACTGGGATTGTTTTTCCTTGGAAGGAAGAACGTAAAGGGATGAGTATGTATATGTATATAAAATCATGAGGGACATGGATAAGTTAGTCAATGGTTCTAACTACTTTTTAATTCTAATTGCTATTATGTAAACACACATTACATCCAATTACATCCAACATGATGTGATTAAAATAAATGACGCCTTTTCTAGTTGAGAAATGAATCATGGCCAAAACACAGGGAAAATTCCTATCTCTTTTAAAAGATGGGAGTTCTGTGAACACCTAAACAACTTAAAGGGTTCAGACAGAAAATGGTATCTTGATCATTCCAGGACTCCTTGGGGGTACACTTAACTACCAGCCTTAATTATCATAAAAATTTAATTAGTTTAATTCTCCCCGTGCTAGCTGAGAAAAAGCTGTCCAGACTAAACACACTGTAGGTAATGGCACTTAATAGATATTTAAGCTGTTTTCTTTAAATAGAGTAAGAATTTTGCCTCTTTGAACTTTAGGCAGTTAATATCAAAACTTCATCACCTTAAGTGTTTTAATGAAATCAACTCCCTTTTGTGCTCCTGAACCATCAAGCACTAAAATTAAAGATGATATATTTTTATACTGTGTAATTATCCAAAACAGTTCTATCATATAAAAGTTATCTAGTGCCAAATAAAAATGCTCTCAACTGCCAATTAGTTTCCCACCTCACAATCTGTGTATATTTGCCTTTTAATCTTACATTTCATAGCCAACTAAAACATTAGGATCGAGTCCTGAGTGACAGCTTTATTCAATTTTATTTGGCTTCATTAGCTTGAGTTTGTTTTCAATTAGTTTTTTTCTCCCCAATAGGCTCAGTGGTATGATATACACTCAGTCATTTAAATGCAACTTGGACATGCAAACTTGAGGAGCCATCCTGAAAGAATGGTCAATATATCACAAATCTGATGTCTACACAAGATAGATTGGACATTTCAGTATTTTGGTAATCTTTATGATACGTTTTATTAAAAGACAGATCTGCTGAACCATTGGGAAGGCTTGATAGAGTATGATGGCCAACAAATCTAATAATTTTTAAAGTTGAGCAATCTAATCAGTATTTTAAAATCACTTTCCCATTCTGAACTTCTTATTCTTTTGAAGGGAACTTCCAGTTTACTTCTATCGCTGTTTTGTTATTATTTAAAATCCTCACTCTACCACTCGTGGTGAAAAAGAATGTCAGTTTTCATTTGGTGCTCCTGATATATCCTCTCACCTTAGTTTTAAAAGTAGATGGGAAGATAGCAGAAAAAATAAATTCTTCTTAAAAAAGATGTAGCAGCTTTTTCCATTGTCACATTATAACATTCTTCTGTTCCAATCACACCAGCTCGATGAGACATGATTTGATTGGAATTGGTGATTATCTTTCATCATTACCAAGTGACCATTCTGCACTATAAAAAGCATTGGGAAGCTAATCACCTGGGAGCATAATATTACAGCAATCCAGTGATCTTTAACATACTCTCTCCATCATAAGCATCGTGAATGTAAGGAGACCAGAGCCGTGCAGGATAGCCAAATGCAATCTGACCAGGACACCAATAAAAAAATGGTACAAGGAATTTTTAGTAATCAAATTCTCTTGCAGTAAAAGCCAGACTATTGTTTGCCTTCCCAATTGCTTGCTCCATCCTGATTCATTTGCAAGGACACCAGGCCCTCTCAATACCTTTTAGTCTTTTACTTACTATTTATACCTTTAACATCTTTTCTAGCAAAGTGGATGGTTTCAGATTTTCACATTATATTCCCACATTCCAAGTTGTCATCCACATATCCCTGAAACCACAAAGCAACCTCCTCATTATGAATTCTGCTACCCTTTGCTGTACTATTAGCTAACTTACTTATATAAAGCATTTAATCCCTTCATCCCAATCAATCTTACAGCCAAATTAGATCTCCTAGTTACATCTCCTAGATACTACAGTCTTGTTGGCTAACCTATGCTTATAAAACAACACAGAAGATGCTGGAGGAACCCAGTGGATGAGAATGAAGGGAGACAGACAGGTTGACATTGTTCATCTGCAAGTCCAGGTTAGAGCTTGGTGCAAGTCAGCATAATTTTGGAATGACATTTTTATAGTGAGAAGAACTTAACAAGAATGCATGAATAATCGAGTCAAGGTAACAAAGACAGATCTGGCAATGAGAATGGAAGTAGTTGTAATTTGTTACATAATTTTATCAATTTTTAGCAGTTTTGGTTAGAATCCAACCAACAAAAATCAGGTTCGTGTACCATAATGCATGATTGTGGGATAACAATTTTCCAAGAGCTTTCCAAACCTTGACAGACTCTTCTGTTAAATGCCTGTATATTGTACATTATCAACTGAAATTTAATGAAGATGGGCAAAATCATCCTTAGACATCCTGTGTCAGACAAGGCTTGATGCAAGCTTGAATGAACCTTCAGCGGGAGAAAATAAGTGTAATGTCACATTCTAATTAGAATGAGCTGAACAATTTTAGGCAACACAATGCAAATATCCCAGAAGTACTGAGTACATAGCCTCTCAGAACTCATTATACAGACCTGACAATTAGGTGCATTTGGAATCGCTTCATAATCTAGTTTGGTAGAATTCATTCCCAATTTGGGAATGCTAAAATAGTGCAGCATGAGACATCACAGCGTCATGATCTTCTAGTGTGGGATTTATCCAGGTTCTCTACTTTGTGCAGGGATCGCTTTCTCAATGATTCACTTGACCATTCATCCTTCGCCACTAACCTCCCACCTGGCACTTACCCCTGCAGGCAGCCAAAGTGTCTCTTTCACCTCCATTCAGGGCCCCAAACAGTCCTTTCAGGTGAGGCAACACTTCACCTGTGAATCTGTTGGGGTTGTCAATTGCATCCAGTGTTCCCAATGTGGTCTCCTCTACATTGGTGAGATCTGTCATAAATGCTTTGTGAGTAGCTCCACTCCACCCACCAAAAGCAGAATTTCCCAGTGGCCAACTGGGAAATTCTTTCCTTTTTCCCATGTTCCACTCTCCTCTCCTATCAGATTCCTTTCTCTCCAGCCCTTTACCTTTCCAACCCACCTGGTTTCACCTATCACCTTCTAGTTATCCTCCTTCCCCTCCCCCTAACCTTTTTATTCTAGCATCCTCCCCTTTCCTTTCCAGTCCTGAAGAAGGGTCTCAGACTGAAACGTCAACTGTTTACTCATTTTCATAGATGCTGCCTGACCTTCTAAGTTCCTCCAGCATTTTGTGTGGGTTACTTTAGTCAGACTGTGATGCGTCCCTTGTTCCGAATACCTAACTGAAATCCTCAACAGCAATGGTGTGAAGTTGCTGACAGGATCAGGATCCAATGCTTAAAAAGATATATTTACAATTAGGGAAATTGCTGTTTTGGCCCCTGTACACCATAGATCAGTAAATCTTCAGAGACCAGCCTTTCTATGCATCTTTCCATGTAGTTCTCATTGTTGCTTGTACTAAATCTGAAAGCTACACTCCAAAGAAACAATAAGGGTTGATAAATGAATAATGGAAGCGAGTGTCAAATCTAGGTATCTGACTGAAAGTGCTAATTCTTCAATATGTGCAGTGTGTAGAAAAAGCAATAAGGGTTTCTATTTCTGAAAAGAAATGCAAGTGATCCTTTTGAAAAACAGTTTCACAAGAAGCAGTATTAAGTACACTAGTTGCTCCATGAATACATAAAGACTGTCATTTTCCAGACCACGGAGTTTGAAAGTCATGCTGAAAGCAAACAAAATAGGCCTACACAATTGCTGATTTTAAGTAGAGCTAACTGCGCACTGGAGTCAAGTTTCAAATTCAAACAAACATTCTGATGGAAAAAAAATCATAGGACAAATTTCTGACAGAATACTAAGATGACCAAAAATTAGTGCAACTTTTTAGTTGTCCAAGTTAAATATATTTTCAGTGTTTTTACTCAATGATGTGAGAATAAGTTTCCAAGGCATTGTTTTACTGAACAGAACGGAGTTTGGTATGCTTTCTCGGTTATACTTGACATCAATACTTCAACTTCTTAAATGTACTGTTGGTGCTAAAGTTAGCAGAGATCAATTTTTTCCTCTAGCTCTTACAAACTTCTCTGAGATTTTAAGAATACAGGCAGCTTTATTGGACAAGTTCCAGCCAAGTATTATATTTAGAGAGATTATCCTACTGTTAAACTCACTTAAATACTGCAATTAGAGAAGTCAATCTTTTCCTGCAGGAGTACAAACACACATTTCATGACACTGTAATTAATGCCTGCACTTCAGACATAGAATGCACATATCTGATTGGCAGTTTTGTGTGGTAGTTTTCAATTGTATCTTTATACTTCAATATTAATAAAGGATGGAATGTGAAGAAGAAATCAAATCATATCTACATTTATACTGTATTCTTAAACTCCCAAAAAAAGTGTCTCATAGTCAGAACATGTACATTTTCTCTCTAACTATCCTCATTCATTTTTTCACGATACCTTTAAATGCATTGCGTCATCTAGACAGTCTTGGTCACCCACTGTGTTGACAGAACAGCCTTGGTCCCCAGGGCAACTAGGGAAAGAGTAGGTCTCCCTAAGGCTCAGTATACTGATCTATGTGTGGAGATGGGTGAGGACTTAAATGAACTGTATATATTGTGGAAAAGAGAAAGTGTTGGCAGCCTTGAAGTACATCAAGGTGGATAAACATGCATATAAGAGAACAGGATAGGTATGCATCTCACAGCTTTGCAAGCTCTCACAATGTAGAAAAGAGTTTTAAAAAAAGTTTTCTTGCTAAAGTGGACATTTTCACATTTCTGTACTCTGATAGTTCTCTGATGGAAACAACATTACTAGCCTTCCAAGCTCAACTACGGCATGACATAAAAATTCAAAATTTTCAGCAATCCCACCTCAGAACTTCAAGGTGACCTTGCCTTATTTAATAGTCAAGTATATTATGCAGAGCATTGTGTGTTCCACAGCATAATCTTTCCCTAAATATGCAATACTAAGAATTGGTACAAGTTAAAACAAAAAAACTTATATCAACCATATATCTGTCAGATTAAATTCCTTCTTTCAAAGAATGAAATTTATTGACCAAGACAATTTCATTCACAAACAACTATAACTCTAATTGCTCTCATCCATTTTAAAATAATTGCAGATTCCTATATTTGTTTCAACTCAGTGTAGCTGTTAGAAAACAGCATAAACTGTGGTCCAAACCTGAGGTAAACAACGAGCAAACCACTGGAGATCTGCACCATAATTAAGGGCTATGCAGTACAATGGCTTGCTATAATTTTTCTTTGAAACAATACAAAGCCTTCTAAGTTACATGCTCGTTTATAACAATGAATGTGCAAAAACAGAAACTGATATTAATGGTTAAGCTCTTACATAGTTAACCTAAAGTAATAAAGTTGAAATGACAATAGAGTTTTTATATTTATGTCAATACATTGGTCAACTGGAAATTGTTAAACAGTGCTTCGATGTTCATTTTTAAGCTACACAAAGAAAGTGAAAATAAAACACCATAGTAAACATAGTGCAAAACATTGGATTAGGTTCATTGTCACAATATTTGGAACCTATTAACAGATAAAAATAATCAATTCTGTCCAATGTAGCCCAGTCTGAGTAATATATAAAGCTTTTATATCTTTGCTAAAATTTTATAACTTAACATTAAAGTATTAGTGAAATATTCCTGTTGAGCTTTTTGAGATCAATACTGAATTTTACATGAATAATTTTTTTTTGCAGAACTGCTTTGTCCCACATTCTTGAGAAATTACAGACATGAACAAATCATACTAATTACTTTTAATTAGGTATTCAGTTTAGGATATATGTCATAGAGTAAAGTTGCCAGAAATAATTTAAGGCATTAAATGAAATGCTCTTAAAAATACTAAAACCAAAGGTCAGTTTAACTATATTGATTCTTATATATTAACTATATTCAATCTTCACTCTTCTGCTTGCTATTTTTAAACGTATTTCTATATACATTTTGCTCTAAAAGGTAAATCAAAATATGCTAGCGTAAACTTGGAACATTCCCCTTATTTCAAACAACAGTTTTTTTTAAAATTTTAATTATAAATTGATGAAAGTACAGGAATTTTAATTTGGCAGCACATTTAAAGAGTCCTTCATTATTATCACCTCATTCCTAACAGTCTTTATAGCTGATTTGCTATACAATATGTGATATCTAGCAGCAAATATATCCATACAAAGGAAATGCAAATTGCATGGATTCACAATGTAATTGATACATTGAAATCTATTTTAAATTTCTCTAAGGAATTCATTTACAGGAAGAAATAAATTAGCACGGCAAACTACTTGAGCCTTTCACTGAATAAAATATTTTTAGCTGTTGGTACAGGATATCATGCTGAGAGTTTGAAACACAAATTACCCCCCTCCCCCATCCACTTGCTCATCTAAACTCAATTTTGACATCCTGGAGTTATGTTTAGACAATATAGAATACAAACTGTTTTTCCTCTGCCCTTTTTAAATAATCCTTTATTGAAATTAATATCAGACAAGTTCAATTTCTGCTCTGCTGAGTTAATTATCTTATCTATGCTGCTAATGAGAGATCAAACAGAAATTAAATCTATCATGCATCATAATTTAGGAACATCATATCAGGATATTCTAGGGATGGTGACACAGTTCCATAAGAACACTTAAGAATTTTTTTTAAACAAAGCTAATCATATAGTTTTGCACTTAAAAAGTAGTTCAAAATCTAGTAACACACACAAAGTGCTGGAGGAACTCAGCAAGTTATACAGCATATACAGAGAAGAATAAACAGTTGGTGCTTTAGTAGAAACCATAGAGGAAAGGGGAGTTGGGGGGGGAGTCAAAGGGAGATAATAGGTGGACAGAGCCAAAGTGGGATTTCCTTTTACAACTCATTTCAGTTTGATTTCCCATTCTGACATGGCCTTCTCTGTTCAAAAGAGCAATACCTCATATTCTGCCTGGGTAGCCGCCAACCTAATGGCATGAACATTGATTTCTCGAACTCAAGATAATTTTTCCCCTTCTCTCTTTTTCCATTTCTCCCTCATACATTCTCCTTCCCTGCCCCTTGCTCCCCTCTGATGCCCCTCCTCCTTCCCTTTCTTCCAAGCTCCACTGTCCTCTGCTATCAGATTCCTTCTTTTTCAGCCCTTTACTTCTTACTATCACTTCCCAGCTTCTTACTTCATTCTGACAGCCCCCACCCCCACATCATCCTTCTTATCTCATTTCACCTATTACCTGCTAGCTTGTACTCCCCCCACTTCCTCCACCTTCTTATTCTGGCTTCTTCTCTTTTCTTTTCCACTCTTGATGAAGAGTCTCGGCCCAGAATTTCAACTGTTTATTTCCCTTAATAGATAACTTCTTAAGTTCCTTAAGGTTGTTATAGCCAGGGGTGGTAGTGGGGATAAGCTCCCACTACCTATTAAATGCTCCCAATGGCATGCACCTCGAATAGCCTCTGACAACCAAGTCCAGATGAAGGCCTTCAAGTGTGGCTTAACTGTTAAACCTCACAGAACCATTCTGCTGGCAAGAGAAGGGGCAAAGGTGGGTTACTGGTGCCTTAAAACCAGACGCTTCAGGCAGATGGGCCCACGGCAGATGTGACAGTAAGAAATCAATTTATAGTAGATGGTTAATTGTGAGGAAATTGGAATACACAGCAGAAAGCCATTCACTCCCTTAGAGAACTTATAAACTCCACCAACACAGCACACATGGTCAGTATCACATCTAAGTTCCTGGAGCTTTAAAGCACCATATTAAATGTTGTAGGGCTGTGCCTTCCAGTGATAAATGGAAGCAAGGAAAATTAAGAAAAGGCCAGTTTTCAAATTGAAACTCTTATTTGTTGTCCTCACTTCAGTCATAAAGGTATACTTTAAATGATTCTAAATTTTCTCTTCACTGTTCCAAAGACTGGGCATTTAAATGTACTTGCACTAATTTAAATTTAGGTCACTAACTCCTGCAGTTCTTCCACAGTTATGTGGACAGCATTCTGTTCCTGTGAACAGTTATAACCCGACAGCTCACAAGCTGGATATATAGCTGTCAACTGAGTTCACACACAACAGAAAACCCTCTGCAGCTCCACAGCAGCCAGCAAATCCATTCCATTGATCTCTTTAACGTATGTATGGGCTGTATATAAGTCAAGTGCTCATGAACTGGGGAGGATCTGCATCATCTTGATCTCTGTAATAAACTAGCTTTATCATCTATACCATAGCTATCATATTGATTGCTGTTTCCTTTAAGTCTGCAAACAATTGCTTTTCTTATATGTCTTCATAACATGATAATTTATTGAGGATCTGTATTTTTATCTCCTATGCACCCTCTATCTGATGGACGTTTTGCACATTATACTTAAAGGTGATTCTTCAAGTGCCAACTGTCCAGTGAGTCAAGAATAAGACCTGATTCAATTTATGGCACTTATCCATCCTGACAATGTATTCCTAGTAACTGCTCAGATATACAATTAAACAAATGGCGACAGAGTAAGAGATGATGGAACACAGAACTATGGCCGATGCAGTTCACTAACTTTAGTTAGACCCTTGATATTTGGGGGAAAGAGAGGAGGAGTAGAGCACATACTCATTAAAATATGGCAAGGTATTAATACAAATATTAATTTCTTGCCGGTATTCAAGTTGATGAAACAACTGACTTAAAATTAAAGATGCTAACCTCTTCAATTTCCTTGGCTTTTTCAGCAATTGTTCTAGTGCGATGATCTGTTTGACCCAGGTCTATATTGTCAATGGGTCCTGGTGTACTCAGCTCTGGATAATCCAAGTTTTCTGGTAATAACATTTGAACAGCATCCTAAAATCAAAACAGCAATATATAACATAGTCCCTTTATATTTTAAACTGTGAATGACAAACTGCATGAAGAACATGTATTAGCTGGAAATGATATCCCCTTCCGTTAACCCAATAAATTAAAACATTGAAGGCAACTCAAATGAATTAATTAGTAAGTTTATGAAACTCAACCTACTTGGTGTGCTTATTGAGCTATAGAGAGGTACATAAATGTACAGATGCAGTAGCACCTCATTAGCTATGAGTGATCTTTGGAGACTGGTGAGACGGCTTCAGCTCTCAGCTGTGTGCACGTGTGTACTGATTGTGCTGTGCTGCAGTGCTTCTGGATAAATAACAATGGGAGACACTGCTATCAGGCAGCAATTGCTTTACAGTTTACTTGTTCTTGTAAATAAGGATCAGTTTAAAAAAATAGAAGAGATTTAAAATTCAAGCAACATTTAAATAATATGCAGGTAAAAACCAACAGTGATTAGATGTACATCATATGATACTTCAATTGACAAGAGTGCTGACAGCAGGATTAAGAACAGCAAAAACAAAAGAAATTCAAATATACAGTTAAAAAGACATCAACAAATCGTGCCACAGAATTTTGCATTGGCTTTTTATTAAATAATGCAGAGATTAACAGTTAACAGCAGTTTTGAGATTAATTTGTACATGGCACAAATTGGATTAGATTACAGATGATTCAACCATCAGAGAGAGATTTTGTGGATGAGTAAAGTAGTTGCTGGTATTTAAAATAATTTATAGTTTCCATAGTTTTGGAGCAAATAATATGAGTTTAAACTAGAAAATAAAATCACAGAATTGGATGATTGTACAGATCTTGATGATAAAGATGTCTTGGGAAACAAGTACCTAATGCAAAATACAAGGAGTGACGAAGAAAACACTCTTTAAAAAATCAAGAAATGGGAAAGCAAGTTATGAAAATTAGTTGGCATTCAAATGTGTTTATAATTTAATATACATAGTAAAAGTTCTGTGATAGAAACTGTTAATTGGAATACTTACACCCTTATTGTGCTCAGCTATTTCCAGTTCAGGAATCTGCTGCTGTTCAGAACTCCATTCATTCACAATCTCTTCATTCAAGTTATCAGATGTTTTGCTGCCTTTTTCAAAGTTTGCACTCTAATGAAACGAAGCAGCACATTACTTTTCAAGCTCTAATTTCAGTTGTATTTGGCATTCTCTGTTCCCACACTCTGCACCAAGAAATAAATAAATCATGCGCCAAAAGGATTTTGCTCTGCACAAGTCAACAATACTAGCTGCTCACTTACTGCCAAATGAATAAAGTATAATTTGTAAGTCTATAAATTAAATATAAAATAAAGTCTATAAGTTTCCTCCAAACTGCAAACAATTAAGCCCTTTCTATTTGAAGGAAGGTAGTTTAAAAATATATAATTTAGGAAAGAAGCCAATCTATTCAGAATAGTTTTGTGCCACAAAACTATTCAGAATGTAAGCAATCTCCTGCAGGGTTAAACATCGAATTTTTTGGCCTGGCAACAATGTTCAGATGGTGGGATTAAAGAAGAGGAGTTATTGAAAGACAAGCAGGACAAATTCAGTCCCCACGATAGACAAAAAAATTTCCAAATATATTGTTACATTATTATAAATTCCTGGGTACACTTTTTAATCTTACAGTTATGTAAACACCACCTTATGGTCATTGAAGCAAAATACTTCATTATTTCTTGTTAACATAATTTGCAGTATTGTATTTACTAAGTAATTTGGTCATTCTTTATATAGATTAATTTATTTGATAGATATTTCATAAATTACATTACAAAGCACATTCTTTCATGGTGATTGCTGAATGTTGTAAATATAACCATAAAGATGTGTTTACCTTTGAAGAAGTTGGTGGTATTGAAATAGATGGAGATGCATCTCTTGAAGGGACCAATGCACAAACAGATCTTTCCTTATCTGGGAATACAAATCAAGTTCAACTTCAAGTTTACTGTCATTCAACCATACACATGTATGCAGCTAAACGAAACATTGCTCCTCTGGGGCCAAGATGAAAAGCACAGTACATATAGTCACACGTAGCAGATATAGTTCTGATCCAGCACATACAGTGGCAAAATAATAATAGCATAAGTCCCTGAGAGGCACGGCATGAAGATTGACAGGTTGACATAAAATGCGAAGAGCATATTTAGGTAAGACAATATATTGTTGCTGGCACTATTATAAGAAAACAAGCAGTAGCATAAATATGTGAAACAGCAGCAATAAAAGAAGAAAAGTGACCATTGGAGGATGCTTTTGTACTTGTGAGTTGGGGAGGGGGGAAGGGATGGTAGGGCATTCAGTCAGGGTGTACATGTATGTTTGTTTGGCAGCAGGGTGTTAAGAAGTCTAACAGCCTGGGGGAAGAAGCTGTTACTCAGCCTGAGAGTTCTGGTTCTTATGCTACAGTACCTTCTGCTTGACAACAGGAGGTCATAGAGATTGTGGGAAGAATGGGAGGAGCATTTGACAATGTTAGAGGCACTGCATATGCAGCACTTCTGATATATGTCCTGAATGGGGGCAGGAGAGTGACCACGATGATGTTTTCAGCTATCTGCTCTATCCGTTGCAGAGTCTTGTGATCTGAAGTATTTCAATTTTCAGACAGTGATGCAGTTGGTCAGGACATTCTTGATGATCTCCAGTAGAATGTAGTTAGAATGGGGGTGAGCAGGGGAGAACAGGGCTTGGCTTAAAGTGGAGGTGCTACTATGCTCTCTTGGCTAAGGACAAGGTGAGATCGGCAGTAATGTGCACGCCAAGAAACTTGGAGCTCCTGACTCTCTTCATGGTGAAGCCATTGGTCGGCAGTAAAGAGTGGTCAGCCTCTACTTTTTGAAGTTCACAATCATCTCTTTGTCTTGTCCACATTGACACTTGGATTGTTGTATTTATACCACTCCACAAGCTGCCCTACCTCCTTCCTGTATGGTATTTCATCACTGGTGCTGAAGAGACCAACCATTGTTGTATCATCAGCAAACTTAATGACTTGGCAGTACAGTCATGCTTTAGAAATATGGAGAGCAGTAGGATGAGCACCAGCCCTGGGGGAGGGGAGAGGGGACACCAGTGCTCAACGTTACACAGCCAGAGATGTTGCTGCCAATACAGACTGTCTGTGGTCTCTTCATCACCAAGTCCAAGGTCCAGTTACAGAGGAAGGTACTGAGGCCCAACATGGACAGTTTTCCTACCAGCTTCTTGGGAGTGGTTGTATTGAAAACAGAACTGAAGTCAAT
Organism: Hypanus sabinus; assembly: GCF_030144855.1. Lineage (NCBI taxonomy): Eukaryota > Metazoa > Chordata > Chondrichthyes > Myliobatiformes > Dasyatidae > Hypanus > Hypanus sabinus. The sequence goes on from NC_082713.1 coordinate 120,824,443, forward strand.
TAACAACATTCTGACATGGGAAACACCACTGTCCAGGTGGGACAAGTCCATATAAAGGACAGAAGCTATGGCATTGCCGGCAGACCAATTTGGGCAATATGCAAACTGGTAGGGGCCCAATGCAGTGGAAAGGCTGGATTCAATGCAGTCCATGACCAGCAGCTGGAAGCACTTCATTATTATTGAGGTCAGTGCCACAGGACAGTACTCATTGTGACAGGATACATTCAGCTTCTTGGGCACTGGGATAGTGGTGGCCTTGAAGCCTGTAGGGACAGTGGTCTCATCCAGGGACATGTTCAGGGTATCAGTGAAAACATCTGCTAGCTGAGCTACACAGTCAGGTATGTTGTCAGACCTTGCAGATTTGCATGGGTTGACCCTTGCTAAGATCTTCTTCACATCAGCAGTGGCAGACAGAGTGGCTGCTCCTCAGGGAAAGGGGCAACCTTTCTCGCCGACACATCATTTAGTGCATCAAAACATGTATATGGGGCATTCAGCCTGCCAGGAAGAGGTGTCACTGTCAATGGTGCACAGGGTGGTCTTATTGTCAGTTAAAGACAACAGACAATAGGTGCAGAAGTAGACCATTCGGCCCTTCGAGCCTGCACCGCCATTCTGAGATCATGGCTGATCATATACTATCAATACCCGGTTCCTGCCTTGTCCCCATATCCCTTGATTCCCCTATCCATAAGATACCTATCTAGCTTGAAAGCATCCAGAGAATTGGCCTCCACTGCCTTCCGAGGCAGTGCATTCCAGACCCCCTCAACTCTCTGGGAGAAGTTGTTTTTCCTTAAATGACCTACCCCTTATTCTCAAACCATGCCTTGAATGCCAACTGTCTCTAGAATCACAAAAATGGCTATAGATTTTTTTGTGTGTTGTCCTGTTTTGCCTTCCTGATGGCACAGAAAAGCACAGCTCTTGGTGTCTTGAGAGTGATCTCATCCCCGAACTGAAGGCAGCATCTCATTCTTTCAGAAGTTCCCAGACCTCTGCTGTCAGCCATGACTTCTGATTGGCCTGAATGGTGATGGGTTTAATGACAATGACATCTTTGGTGCTCTTTGCCATGTAGTCAGTTGCAGATCCTGCAAATTCATTGATGTTGATCACCATAAGTAGCTGCTTACATGAACATGTTCCAGCTTAGGGACAGAACAGTCCTGTAACATGGCTCTTTCTGGCCAAACACTGATTTCTTTGTGAACAGGTTTGGTGCGTTTAGCAGTGGTCTGTATGCAGCGATTCGTATTAACATATACGATCAGAGTATCTAAAGTGGAAGCTGGATGGGTGGGGGGGGGCCAACCACGAATGTTGGTGTAAACCAAGTCCAATGTGTTCCCTCCTTTGGTAGCACAGTCAAAATGTTGAAAAAATTTAGGTAGGACTTTTTTAAGGTTTGTGCGGTTGTCGTCCCCAGTTACAATAAAAGAAAGTCAGGTTACGCAGTCCAAAGGTCACTGAATGGTGTTATAGAGTTCACACAGTGCTTCCCAGCGTTTCGCACGGGGTGGGGGGGGGAGGGTGTAAATATAGACGGCCACAATCACAGTGGCAGTGAACTCTCTTGGTATGTAGTAGGGCCTACTCTTCACCATTAAAATCTCCACCAGTGGGCTGCAACTAGTGTAGCATTAACACACCAGGTTTTGTTAAAGTAAATGCACAATCCCACCCCCAGCGGGTCTTACCAGACGTTGCGGCACTCCTATCCGCACGAAAATTGGTGAGTTCCTCTAGCTGGATGGCTGTGTCTGGGATGTTGTCCTGGAGACATGTCTCTGTACGAATATGTGTGCTGCAGTTCACTGTCCCGCTCTGGGTCAATTGCTGTTTGTTTTCCAGGGAGTGTTCATTGGAGAGCGGTACAGTCGGGAGAGCCGTCCCGCAGGCATCAGTCTTTAACCTAAGACGGACTCCAGCGCGCTTACCGCGCTTCTGTTTTCTCTCACACCGCTTCCGGTGCCTCCTCCCCTGGGTGTCTGCAACAGGTGATGCTGCAGCATGAGGGTCTGGACCGTGTAATGACCCGGGGCTACGCAGCTCCTCTGCTGTCGGTCTCACTAATGAACCGGACAAGAGCAACATTAAATGCTGAATTGTAGATCAAGTCTTTAAGCATATGTTGGTTTAAGTTTATTTATTGAGTCCTCTTTATTAAAACTATTACTTATCCTGTTAGAGGTAACTTCAGGCACGCTACTTTGTTTCAGTATTGATATCTGCAGCAATATATAAAGGCTTGGTTCTATTCAACAAGATCATGTGATAAAGTTTTCACTTCCAGAAGCACAAATATATAGTATCATTGCTTTCAAATTGCATACAAGAGTAACAAGAAATAAAAATAGCCACAATAATTGGTCCGTAAGTGAAATGAAATGCACTTCTTGCATTGTAAATGTTTGGCCTACAAGTTGTGGTGAAAATGACAGTAACATTTCCATCATTATGAACAACACCAATGGCACCATCTGTTGGTCTCATATAAACAGTTAAGCACATAAGTATGGATGAGCCTTTTAATGATAGCCTATGCCTCAGGTGTTCTGTTGCAGTACTAAAACTGAAATATTAATGCCATAATTCCAGCTGACATTATAAAACAAATATGTGATGTATTACTCATACCATTCAAGAACTAAAATTCCCTCTTCTTACAGTATATTTTTGGGAATATTTATGGTATTCCAGATTCCACCTTAACCCAGATATACACCCTTCAATTATTGTGAACAGTTATCGTTGATGCTTTTTAAATATGTTTCCTGCCTGAGAATCCTCCAGTCCTGAGCAACTGGTCAGTCTTCTTGATGACTATGCAACTGTGCCTGTATCTAATTCTCTCATAGCTGGTGATAGTTTGAAAGGCAAGTCAGAATGAGCTTCAAAAAACTCAACTCTCTACTGCCTGCTCAAGGTTTTGATTAGCAGCAATAAATAAAGTTATTTAGCTGCAGGCCAAAAACCCAAGGCTATTTTTAAATTATATCTGAAAAAAAAGCAGATGTAATAGATTTTGACAGTCAAACATAATGGAAACATTAGAAAGGAACTAAAGCATTAAAACTTTAACTACTTAATTAAGCATCATAACCCAGAAGTCAATTATTAAAACTTCACTAAACTATTAGAAAGCAACAAGTGCAAAAAGGGCTCTGATACTTGAAATTTCCTTTTCCATTTGTGTTTGTTTCCCAATATGTAGGAAGAGTACAATACTAGAATTTGAATGAGAGTTACAAGCAGTCTAATGTTAAGTTTCATTCTTATTAGTCATACAACAGCCTCATTTTTAAAAAATAATTGATGTTGTGTATTTAATATTCTTATATTTGAATAATTAGAATCAATAATCAATAATCTTGTATATATAGATCAATTAAACATTCTTGTTCATTTAATTAATTATTACACATTACATGTATTAAGTGAATTGCATAAGTCATCACACTACCACATTATACGTGCGTGCCTCACATGTAAACACAAAGTTAGTATTTTGGACCCTCATGTCTTCTTTTGAATCATTATAATGTTTTGAAGTTACAAAACATAAGATTGGTGCTGAGGTATTTTAAAAAAATAAACGCAAGATGGCTACCGACCTGTTGAAATACAGTGAGACATTTACACTAAAAAAAACAGCATGAGGAACTGCAAGTTAAAAAACAGCGCAGCCCAGCACATACAGAGACAGTCAAGATTTTTTTAAAAAGCAGCGCAGCACATGATCTTTGGAAGGGAAGACATGATCAAGTTTAAAAAAAAGTCAGGAAAGGGACTAAAGAATGAGTATCAGGTGATAATAATCATGAAAAAAATCAGAAATGACTGGCTATGTCAGAAAAATTATCATGTTTGATTATATAAAAGATAACTGGAATATGCATACTGAGTTAATTCAGCAATATTTTAAAGCAAATAAGAAGCCAGTGAGAAACGAGTACAAATTTTGCCAAGTGCATTGGGTTTAAAGGCATACAACTTAACATGCTCCAACTAAACCAACAGAAATGAGCTCTGCTAATATTGTCAAAGTGACACACGAACACTTAGAAAGAACCGAAACCATTGTTGACTGCAGAAGACTTCAGGTTTCACAGGTGGAATCAAAAAAGGGGAGCATACGTATCAGCGTATTAGAGATTATGAACAATATCAGTTCAGTGATGGGTTTAATGAAACACTAAGAGATTGTTTAGTTTATGGAATCTTAAAAGAAAGCATTCAAAAGTGGGTCCTAACAGAAGTACAGCTTACATTTAAAAGAGCAGTGGAAATTTCTGTTTCAATGGAAACTGCAGACAGAAAAAGAATTGAGTTGCAGTGAGGAATGAAAGTGAGCTCAAACAAAATTGCAGCATCTAAAGAGAAACCATCCTGGGTGAACAAACTGTGTTACTGTTGTGGCAACGGCTCACATACACCAAACAAGTGCAGTTTTAAAGGCAAAATTTGCAGAACATGCAACAAAATAGGTTACATACAAAGAGCGTGTCAAGCAGGCAAAAATAAATGGGCTGCACAGTGAAGAGAAAAAGCTTAAAAAGTCAAGTTGCTGTTTCAAAAAGAGCACTAATTTATGTGCTGTTGATTAAAAATTTGATAATGACAAGAGTGACACAGGACTATGTAGCCTTGAGAGTTACAGTGTGAAAACCAATAGACAAGCAATATGGCTTACACCAGAAGTGAAGGGCAATTTAATTAAAACGGAACTAAACAGTGGTTTAGCTGTTTCAGTCATTCCACAAAATGAGTCTAAACAGCATTTCAAAGATACTGAACTGACACCTGCAGATAGCCAACTAAGAACTTTTACTAGAGAAAAGATAACTCTTGTGGGAATGACATTCATAACAGTGAAATACAACTATTGAATTGAATTAAATTGATAATAAATAGAACGGTCGGTGTAATATAAAGTACACTCAAATCAGCGTGAGTTCATCAGTCTGACGGCCTGGTGGAGGAAGCTGTCCCTGAGCCTGTTGGTCCTGGTTTTTATGCTGCAGTACTGCTTCCTGGATGGCACAGCTAGAATAGATTGTGATTGGGATGGCTTGGGTCCCCAATGATCCTATGGGCCCTTTTTTTTACACAACTGTCCTTGTAAATGTGCTGAATTATGGGAAGTTCACAACTACAGATGTGCTGGCTGACCACACCACTCTCTGCAGAGTCCTGCAATTGACAGAAGTGCAGTTCCCATACGAGGCAGTGATGCAGCCAGTAAGGATGCATTCAATCGTGCTCCTGTAGAAAGTTCTTAGGATTTGGGGGCCCATACCAAACTTCCTCAACCGTCTGAAGTGAAAGAGGCACTGTGTGCCCTTTTCACCTCACAGCTTATGTGTACAGAGCACATGAGGTCGTCAGTGATGTGGATGCTGACGAACTTGAAGCTGTTTACCCCTCTCAACCCCAGATCCACTGATGTCAATAGGGGTTAAGCTCATCTCCATTCCTCCTGTAATCCATAACCAGTTCCTTTGGTTTTGCGACATAGAGGGAGAGGTTGTTTTCTTGACACCACTGTGTCAGAGAGATGATTTCTTCCTTAGGTCACTTCATTATTGTTTGAGATAAGGTCAATCAATGTAGTGTTGTCGACAAATTTAATTAGCAAATTGGAGCTGTGTGTGGCGATATAGCAGAGGTAGGCAACCTAAGGGGGTTTTCTAGAATGCCTTATTCATTAATTTGAGGCAAAACATAACTATACGTATTTAAAAGGATACTTGCCATATTTCAAGTTTTTTATGGCATTTATCTTGCCCAACGTCAGCTCATCAATACATGATCCGGCCCACAGAGGCAAAAGGTTGCTGACCTCTGGTATACAGGGAGTAAAGGAGGTGATTCCGTATGCTGCCCTGAGCCACAACTAGGCTTATATATGGTAAACACAGGAGGACCAGCATTGTGGGTAAGTGATTGACTGAGACAACTACAGCTTGACTGAAGATCCATTTACAATTAGCATGTCTCACCCCCTGCAATGAAGCCATTAGAAAGCAAATCAGGAAAGGTACTGGATGATGCCACAACTGTCTCCATGCCAAACACTATGAACCATTCATTGTCCAACAAAAAACAACCCGGTTTTGGTGCTAGCCTCTGGTTGAAAAGCATTTGGACCAAAGAAGAACCATGCTGCTCAGAGAAAACATAGGTGACGAAAGCAGTGGTCTAATAACAGTTTTGAAGGCAACGTATCTGAGAAAGCTTCTGATATGTTAATCCGGCAGTTATTTGTGAAATGTGGCTTGGTTTTTAAACTGGAGGAGAGTAAAAGGAGCTTCAGGAAAGTTGCAAGCATTCGGCTTTTGTGAATACAAAGAAGCAGAACCTACTCTGTGTGCATTAAGATTATTGCATTAACTTCAAGTGGGTGACAAAAAGCTGTTTGCAAAAAGATGATGCAAAGACCAAAGCCCAGCTAGATTAATGGAAAGCCAAAAAGAAAGGAGTTAATAGAGATACAAAAACAGAGGATTTATCAGATCGTAAAGGAAGCAATGGAAGGATTAATAAGAGAATACTTGAGTGAATTAAAAGTACCTTCCCAAGATTGAGATGTACAAATTAGAAGAAGAAAAAGGAAGAAGAAAGGTGGCTACCGCTATCAGAACCACTTCCTGGAATCTCAGAGTTAACAGGAAGGAGGCCCCAAATCCTGAGATTTAATCACAGCCACAAGTTTCACCTGCCAAACAGAGTGATCCCTATTGTCAGGAAAGATGTTATCTCACAAGGGTGAGAAATTCTCCACAGTGATTTATACAAGACTCACATATCTTCCTTTTAATTAATTTAATGATCTGAAGTTACAAAACATAATACTTGATACCAAAAGAGGAAATTAATTGAACAGCAGCAATAAAACCATGATGACGTGGAAAAGATGAGGTTTAATTGTCCAGCACTTCAAAATCAGAATCAGAAGCAGGTTTAATATCATTGGCATATGTAACGAAGTTTATTGTTTTGCAGGTGCATTACATTCCAGTACATAATAATAAAAGCTATAAATTACTATATATATATATATATATATATATATATAAAAAAACACAATTAAATTAATTAAGTAGTGCAAAAAAGAGAGAAAAATACTGAGGTAGTGTTCATGGGTTCAGTGTTCATTCAGAAATCTGATGGTGGAAGAAAGACTGAGTATGGTCTTCAGGCTCCTGTCCTTCCTCCTTGACGGTATCAATGAGAAGAGTCTTGTTGGAGGAAATGCTCTGATTTTTTTTGGTCTACCTTACACCTCTGGAAATGGCTTTTCCTTATTCATTTTATCTAAATAACTGATGACTTTGAACACTTCCATCAATCACCTTCGCACTAGAAGCAGTTTCTCCAGTGAGTCTATATTATTGAAAGATTCTCAAGAAATCATTTCACTAAATCTTTTTCACACATTCTCTTGGATCTTCACATCCTTCAAAACTTCAATGATAAATTCCATGTGCCATAGTCTATCCATTCCACCATCTTGCAGTCTAGTCCCATCATCCTCACCATTCTATTCATTACCAAGTTGTGCATTATTTGTAGATTTATGAGCATCAATACCCATGCAATAGAGTCTGGTCTCCTGTCAAGTGGTCACTGGGTCTAGATCTTGTTCTGTGAAGGTTGTGCAATAGATATCCGCTGTCCAGCAGCTCTTCATGTCAGCAGAAACCATGCACAGAGAATGCCCACTGCAAAGTATGAAGCTTGGACCTGGAACATCATGAAGTAAACAAGTCAAGTCACTTTTTATTGTCATTTTGACCATAACTGCTGGTACAGTACACAGTAAAAACGAGACATTTTTCAGGACCATGGTGCTACATGAAACAGTACAAAAGCTACACTGAACGTAAAAACAACACAGAAAAAAATCTACACTAGACTACAGACCTACCCGGGACTGCATAAAGTGCACAAAACAGTGCAGGCATTACAATAAATAATAAGCAAGACAATAGGCACAGAAGAGGGCAGTAAGTTGGTGTCAGTCCAGGCTCTGGGTATTGAGGAGTCTGATGGCTTGAGGGAAGAAACTGTTACACAGTTGGTCGTGAGAGCCCGAATGCTTCAGTGCCTTTTCCCAGATGGCAGGAGGGAGAAGAGTTTGTATGAGGGGTGTGTGGGGCCCTTCAAAATGCTGTTTGCTTTGCAGATGAAGTGTGTAGTGTAAATGTATGTAATGGCTGGAAGAGAGACCCTGATGATCTTCTCTGCTGACCTCACTATCCGCTACAGGGTCTTGTGATCCGAGATGTTGCAATTTCTGAACCAGGCAGTGATGCAGCTGCTCAGGATGCTCTCAATACAACCCCTGTAGAATGTGATGAGGATGGGGGGGGGGGGGGGGGGTGGGAGATGGATTTTGCTCAGCCTTTGCAGAAAGTAGAGACGCTGCTGGGCTTTCTTTGCTATGGAGCTGGTGTTGAGGGACCAGGTGAGATTCTCTGCCAGGTGAACACCAAGAAATTCGGTGCTCTTAAGGATCTCTACCGAGGAGTCGATGTTCAGCAGAGAGTGGTCGCTTCGTGCCCTCCTGAAGTCAACAACCATCCCTTTTGTTCACATTCAGAGACAGGTTGTTTGGCTCTGCACCAGCTTGATTGTTGTTAGCCGCTGCACCTCCTCTCCGTATGCTGACTCGTCGTTCTTGCTGATGAGATCCATCAGTAATAGACCTAAACGTTGTTCTGCTATCATAGCTATCATAACTTGAGAACACAGATGTGTTAATGACAATATTTTTGCACTGAATGAGACATGCCAAGCAGGAGATAACCAATTCAATGAACAAGACTAGACCAGAGAGGGAACACAGAAAAAAGAATGCCACCTTTACACAGTGAACTTCATCATTAAGAATGGGCTAGTCAAAAGCTTGGCAACTTTCCCTGTTGATAAAACAATTATCTTCTGACCCTCTACTCACTCTAATTGGAACCTTATCAGTGCAGGAAGGATGCTGATGCTTTGAGAGTGTGTAAAAAAAAAAGTTATCTAGGATGATGCCTGGTTTAGAGAGCATGAACTACAAGTAGAGGTTGGACAGAGTCAGGTTGCTTACTCAGTGGTAGAGGCTGAGGTAAGATCTGACACAAGTTTATAAAGTAAACAGCCTGTAGCTTTTCCCCAGTGTTGAAATGTCTAATACCAGAGGACAGAGGTACATTAATTTAAGTTGTGAGGGGCAAGCTCAAATGAGAAATGCAGGGTTTTTTTTGCACAGAGTGGTGGGTACCTGGAATATGCTGCCAGGATTGCTAGAGATGAATATGATAGAGGTATTCAAGAGACTCTTAAATAGGGACAAAAAGTACAGGATAGAACAGACAGTCTAGAACTAGTGACCACAAGTTTAAGCTGAAAGAAAAAAAATTAAAAGAGATCTGAAGGGTATGTTTTTCTACACAGAGTGAGTGGGGGGTGTCTGGAATGAGCTGACAGAGGAAATGCTGGAGGCAGATACAATTACAACACTTAAAAGACATTTGGATATGAACTTGGAAAGAAGAGGCATAGAGATATGTGCCAAATGCAGGATAAGGGTTTAATGGAATTAGCATTTTGTTTAGCATAGACAAGGTAGTCCAAAAGGACCTGTTCTGTACAGTACAGAAGATCTCCAAACAGATCCAAACCAATTTAAAAAATCTCCCAATGACTACCACTACTTCAGTCATTTACAATTTCTCAGTCAGCAGCCAATCACGACCTTCTCTCCAAAATGAAACACATGCAATTTCAAGATTCAAGATTCATTTATTATCAAAGAATGTATAAATACAACCTTGAGATTTCCTTACTCACAGGTAGCCACAAAGCAAAAAAACCGAAAGAGCCCAATTTAAAAAAAAGAATAAAAATAAAAGACCAACACTTGAGAGAGAAAAAATAAAATACATGCAAACAATTGAAATGAGTAACAACAGTTCAAGCCAAAATTGAGACCTCAGATCCAAACCCAAGATAAGGCCCAAAGTCTCACTTATCAGTTCACCATATTAGCAGCAGCTGGGGCAGTCAGGATTTAAACTGACCCAACAACAGAACAGCGAAGGGCTCTGCAGCCTGGAGAGAGGAGTGAAGATCGCCAAGAGTGAGCAATATCGGCTCTCACCTCCAATCTGGGCTGGTGTTTTCACAGTAGGTAACTTTATCAAAAAAGGTAATGGACATAAAACTCATAACTGTTTCTCATTCCAAAGATGCTGCGTGACTTGCTTATTTCCAGGATTTTCTTTCAAATTTATGGCAACTGCAGTTCTGTGCTTTTCCATAGGATGGAGCCAAAGGTCACCGCAACAGGGCAAACATTTCAGTAACCTCCCTTTCAAAGCAACACAGAGTACCCCATATTGAATGGGAGGAAATGCCATCCAGCTAGAGGGACTAAAATCTTTTCATGCAGATAGGAATGCCATGACCTCTGGTAAGACCCACTGTTCACTGCTGGTAAGCTTTTAATAGTGAAGTATAGGCCTTATTACCTACCAAGAGAGTTTTTGCTACTATGATCGAGGCTGTGTATTCCCCCCCTCCTCCCCACTACCTTTGTGCCAATGGTGGGGAAGCACTGAGTGAACATCATCAAAGACCTGCAAACCACATACTGTGACATTTTTGTAACTGGGGATTTCAACCGCACAAATCTAAAAACATGACTGACTAAATTTTATCAACATGTTGATTTTGCTACCAGAGGAGAGAACACATTGGAATTCGTTTACACCAACATTCATGGTTGCATCCCCCATCCCGTTCCCACCTTAGATATTCTGATCATGTATGTTATGCGAATCGCTGCATACAGACCACTGCTAAAACATGCCAAGCCAGTTTGCAAGGAAATCGGTGTTTGGCCAGAAGGAGCCAAGTCAGCATTACCGGAAGGGAGGCAGCTACTTATGGTGATCATATCAACATTGACGAATAGACAAGATTTGTGACCAGCTACAAGGTAAAAAGCACCAAAGATATCACTGTCATTAAACCTGCCACCATTCAGGCAAATCAGGAACCATGGCTGACAGCAAAGGTCGGGGTATGGCTGATAGAATGAGATGCTGCGTTTAGTTCTGGGAGTAAAGTGGCTCTCAGGTCAGCAAGAGCTGTGCTTTTCCACATCATTAGGAAGGCAAAATGGGATTACATACAAAAAAATCTACTGTGACACCAGGGACACACATTGCATACAGCACGGCATTCAGGCCACAGCAGACTAAAAGACCACATCAATTTATTTTGTTTCATCATTGTTGCTGATGAGGCCAATCACTGTCTTGTTTAGGGAATAAGGACGCTTTTGAGGAGGCTCAATAATACTAAAGTCAGGATCTGTGGAGGTTGAGGGCTGAGGACCACTTCGGCAAGCAACACGCCACTTTTGAAAAGATCTAAGATTTCTACTTTCTCGGCAAGAGATAGCACTTTACATTCCCTCTTAGCCTTTGAGGAATTGCTTTGACTATCTAATTGCTTTTTAGGAACCATTTTTTCACAGAAGCAAAGTAGCGACCGAACGAGACGCAAGGCTAACAACGCTCAAACAACAAGTGCTGGAGAGAGAACTTCCAGGTTTTCCCGATCCACAGTTGGTTGAGTCCGTGCATGCGGAACCCAGGGATAAGGAAGGCCAACTGTATTGCCAAATCCAGTTCTAACCATGCTGACAACACAACAGTGATTGGCCTCATCAGCAACAATGATGAAACAAAATAAAGGGAGGAGAATGGAGAGGCTTGTGGACTGGTGTAAACACAATAACCTGAGTCTCGATGTGGACAAGACTAAAAAATTTTTTGTAGACTTCAGAAAGATGCAGCTGACCACTCCCTCTGACATATCAACTGCTTTTCCATGGAGAGTCAGGAGCACCAAGGTTCTTGATACGCACATTACTGTTGATTTCACCTGGTCCCTCAACATCATCACTTTAGCCAAGAGAGCACACCAGCACTTCCACTTCCCAAGCAAACTGAGGCAAGTGAGGCTCCTGCCCACACAGCCCCCATTCTCATCTCATTCTAATGGACACCATTAAGTACGTCCTGACCAGTTGCATCTATCTGGTATGGGAATTGTAATGCATCAGATCATAAGACACTACAATGGATAGCAAGGTCTGTGAAAACATCATTGGTATCTCTCTCTCCCCCCATCCCATTTAGAACATATCAGAAGCACTACATACACAGTGCCGCCAGCACTGTCAAAGACCCCTCCATCTTTTCCACAATCTGTTTGATCTCCTGTTATCAGGTAGAAGGTACCGCTGCATAAGAACTAAAACTATCAGGCTGGGTCAGAGCTTCTTTCCCCAGGCTGTTAGACGCCTTCATGCCCTGCAGCCACCAAAGCACACATGTATACTATGTCTGAATATCCTGCCCCCACCCCCTCCCCAACTCATGGATACAACACGAGCATCCTCCACTGGTCACTTCTCATCTTTTATTGCTGCTGTTTCATATATTTACACTAAATGCTTGTTTTATTATAATAATGCCAGTAACATTACACTATCTTACTTAAATGTACATCTCGCACTTTATGAACCTGTCAATCTTCAGGCCATACCACTCAGGGATTTGTTCTGATATTATTTTGTGACTGTATGTGCTGTTCTGTGACTATTTGTACTGTGTTTTGTAGCTTGGCCCCAGAGGAATGATGTTTTGTTTAGCTGTATTCATGCATATGGGTGAATGACAATAAATTTAAACTTGAACCTAAATGTCAAGAAACCGTTAAAAGCAACTAGACTGAACAAGCATCATTTCATAACATTTTACTTATGTTAAAAAATAAAATCACAAAAGATTTTCTGCACAACACCATGTCTTGCCCATAATTGTATCCTGAGTACAAGTTTGTCCAGTAGCGTATTTGGCATTTTCAATAAAAGGGGACTATTGATTTAAGATTGTTACATTGTTAAAGCAGTATCATGTGATACCTATCTTTGAAAAATTATAGGCAGAGAACTGTAGATGCACATGGAACGAAATCTTAGTGTGCAGAGTGCCGGCTTTGTGATTAAGCTTACTTCCACAGCCATAGGGTTACAACAAGAACACAGACACTTGATCTGTTGACTCATGATTAATGTCATAACATTATAAAATTTAGATTAACAATTACTATCATGTTAAAAATGTACAGGCTTATTAACAACCATTTCTTACATGACCTACTGTTTTAGTATTGTTACTATTATAGAAAGCCTAAAATCAACAACACATTAACTCTATTAATGCGGTATATGATGAAGAAACAAAGCAAAATAACATAACAGGAAACAGGCTATTCAGCCTCTCGTGTCTGCTGTCATTCAGTAAGATCTTACCTGATCTTTTTTCGTCAGGATTAAAAACTAAAATTCTATCAATTTCTGACTTGAATAATGTTAGGGACTTTCGCAGCTTTCTCAATTCCATCTTCTTACCACATTTGCTCTGAACAGACTCAGAGCAATACAGCACAGACACAGCGGTGCTAGAAAGTTTGTGAACCCTGTAGAATTTTCTCTCATTACTGCATAAAAATGACCCAAAATGTGATCATATCTTCACACAAGTCTTAAAACTAGATAAAGAGAAAATTTTTAAATAACACAAAAACACTGTACTTGTTCATTTATTTATTGAGAAAAATGATTCAATACTACATTTTGTTTGATGGTGAACCCTTGCTTTCAGTAACTGGAGTGACCCCCTTTTACAACAATAACTTAAACCAAATGTTTCTGGGAACTGTTTCAGTTCTGCACATCAGCTTGAAGGAATTTTAGGCCATTCCTCCTTACAAAACTGCTTCAACTCTGGGACATTGGTGGGCTTCTTTGCGGGAACTGCTTGCGACAGGTCCCTCCACAATACTTCTGTAGGATTAAAGCCAGGACTTTGACTCGGTCATTCCAAAACTCGTTTTTTTTTCTTTTTAAACTATTCTGTTGTTGACTTACTCTTGTCTGTTAGATCATTGTTTTGTTGCTTTGTCCAACTTCTATTAAGCTTCTCGTGATAGACTGCTACCCTGACATTTTCCTGTAAAATGTTGATACAATTTTAAGTTCATTGTTCCCTCAGTGATTGCACATTGTCCAGGCCCCGAAACAGCAAAGCAGCTCCAATCCATGATGCTCCTTTCACCATGCTTCACAGTTGGGATGAGGTTTTGGTGTTGGTGTGCAGTACCCATTTTTCTCCAAACATTACTATGTGCATTTCTGGCAAAAAGTTCAACTTCTGGGAACATCATCCCAGAAGCATTGTAGAACATTCAGGTGGTCTTTTGCAAACTTGAGACGCGTAGTGATTTTTTTTTTGGAGAGCAGCGCTTTCCTCAATGGTTTCCTTCCATTAACACCGTTCTTGTTCAGTGTTTTTCTTATAGTGGACACATGAACAGAAGCTTCAGCAAGTTCTAGGGGTTTCTGCAGGTCTTTTGCTGTTATCTTTGGGTTCTTTTTCACTTCCTTCAGTATTACGCATTGTGCTCTTGGTGTGATCTTTGCAGGATGCCCACTCGTAGACAGAGTAGCAACATTACCAGGTTTCCTCCGTTTGTAGACAATTTCTCTTACTTTGGATCGATAAACATGCAGATCTTTAGAAGTTCTTTTGTAGCCTTTTCCAGCTTCACACATCTCTACAATTTTTCTTCTAAGGTCCTCTGAAAGTTGTTCTATCGAGGCTTGATACATATAAACAGATCTTTCTTGAGAAGAGCAGGCTCTGTCAGTAACCTGACTTTGTATGTCTTTTTTTAATAGGACAGGGCATCTCTACAACTCATACCTCCAATGTCATCTAATTGACTGGAACACCCGACTCCAAATAGCTTTTGTAAAAGGCATTACCCTAAAGACTCACATACTTTTTCCAACAAATACATGTAATATTGGATAATTTTTCTCAATAAATAAATGAACAAGCATAATGTTTTTGTGTTATTTATTAAATTGGGTTCTCTATCTCGTTTTAGGTCTTGCATGAAGATCAGATCAAATTTTAGATCATATTTATTAATTTTTATATTTATATCTCATAATTTTAAATTTTTCTTATTTAGGGCTCCCCCTCATTCTCCTACATTTGGTGAATAAAAAACCTGGTGTGGCCAACCTATAATTCTGGCCTTCTAGCCCTGGCAACATCCTCATAATTTTTTTTTCCCTGCAGCCTTTCTGGTTTAACCATGTCTTTCAATACTATACACATTTGATGCGGCCTCAACAACTTACGCAACTGTAATATAATGTCCCAACTCTTATACTGAATGCCCTTGCTGATGAAAGCCAGTGTGATAAATGCCTTTTTCACAATCCTGTCTAATTTTTACACTGCTATCAATGAACTATACACTTGTACTCCTAATCCCTCTGTTCCATTACACTCCCCAATGCTTTACAGTTCACAATACACACTCAGTGGCCACTTTATTAGGTACCACCTGTACTTAATAAAGTGGCCTCTGAGTGTATGTTTCTGGTCTTCTGCTGCTACAGCCTATCTACTTCAAGGTTTGATGTGTTGTGCACTCAGAGATGCTCTTCTGCACACCACTGTTGTAACCCTAAAAAAAAAATCTAGTGAATGAAAACACTTTGCTAATGAGGGAGATCAGAAGAGAATGACCACACTGATTCAAGCTGACAGGAAGACAACAGTAACTCAAATAATCATGGGTTACTGGCCATTCTCCTCTGACCTTAACAAGGTGTTTTCACTAATAAAGTGGCTACTAAGTGTATAAAGGGGTGGCGGTATGGAGATACATCTCTACCAAAGGAGGTGTAAGGCACCCCTTCCTTCCACTAGCCTGCAGCTCACTCGTGGGCAAGGTGTAGCACCTACTTAGTCCTCCGATCAGGGTCACATGAGCTGTGGGAGCAGCTAGTGTACATCACAAGTCCTGGCAGACAATTTCTGAAGAGTATTGGTAATAGCTGGGGTTACCTGTCTTGCAAAGACACTGCCCAGAGGAAGGCAATGGCAACCACCTCTGTAGAAAAATTTGCCGAGAATAATCATGGTCATGGAAAAACCATGATCGTCTATATTGTATGATACACACATAATGAATGATGAATGAAGTGTATAATTCCCTAGTTAGGCCACATTTGGAGAGTTCTGTTCCATTCTGGTCACCTCATTATAGGGAGGATGTGGAAATTTTAGTGATAATGCAGAGGAAATTTACCAGGATGCTGCCTGGATTAGACAGCATGTATTATGAAGAAAGGTTGAGTGGGCTTTTCTCTATGAAGTGGAGTATGAGAAGTAATTTGATTAAAGGTGTATAAAATGATAAGAGGTACCGATAGATTGGACAGCTAGTAACTTTTTCCCCAGGGCGGAAATAGTTAACATGAGGAGGCATAATTTTACAGTGATTGCAGGAATGTATGATGGGGGGGAGGGAGGATGTCAAAGGTAGTTTTTTTGCAGAGTGATGGGTGTATGGGGTGATAGTAGAGACAGATTAGGGGCTTTTAAGAGACTCTTAGATACGCACATGGATGAAATAAAAGTAGAAGGGTATGCAGGAGGTAAGCGCTAGATTGATCTTAAAATTAGTTAAAAGGTTGGCACAACATTGTGGCCAAAGGGCCTGTACTGTTCTACATTCCATGTTAATTTTTTGTGATTTGTGAACATAGCACACAGGTTCCACTCAACATTAATGGCATTCAAAAAAACTTTGTTTTTTTAAGAAAAAGACTGCAGATAGGTATATGGACAGGAAAGGAGTGGAGGGTTATGGGCTGAGTGCGGGTAGGTGGGACTAGGTGAGATTAAGAGTTCGGCACGGACTAGGAGGGCCGAGATGGCCTGTTTCCGTGCTGTGATTGTTATATGGTTATATGATTATATGCTGGAAAGTGAAACAAAAATTAGACTGCTGTAAGAATCAAACAGGGTCTGTGGATGATGTTGGTTAAGCATTCTTGTTTGCTTAAATAATTCATAATATGTGAATTGCATACATCATCCCTCTACCATGTGATAAGTGCCCACTTCACTTAAAATAAACATGAAGTTGTCTCACATTTCTTACTATCGCGTCTTCCTTCTAATTAGTTTAATATTTTGAAGTTACAAAACAACATTGGTGACGAGGTATTTTAAAAATGAACCTGAGATGGCCATTGATCTGTTGAATCGTAGCAAGACAGTTGAACTAACACAAAAAAAAATCGCAGCAAGGAACGGTGAGAGAAAAAGTCACAGCCCAGCAAATGTAAAAGCAATTGACTTTTAAAAAAGTCAGAAACGGAAGAATTTAGGGGTTCATAAAGAATGAGCACTGGGTAATAATAATCATAAAAAACATCAGAAATGGCTAGCTACATCGGAAAGAATGACACACTTAATTGCTCAACTGGTAACTGGCTCAAGTATGCTGATTCAACAGTATATTGAAGCAAATGAAATAGCCAATGAGAAATGAGTTCAAATTTTGCTGAGTGCATAGGGTTTAAAGGCATTCAGTTTGCTTTGAAATTTAACTACCCCAACCAAACAACAGAAATAAACTTTGCTGATATTGTCAAAGTAATTCAGGAATATTCAGAATCAAAGCCACTGTGGACTGCAGAACACGTTAGCTTTCATAAGTGGAATCAAAAAGAAGGGAGTCCGTTTTAGCGTACATGGCTAAATTTAAGAAACTGTCAGAGCATTATCCATTCAGTAATGGGCTTATTGATGCACTGTAAGATCGTTTAGCTTGTGGAATCTTTCAAGAAAGCATTCAAAAATGGCTTCTAGCTGAAACACAGCTTACATTTAAAAGAGTAGTGGAAATCACTGTTTCAATGGAAACTGCAGAGATGCAATCGAGTTGTAATCAGGAACGAAAGTGAGTGTGAACAAAATTGCAGCATCTAAACAGAAACCAGCCTGGCTGAACAAATTGTGCTACCATTGTGCCAGGGTCTCATATACACCAAATAAATACAGGTTTAAAGGTGAAACTTGCAGAAAATCCAACAAAGTAGGACACACACAAACAGCATATCGGGCAGACAGAAACAAACAGGCTGCTCATGGAAGAGAAAAGGCTGAAAAGTCAAGTTGGAGTTTCAAAAAGAGCACTAATCTTCATGCTGTTGATGAAAAATCTGATAATGATGAGAGTGACACAGGACTTTGTAGCCTTGAGATTTATAGTGCGAAAAGTAAAAATAGACAATCAATATGGCTTACACCAGAAGTGAACAGCAAATTAATTAAAATGGAATTAGACTCTGGTTCAGCTGTTTCAGTCAGTCCACAAAATGAGATTGAACGGAATTTCAAAGATACTAAACTGAAGCCTGCAGATATCCAACTAAGAACCTATACTGGAGAAAAGATAATGCCTGCGGGAATGACAGTTGTAACAGTGAAATGTTACAACCAACAAGCCAAATTGAGTTTGTATCTGATAAAAACAGGAGGACCAGCTTTGTGGGGGCATGATTGGCAGAGACAACTACAACTAAGATCCATCCATCATTTCATGCCACATCTCCTGCAATAGTCAACTGAAAGAGAATTAAAAAGGTACTGGATGATGCTACAACCAACTGTCTCCATGCCAAATACCATGAATTGCCCAACAGAGGACAAGCTGATGTCCTTGCAAACTTCTGTTGCATATTAGACCAAGGAAGGACCATGCCACTCAGAGAAAGCGTGAAAGTAACAAAAGCAGTGGTCCGTCTACAACATATCTGTAGGCAATGTATCCAAGAAAACTTCTGATATTATAACCAGGCAGTTACTTACGAGATGTAGTTTGGTCTGAAGACAGAAGAAAGTTCAAGATGCTTCAGGAAAGTTGCAAGTATTCTAGTTGTGTGAGTATAAAGAACCAGAATCTATTCTGTGTGAATTAAGGTTATTGCATGAACTTCAAGTGGGAGACAAAAAGCTGCTTGCAAAAGTAGATGTAAAGACCAAAGCCCAGCTGGGTGAATAGGAGGCCAAAAAGAAAGAAAGAAAGAGATACAAAAACAAAGGATTCATCAGATGATGTTGTGGATGAGGAAACCAAAAGGAGAGAACAGATTGTAAAAGGACCAACAGAAAGATTAATAATTGTTATGTACTCGTGACACATGACAGTGGTACCCTTGTCACGTGACTGGGGTTGAAGCTATACTGGACTTGAGGTAATGGTTTTGTGATGGCGGAGTGACGTCATTTTCCCGCCAGTAGAGATCATGTGACAGGTTTTTTTTTCAGGTTATAAAAGGAAGACCCCACCCTGTGAGGAGGGGCAGTTCGTGGCTGGATTTGCCAAGTTGAATTCATGCCACTGCGTGATTTAATGTGATGACGCAGTTTAGTTGAAGGATGAAGTTTTATCTAATGCCTAAAGTTTAAAAGGTCATTGCCAGCAGGTACTTTACAATTCTGCTAGTTCGAGAAATCAGTGGAGAGTGAAGATCGGAGTTCGGGAGTTAAAGATCGAGGAAAATCACTTTCTACAGTGAAACGGGTTCGACCTTTGTTTGATCCTTATTTGGAAGGATTTCGTTGACTATTCTCGCGTTAATCCCTGGAATTACCAGAAAGGATTGAGGATAGTGAGGAAGGAAAGGTCAGTGCCTTTAAGCCATTTCGTTTCGTAAATTCTTTGTGGAAAGTTCGACGTCGGGGATTGAAGCAAAGCGACGTGAAGGAGAATATAAATCGTCTTATAAAGTCTCTCCTTTTAAATGGACTGTGAGCATATCGAACTTTTGGCAATACCACTTTAAAGAACTGTTTTTGCAATATCGCTTTAAGAACTGTTTGAGCTGCCGCACTGCAGTTGACTTCCGGTTATGTTAGTGTTTGTTTACTTTTGGAGGGGGTTTGTTTTCTGTGTTTAATAAACGTGTTGTTTGTGTTAAAAAAAACCCTTGCCGAACTCATATATTTATTGTTGCCTGAATACGTAACATAAGAGAATATGCCAGTGAATTAAATGCACTTTCACAAGATCAAGATGCATAAACTAGAAAAAGGAAGAGGAAAGGTGTCCAGAGCAGTCAGAACCACTTTCTGCAGTCTCAGAATTAATCTTACAACCACCACGGAGGAGGTTCCAGAACCTGAGATTGATTCCCCTGGTCAAGAAAGACATGATCTCACAAGAGTTAGAAATCCTCCACAGCAATTAAATCTTTAGGCTTGAATAGGACAATTTATCTTACTATGCTGTAGATGTCTGGATATAGTTGTTGTACTATATGATATACTATGTACATAGTCGAGATGCATTCCCTATTGAGTTGAAGTTCATAGATAAGCAGGGAGGAGTTTATGTATTTAATATTTAAGTAATGTTTGAGTAATCTTGTGTGCATAGATGTGTATATTGGTTGATTAAGCATTCTTATTAATTTAATTCACTGTGGGTTATATGTATTAATAAATGAATTGCATACATCATCATGCTACTATTTGATACGTGCACACCTTGCTTAAAGTGAAGTTGAACTCACATTTTGGACATCTGTGTTTTCCTTTCAATTAGTTTAATGTTTTGAAGTTACAAAACATAACATTTTAGGTCAGGAACTCTCAACAAACTAAGAAGGAAGAGGAGAGGTTGCCAGTATACAGCAGTATGAGGGGTGGAGGTCAGTGGAACAGATGCTGGCAGTTTATAGGTAGAACACAATGATGAGGAGATGAGGGCCAATGGAACTGGGGGGAGGGGGGATGGAGGCGGGGGATATAGTTCAGTGAGAGGAGTTATGGAGGAAAGCAGAATGAAAACTAAAGGACGATCACAACAATATCACAAGGAGATTAAAGAGGATTTTGCTAGAGATGAAGAGATTTAGTTACCAGAAAAAGTCAGCTAAACTGGAATGCTTGGGCGATCCAGATAAAATGAAGAGAGCGCAGGTTTCTCTTATCAAAGGTCAGTAACTAAAATACATTAATTTGAGGCAAAAGATAAAATAATGAGAAATTTCAAGGAAGATTTTTAGACAAATAGTGGTACCTGAAAGGTTAGAGACCTACACCATTGGTTGGAGCGGAAACCCTCATCATGTTTAAATAGTACAGAAAAACACACACAAACCACTGGAGGGACTCAGCAGGTCAAGTAACATCTACGGAGAGGAATAAACAGTCAAGTCTTTCGGCCAAGACCCTTTATCAGGACGAAACTTATTTAAACATGAAGCATTTTGTGCCACATCTACTAGATTATGAACCAAGAGCTAATAAAGGATATTAGGACCAATAGCTCTTTTATAACAGGGATGCATATTGGTATTTTTATTATTGCGACAGATTGATCTGCCTAGTTCTCTGATGTAAATTTTCTATGATTCAATGAAAGAAAATGCATTATACTTTATAGTCATGGAAATCACTTCTGCTGCAATTGAATTTGAATTTGAGATGTCCGGATCTCACTAACAAAAAATTTCTTCTCATGATAAAATAGAAATTCAGTCAACTGCTTATGAAATTCATAATGAATATGTACTGAGATACAGCGCACAGTAGGCCCTCCCAGCCCTTCGAGCCATGCCGCCCAGCAATACTCAATTTAACCCTAGCCTAATCACCAGACAATTTACAAAGACCAATTAATCTACCATATGATGGAAAGGTACAAATATTGAAAACCAAGTGATACAACAGATTAAAATATTTAAACTGTTCTCTATTTGTTTGGTATACAAATGCAATTTAAGGACATAGGAAAAGGATTTGTTAAAACTGAAAAATAAATGTAATAACTTTTCTCATTTTACTAATGCATCCTTCCAAGTTTCCTTAGTAAATGTTCTATTGTAATCCTATATTTCCATCTTTCTCGTACTTGTTATTCCCCCCCCCCCCAAAAAAAAGCATCTATACTATTCACGTCAACCATTCCATGGTTGGTACTAAGTTCCATATTCTCAGCACACACAGATTTTTCTAAATTCCCCAAGTGATTTCTCAATGACTCTGCTATAATAATGGTTTCTAGTTATGTTCCCCCCTCACGTGGAAACATTTTCTCTGTAACCAATTGATCAAAATTTTTAACATTTTAATTACTTCCATCTTTCAGACTCCTTTTTAAAGAGGAGACCCATCCTCGACATTTTTTTTCAATATCATTCTCAGAAAATCTTTTCTGTATCCCATCCATACTGAATAGTCATGTCCCACAATTGTCACCTCCATTTTGTATGATCAAACTATGGTTTGTACAAAGTTTCTCCAGTTCTATGCTTCTAGAAATACACTATTGTACTTGAGTTACTGCTAAACAAAGACACAACTTCCAGTGATTGGTGTGTATCTAGTCTCAGCTTCTTTTATTTTCACCCACCGCCACGACCCCATCTCTAACCATCTACACAAGGTGACCTCTGTTTCCTTCTAATCAAAACGTAATCTTTTCATTTAGCTATAATGAACTAGATTCACTATCCCACCTTCCTAAACTAGGTATCATCAGAAAATATAAAAGTAACGTCTTTGATTCTAGAATCTCAGATACTGACGCAAATTTTGATTAGCAACACCAACCCAGAGGGAACTTGTCTACAATTCTTACACCAACAACAACCAACATTTACTTTCTCTCTCCATTTTTTGCCCTGAAACCAGCCAGCAATTCACTCTGCCATTTATCTCAACTCCACTTTCTACAATTTGATTCATTATAAAGGGGTACCTTAATAAAAGCCTTTTGAGATTCTAGACAAATTACCTGTTCTTACATCTCCTCAAAAAAAATACAACAGAACACCAGCAAAATTGAAAATTCCATTTTCCATGTGCCAGTGAATGCTGAATGATGAAACATCTATAAAATTTAGATCATGCTTTTTATAGTTGCTCAAGTTGAAAGAATGATTAATGGATTTTCATGAAAGAATGAAAAGATAAATATCAATGTTCTTGTGATTCCAGGGAACCTACACAACATGAACCATAATTTTTCAAAGCACAAAAGAGCAGCTTCAATTGATCTATACACTTACAACATTTCTATGAATGATATCGTTAACAAAAATTCAATTGCATACTGTGATTCTTTTCAATGTTATGCAAATAGGAAATTCAATTATTTCTGTATTGAAGCACAACCATGACCATTTCAGAGTCATTACATGTCACTTATAAAATTCATTCAGTTACTTTTTGGTATCAATCATCCTTAAAATGCAATTTCCATCTCAGGATGGTAACATTCCTCATGCAGTCATTCTGGCATTTTGAACCTGCATCACAAGGTTCTGAGCCACAGGTTATGAGGTACTCACAGGACACCCCAGTCATCACAATATAGTCCTGAAATGCAAAGCTTGAAAGGGGTACCAAATGAATTATTTACATTCATAAACATACCTACCATACCCTCTGCATTTCTGCTGCATAACCTGCCAATCTCCAGATCACTTGTAATCAGTTAGAATCAGACCCAACTTCCCCTCCCACCACAATCAAATCCAATAATTTTCCCTTGGCCCTTTGGTGTTGATCCTAACCATCGAGCCCCTCACATTCCCAATCAAAACACCCTATTATCTCCCAATTACCCATCCCCCGAACAAACTGCCCTTGACCATGCACCCCATTCAATTCTACAGCATTTCCCAAGTTAACATCCTCCCAAATTCCCAACACATTGCCAATCCTCATCCCCTTTGATACTTCAAGTAATTTGCCTATTCCCTGACTAAATGGTGGGCACCCAATGAAATTTGTGGATGATACAATTTTCCCAGCCTCAGGAAAAGACAAGTCACACATTTTGCAAAGGAAAAGTGTACAATAACCATACAACCATGTAACAGAAAAGCTACTGATTACTTCCAATTATAAAAAAAATCTTAAATCCAAGTATGACAAAGCATTAGGCATGTGTTAGGTATGGTACTGGGAAATCATGTTAAAAAGTTTGACAGTAAACCAGCAATGATTAATTCCTAAAGAATTAGTACTTGGTTGACAATACAGTTTAATATCCTATACCCTAGCTTTGGATGTTAAAAACAAATATAGAAGGAAAGGGAAAGGCTGATAAACATTACAAAACAAAGCAATAAGCCTGAGCCGTGGGAAAATTTAAGAATTCGGCACAGGACTTTGACAAGGAAAGGGAAAGCAGAATTCAAAGGTAGGTTAGCAATAAGCATAAAAGCAGATTGTCTATAGACAAGTAAAAAGTAAAGTGTACTCAGGAGAAATATGAAAATACATTAAAGGAGACAAAAGATCTCTTAAAATTATGGTGGAATTTTGAGAAGAAATTAGGACAGACATGAACTGACCAGGAATTACAGTACAGTAAACATCAATCGCTTCTTTGTCTCTTCCTAAGACTTATGATTTAACCCTCTGACAATAAAGCTTTTGACTTTGTAAAATTATCACCTTGTTTCAATAAATTATGTAAAAACATCCCAAAATCAATTTGCCAATTCAGCACAAAAAACTAAGTGCCATGAAATATCATGAATTTGACTGTCTTAAACAATAAAAATGGAAACTGTTTACAAAATGTAATGACAGGACAATAACAATAGACGAATGCTATGAGACAGAAGAGAATGCACTGGAACTTGAAACAACACAAAAAACTAGCCTGAGGAACTCAGCACTGACAGACAGAAATAGACAGTTGATCTTTTGAGTCAAGACCCTTCATCTGGACTGGAAAGAAAGAGGAGAGAGATAGTCAGCATGAAAAGGTAAAGGAAGGGTGAAGTAAGAGCTGGCAAGTAATAGGTGGGTCCTGGTAAGGAGGGTTTGACAGAGAGCTGAGGGCAGGAATGGTATCAGAAACAGAGAGGTAAATGCTGGATTTGATAAGCAACGTCCATGGGGCACAGAATAAAGAGAGGGAGCTGTGAAGGGAACTGGTGGGACGAGTGTGTGTGAGTGATGGATAGTTGGAGAAGGAGATCGTGGGGGAACAGAAAGACATAGGATGATGGTTCATCAGTTCTGTGGGTTATTAGTCCCATTAGTTTACTGTTGTAACACCACTTTTGGAAAAAAAAAGATTGTTAATTTTTGAAGATCAGCCTTTGCTCAATGGAAGCATTTCTGCTGAAGTCAGACACTACTGTTTTAAATGACATACATCAGGGCTGCCAAGTGAAAATAAGGGTTTCGACTGATATCCAGCACAGCACTGACAATATCTTGCAATTCTTCTCGCCATTTTCTTTGGGGCCAAGTCATAAACTAACCCAACAACCTGGTGACATAAATCTGGACTAAGAGAGCAACAACCAAAAGCAACATTTTCTGAATGCTATGCAATGGAAGAAGCTGACTTATGCCATTCAGTATGAAAGTCAATACATTGTTAGACCTTTCCCTAGTAAAACGTTTCTCATTTAGCAATAATTGCTCAGTACTTACACTGTTTTCCAAACTTTCATTACTGCTGAGTGTTAGTCACCAGAGATACAAGGAAACCACACAGCATGCAAACAATTTTACAAAAGCAGAAGTAAATAAAAATATAACTTCAAGAGTATGTGGTGCAATGTGGAAGGATTGGAAATTTAATAACATAAATAGCACTTTATTTCATAAACAACTGTTTTATTATCTTACTCACCTTCCATTTACTTTTAAATCATTCAACAGGCTTTACACGAGTTCATTTAAAAATACCTTCTTTGCAAATGAAAGTGATCTTTCTTTCTAATTATACTTACTTCTATTGAATTGGGACTGGTAGGATGGTGGCTGTTTGCCCTTTTCCGGGGAATAGCTTCTGCTGCTGGTGCTTGATCCAGAGCGGTTATGAGGTGATTCTTCTCTGTAGAAAGAAACTTCTCTTTTATGAGGTGAACGCTCTCTTGTAAATTGGGAGGAATAATAGGTGCTTCTTCTTGAGTTATCCCTGTTGGAATACCAAATATCTCTCTTAGAAGACTTTGTCACTGTTATTATTCTTTACAACTTCCATCTTACTCTTATTTAAAGACCAGAAACTAAAAGTCATATATTCACATTATCTTGAGAATATTCAAAGTAAGTAAATCTTGCAGGATAGACTTTTTAAAATAATATTAAATATTCTCAGTATGTTACATATAACTACTTGCAAATCGCCCTGAAGTTTTTACCAAAGCTCTACATTATTGAAATATAGATACTGTCATATACTGTCAGAAAATTCATGATAATTGATATTCAAGTTTCTAAAAAAAATGCTTATGCTTTCTTCAAATCAAATCTTTAGCCACTTATCACAGCTGCAGAAAGGGGGACGTCATATTGAGTCAGTGTGTGTGAAAGTCAGAAACAGGAAGGGAGCAATCACTCTATTGGGAATTTTTCTATAGACAACCCCCCCCCCCGCCCCCCACCACCACCAATAGCTCCTCAGTCAGTATCAATGGAACACTGAGGAGCTATTAAGTTAGCATATTTTTGAAAGGAGTAGCAATAACAGTATTGTTGTCATGGGCAACTTCAACTTACTTAACATTGATCAGCACCTCCTGACTCCAAAAGGTTTAGATGGGGCAGAATTTGTTAGGTGTATCCAGGAAGGATTCTTTACACAGTACATGGACAAGCCCACTAAAGATCAGGCCTACAGGATCTAGCACTAGGCAATGAATCTGGTCAGGTGATGGACCTCTCCATGGGTAACTATTTCAAAGTAACGACCACACCTCCCTGGTCCTTAGCATAACCATGGACAAGGATAGAAGCAGACTATACAAGAAGATAATTAACTGGGGGAGGGCCAATTACAATGGTATTAGGCAGGAACTTGTGAGCATATAAATTGGGAGATGTTCTGAGGGAAATACACAGTGGAAATGGGAAGGTTGTTAAGGAGCACTTGCATGGGCTTCTGGCTAGATTTATCTCTGAGGCAGGGAAAAGATGGTCAGATGAAGGAACTATGGTTGACAAGTGAGGTGGAATATTCAGTCAAAAGGAAAAAAGCATACTTAAGATTTAGGAAGCAAAAATTAGACAAGGATCTTGAGAGTTACAAGGTAGGCAGGAAAGGGCTTAAAAAGAGGCTTAGGAGAGAGTGTAAGGGACACTAGAAGACCTTTGGAAATAGGAGCAAAGAATATCCCCAAGGTATTCTGCATGTATGTTAAGTACAGAGGATGACTAGAGTGAATGTAGGACCACTCAGGGATAAAGGGAGAAATGTGCCTGAAGTCAGAGGAAGTATGGGAGATCATTAAGAATACTCTGCTTCAATGTTCACCAACGAGAGGGACCATGACAAACATTAAGTCAGCATACAACAGTCTAATGTGATAGAGCACATCAAGGTTACGAAAGAGGCAGTGTTGGAGCTTCTGAAAAATCATTGAGGTAGGCAAGTCCACGAGGATGGAAGGACTATATCCCAGGTTATTACGAGAAGCAAGGGAAGAGATTGCTGGGGTGTTGACAATCTGTCCACACTGGCTACAGAAGCAGAACTAGAAGACGAAAGGACGATAAATATTGTTCCTTTGTCCGCAGAAAGTGTAATGGGGACAATCTTGAGAATTATAGATCAGTGAGCCTTATGCTGATGGGCACTTTGAGACAGGATTTACAAACATTTGGAGAAGCATATTAGGGTTAGTCAGCAGAGCTTTATGAAGGGCAGATTGTGCCTCATGAACCTGATTTAATTTTTTGAAGAAATGACAAAATAAACCGATGAAGGTAGAGTGGTGATTGGGGTGTATATGGATTTTACTCTAAGGAGTCTGACAAGGTTCCCCATGGAAGGCTCATCTAGAATGTCATGAGGCACGGAATCCATGGAAACTTGTTCATATGGATTTGAAATTAGCTAGCCCATAGAAGGTAGATGTTGGTTGCAGATATAACATATTCAGTGACTAGTGGTGTTCCATAGGGATCTGTTCTGGGGCCACTGGACTTTGGATTTTTATATGACTTAAATGAGGAAGTAGATAGGTACATTAACAAATTTGCAAGTAACATGAAGGTTGGTGGCATTTGTCTATTTGTCTATTCATTTATTTTGAGATACAGTGGGGAACAGGCCCTTCTGGCCCAACAAGCCACACTCCCCTCAGCAACACACTATTTAACACTAGACTAATCACAGGGCAGTTTACATTGACCAATTAACCTACTATTTGGTATATCTTTGGACTGTGGGAGGAAACTGGAGCATCCAGAGGAAACCCACATGGTTCATGCGGAGAACACACAAACTCCTTACAGACCTCGCTGGAATTGAACTCTGAAGTCCAGAATGCCTTGAGCTGTAATAGCATTGTACTAACCGCTACAATATTGTGGTGCGTATACTGTAAAAGGTTGTCGTAAGTTACAATGGGACAGAGACAGGATGAAGAGCTGGGTAAAGAAGTGGCAGATGGAGTTCAATCCTGAAAAGTGTTAAGTAATATATTTCAGAAGCTCGAACTTGAAGGCAGATGACAAACTTAAGGGCACTACTCTAAGCAGTGTGGAGAAACAGATTTTGGGGTCCATAGATCCCTCAAAGTTTCAGTGCAAATTGACAGAGTGGTTAAGAAGGCATACGATGTGTTGGACTTCATTTGGGGGTTGAGTTCAATAGCTGCAAGGTAATGGTGTATAACTCTGGCTAGACCAAGAGTCCAGACAAAGGACCTATTTCTGTACTGTAGTGCTCTATATCTCCAACAGTGGCAACGTGCATTTTATAAGTGAATATTACTTGATCCTGTCCATCCTGTTTCCACGACGGTTTTCACTTAGCAAATGATTATCTAAATCCTCTTATGAGAGCACTATGATACATGAAGCATGAGCTATTTCGGTTACACAAAACCCTGAAGTCACAAAATACTTAAGAGTACTCTGAGAAGTAATTACTACCCCTGAAGAGACATATTAGTCTAGAAGAATGTGGAGGATTAATTTACCAGGATGAAGCTTGGTTTTCAAAACAAAGGATTACTTGTACACATCATGTGTGCCCCCAGTAGCTTTGAATATTACAGGATGATTTAACAGAGTTTAAGAAAAAGCAGAACTCATCAAACGAGTAGAAAGAAATCAAAGCAAAAAATATTCAGATGCTGGAATCTGAACCAAAATAAAAATGCTTAAAGAACTCAGGAGCTTAAGCAACATTTGTGAAAGCAAAACATATAAGCCAACATTCTGCGTTAAGATCCTGGATCAGAAAGAAGTTAATTTGAGGGGAGCCCACAACAAAGGGGAATGGTTCAAATATCCGAGGTAAACCTCATGTTAGGAAACAAATGCAGAACAACACATGCAAAACGTAGTTTGGACTGCCTTCCTGCAAATAGCAATCAAAGTGATACCCATAGCTATTTTTTTTATTTCTGATTGTTAGGTTTCTGTTAACTGAAATATTAAGGGAAATAGAATAGATATAAGCATCTGTTAGCCTTGAGAGACCATGGATTTGCACCTTGGAAAGTTTCCAGGGTGCAGGCCTGGACAGGGTCGTATGGGAGACTGGCAGTTGCCCATGCTCCCCTCTCTATGCCACCGATGTTGTTCAAGGGAAGGGCAAGGGCCAATACAGCTTGGCACCGGTGTCATCGCAGAGCAATGTGTGGTTAAGTGCCTTGCTCAAGGACACAACACGCCACCTTAGCTGATGCTTGATCTAACTACCTTCAGATCACTAGACCAACACCTTAACCACTTGGCCATGCAAAATAGAGGATGGGAAGAATGTAGTGAATCAGAAATGATGGAACATGTGCATAAAGGAGGCAAAAAGACAGAAAGGTGACAAAGGAAATTTAATGCACAAGTTATAATAGTACTTCAGCTGTATCCACGGCACTTTAGTCAATTTTGGCTAACATAAGCGCATAAAATGATGCCAGAGTTACATTTACCAGGGTGATACCTGAATGATTCTTTGAAGTGTAAGCAAATTTGACAACCAAAATACTGAAAAGCTATCAACTTGGAACACAGAATCATAAGGAGATATAGTACAGAAACTGGCCTTTTGGTCTAGTGGGCTCAAGCCAATTATTAACCATTTACGCTAATCCTACATTAACTGCATTTTTTCTTATTCCTATGAATTCCCCCCCCCCCCCCAGATTCTACAACTCAACATTACATTAAGAACAATTTACCTACCAACATACAGGTTTTTGGGATGTGTGAAGAAACAAGAGCAATCAGAAGAAATCCATGTGATCAAAGGGAGAATATGCAATCTCCAGAGAGAGCACCCTAAGGTGATGATTGACCTCAGGTCACTGGAGCGAGCAAATACCAGCTCCTCTATCTGCACCATTTTGTCACCCTTAATTTATTAATTACTAAAAGTAAACTGATTGCTCTTGTTTCTTCACACATCCCAAAAAACCTGTATGTTGGAAGGTTTGGAGACTTGCGTGCCTCAATGACCCAAAAGGTATGTTGGCTAGAGTCAGCATTTTATGCTTTAGCTCTTGCTGGGGTCACCCACACCAACAGGTCAAAGAGTAGAGGCCGGTCCACCAGTCCTCCAGGTTCTAGGGTTCAGCTCAGGGCTAGCAACCCTGGCTGGTAAAACAAAATTGTTACGGAAACAGCACTGAACAATCCTTCTACATCTTGCATGACTGACAGTAGTGAAAACCAAGAGGAAGCTACTGACACTATGAAGAAAGTCCTGAAAATGGCCAAAAATGGAACATCTTCATTCTTGCCCTAAATGCCAGCAGCCTAACAGGCAGCAAATAAATTTTCATATACAAATACCATATTGTATAATAAACTTCCATGTAGTGTCATGGAAGAAAACATACCAGAATTTCCTCAGAAACAATGAATGCCTCAATAGGGAAAGCCCAAGCTTTGGATCCTCTTTTTGCAAAACTAAGATTATGTACATTAAGTAAAGAGAACAGAATTCTTCCAAATTTGGAATCTGTTTAAACTTCATTACAATCTCCCAAAATCTACACTATTTTATCTCAGTAATATAGAAGACAAAGCTGTTAGTTCATTTGCTCTGTTGAATATTTTGAAACTTTCTCTCAAGTGTGGCAAACTTATGGCATGTCTGCCCAAGATGTAAAGTGGCATGCAGTGCAGTTCCTTGATTCTTTAAACCTACCATAATAAAAAGACACATGGTGACCATCTTTATTGCCAAATAAAGCAATGAATGATTTTTTTTTTACACAACCTGTGAGCAGTGAGATGTTTTCACAGGGAACATCTCACACTGGTTACAGAAACATGTGAAATCCTTGAAGACCCGCTGTACACATGAGTGTTTGTATAGTAAAAAGTTGGGCCTATTGGCATTGGCTTCACTCTGCTTATATTTCTTCCTATGTTGTTTGTGAGTGAATACTGGATATTCAGTGATAATAATGGTAAATATTGTATAAGCTTAACGCTTCCATGGATTTTTTGTAATAATTTTTTATTAGGAAAACTGTATTGCCAGAGTTTAATGGTAATTTAAAAGTTGATAATTAAAAAAAAAATTAAATGGTGTATTTGAAAATAGTAGTTAAATATATTAGACTGTTCTGAATAACAGATACACCATCAAAGACACAAAAGCATACAAATGATAAAAGCAGCAGAGATTTTCAATTTTTATGAAACTCTTCATAAATGACTGAGGTAAAGTGAACAAGAACAAACCGAACATATTTCTCCAGAAATCAACAATTTAAAAAAAGTCAAATATTTTGATGACATTTATTTCAGGTAGCTCCAACTTAGTTGCTGCTAGTTTTGAGGTTTCAAATACTATTACCCAACATGGAAAAGCTCTCGGTGATGGAGAACATGTTGTAGCTAGAGTATGCACCTTTCCTTTTTGACTGTTTTTCCAGAAAAGGAAAAAAAGTATTCAGTACATTAAAGATTTGCCCAGTGATCAAAAACAATAAAAGATAAAATATTATTATTTAGAACAAACATAGTAGAACTGATAAAAGATGATAGATCATATAATTTTCTTTTCATTTGTTTTGATGAGAGTGCTGATGTTACATCATCAACTAGGCTAGCCATTATTGCTTGATTTTGTAGGGGTAACGAAATATGTGAAGAACTGGTTAACTTGGTAATGTTGAGTAACATACAAAATACTGGGAAAAAAACTCAGCAGGTCAGGCAGCATCCATGGAAATGAATTAACAGTCAACAGTTCAAGTCAAGACCCTTCATCAGGACTTAAGGAAATCAAGAGAACTAAAAGCAGGCATGAGGTTACTCCAGCAGACAAGGTGAAGGAAAATTTCAAGAGATTCTATAGAGATATTAAGCAACAAAATTCATCCATTTTCCTTAAAGAAGTCCATAATTATTGTTACTAATTTGTTAATCATTGATAATCTCAGCTCAAAATTACCATGGCACACGAGGATTTTTAGAAGATTATTGCTAATTTGGACACACACTCATAAAAGTTTCTCCACAGCTCCCCTCCCCCACCTAATGTATATACTTCTTCTTGATATCTTCTCCAATACCTCCACTATAAGCAGGATCAATGGCAATTCTGAAGAATGTAGTGCATTTTTATATAAATGTCCTGCATTTTATTTTGAACTCTACACTCATATGTAGAGTGTAGATAATCATATTATTTTAAAGAGATTTATAGCTCTATTAGACAACCGGGTGACCCGTTGGGCCACCCTTTGAAAGAAAGGTAGTAACAGTCTGATGTGATGTGCTTTGAAAATTAAAGATAAAAAACTCAGTTTATTAAAGAAGAAAGATGCTTAGCAAGACAAATATAG
Organism: Hypanus sabinus; assembly: GCF_030144855.1. Lineage (NCBI taxonomy): Eukaryota > Metazoa > Chordata > Chondrichthyes > Myliobatiformes > Dasyatidae > Hypanus > Hypanus sabinus. The sequence goes on from NC_082713.1 coordinate 120,857,189, forward strand.
TCTTCCTCTCTCTTCCTTCTCTGCCTGTTTTTGTCATTCTGAGAACACACAGCCCTTTCATCCTTTGTCTCTTCATCTCTCCTGCCATTTGTTCTTTCTCTCTAATCCTGGAGCTGTGCAGCCCTGGCCTGATCCGATTCTTGTTCTCTCCTCCTTCTGTGCCTATTATTGTCATTTTGCAGACGTGCATGACTCTCTTCCTTGACTTTTCTTCTCTTTTTGTCCTGACTCTTCGATCCTGGAGCCGTGCGGCACTGGCCACATCCGATTCTTGTTCTCTCCCTCTCTTTGCCGCTTCTCAACGACGTTTGGCATCATCTCTTGACCATAATGTCCCACTTCTCTTTCCATGCGGCATAATTAGGCTGTCCATATTTTTTTACCCTAATACTGGATAGAAGATACAAAGCAGTAACGCCAAACCCTCCAGGATGCTAACTTTTCTGGATGATGTGGTTGGTGCTCTCCTAAATGGACATGATAGCCCTGCCCTTTTGCTGTGGTTGGTGTCGCTGCTGAGGCTGGCCATGCACATGCGTCGTGGTGTTGCATTGCAGTTTCCATGAAATCTGGAATCAGCTCGGGTTGTGGAAAGCAGGGCCTGTTGATTGACGAGTGAGCAATTTTATACGAATATATAACCCTGAACTTTGCATGTATTCTGTAAGTAAGCACATTTTAAGTCGATTTAGTAAAAAAAAGTGCCGCTGTAATGCACCGTTTGAGCTAACTGAAGGTCACAAACAGACAAGTGAGGCATGAAAGTTTAAGTAGTATATAGATTTATATTTATGATTTTTGATTTTTCCCTCTATTTATATAATTTTATTAACAGAAGATCATATAATTAATGTTTTAGAATACCTGTATTTTATGATTAAAGGTTTGTTTATGTTATCAATCATGCATTTGTCCATTGTGATCTGCACATCATAAATAACTGTGAAAAAAACTGGCATTAATGAGCTACATTAAAAATGCTAATAAGCTGACAATAAAAATCTCCATAAGTAAAATGGCAGATTTCAGCCACTTTCCCTCTTAGAAATTTAAGAATGTGTTAAATAGAAAGTTGGTTAAGTTTCCCCTCAGTGTCTTAAAAACCATAAAGATTACTTTCTGGTTTAAGCTCTGATAAACTCAAGTCATGTATGCACTTCTTCAGGTTTATTATTACAGACATATGCTGTTACATTTGCTGTTCTTCAACATAACATTAGAAAGAAATGTTGTTGAAGGTAAGATTATAAACACATTATAATGGAAAACACTTTATACCTAAAACTTAAATTATAAATTATGCGATTACAATTAATGAGGACTTGCAGGAGGGGAAATCTGTGAGTAATTTGTATTGAAATTTCTCTCCCCCCCCCCCCACCTCCATCCCCCTCTTAATGCTTAACATTTTCCAGTTGTGAGTTAATAATTATGATTTACTTCAAATCTCTTTAAAATTGTTAACATTTCTTTTCAACCTTAGTTGAAGGGACGGCTCTCCATACCAGCTCAAATTTATTACTGCAAATTTCTATTTTAATAATAAATTTAGAAACTTAAAAGTTATTAAATATTTTGATTAATACTTTGTTATGTCACAAATGATCAATTGGTTAAATTAAATTAATCAATATAGTAAATTATTTTGTTTGTGGTTTGCTAAATATGTCAGTAGCTCTGTCTGAAAGGTAGCCATGTTAAAAATGTGTACTATTGACGTATCTCCATCAGGGAAAATATTAAAGATTACAGAATTTGGTAAATAGTTACCAGTAACTATTAATAATTGATATCTACTCTTATAAATATACATGCCACTATTTTGAAGATAACCAGATATAAAACAAGACACTGCAAATACTGAGCATGTCAGGCAGCAAGTGGAGAATGAAAGTTTTAGGGCTGATGTTATTCATCCAGTCTGATAAAGTTATCAGCTTGCAATGTTAACTCTGCTTTTGAATTTGTGGTACACAAAACTGCTGAGCAATTCCAGCATTTTTATTTTTATTTTAACTGCAGTATTTTGGTTTCGGACAACTGCAAATTGAAATATTGCTAAATATTACTGCTTCCTATTCAATTCATTCTATTACTTCTCAGAGGCATTGTCAGAGATCACCAACCGTGAAAATTACAATACGTGTGAAGGGACCCACACGCTACCATATATGACAAACTGTTACGGTCCCAACTATAAATCCTTCGATTGTACGCTCCCACATTAGCTGATGTCAGGTCTCCAATGAGTCACAATATCTTTCTTTCTTTTTCAATCTTTTTATTAAATTTCATATATAAAAAAAAACAACACATAATAATGAATAGATTACAGATTCAATAAACTTGAGATTACATTAGTAATAGGATAATAATATCCTATTAAAACATCCATCAACAAAAGGTACATAAATCAATCAAGTCTATATAAATATGTATGAAAAAAAAAACAAAAATAATCGTCGAAAAAAGAAGAAAAAAAAAATTGAAATTATATATGAGAAAAAATATATATTGAAAAAAAATACTAAACTAAAACTAACATGGGCAATAATAGCACTTTATAAATATATAAAGGTGTCAAGAAAAGAACTCCGGAACTCCATACCTGAACAAGTATAAGTAGAGAAAAGGATCTGAAATAGGCCAAATTAATTCATATGAAAGTGTCGAATAAATGGTCCCCAGGTTTCTTCAAATTTAATTGAAGAATCAAAGATAGTGCTTCTGATTTTTTCCAAACTCAGATAAGAAATAGTTTGGGAGAACCACTGAAATGTAGTAGGAGGATTTACTTCTTTCCAGTTTTGTAATATAGACCTTCTGGCAATTAATGTTACAAAGGCAATCATTCGTCTGATTGAAGGGGAAAGCTGATTGCCATCTTCATTTGGTATACCGAAAATTGCAGTAATAAAATGGGGTTGTAAATCGATATTCCATACTGAGGAAATGACATCAAAAATGTCCTTCCAATAGTTATGTAAAGTGGGACATGTCCAAAACATGTGAGTCAATGAAGCCACTTCTAAGTGACATCTGTCACATTGAGGATTAATATGCGAATAAAATCGGGCAAGCTTATCTTTAGACATATAAGCTCTATGTACAATTTTAAATTGTATTAAAGCATGTTTAGCACAAATAGAGGAGGAATTAACCATTTGTAAAATTTTTTCCCATTTATCTGTTGATATATTACATCGAAGTTCTTTTTCCCATTCTTGTCTAATTCTATCCGATATTTCTGGCTGTATCTTCATAATCATGTTATAAATAAAAGCTACTAATCCCTTCTGACAAGGATTAAAAGTAAAAATCAAATCTGAAAAATCCGATGGAGTTGAGTTAGGAAAAGATGGAAGAATTTTATGTAAGAAATTTCTAATTTGTAAGTATCTAAAAAAATTAGATTTAGGTAATTCAAATTTGTTGGATAGTTGATCAAAAGACATCAAAGTACCTTCAAAAAAAAGATCACGAAAACATTTTATACCTTTCCTTTTCCATATACTAAAAGCTTGATCTGTCAATGAAGGTTTAAAAAAAAAATTACATAAAATAGGGCTGTCCAGAGCAAAGTTTTTCAGATTAAAGAATTTGCGAAATTGAAACCAAATTCGTAGTGTATGTTTAACAACAGGGTTAGATATCTGTTTATTGAATTTGGCTAAATCAATAGGAAGAAAAGAACCAAGAACGGAAAATATAGAATATCCCTTAACCTCACTACATTCCAAATTTACCCACTGTGGGCACACAGGTGAATCCAAATCTAGTTTCCAGTACATTAGGTTACGAATATTATTCGCCCAATAATAAAATCTAAAGTTAGGTAAAGCTAGACCACCATCTTTTTTAGACTTTTGTAATTGCCTTTTGCTTAACCTAGGATTTTTATTTTGCCACACAAATGAGGAAATTTTTGAATCAATATTATCAAAAAAAGATTTAGGAATAAAAATTGGTAAAGCTTGGAATAAATATAAAAATTTCGGTAAAATCATCATTTTAATAGCATTAATCCGACCAACTAATGATAAAAATAAGGGAGACCATCTAGTAGTAAGTTGCTGAATTTGATGAAGCATAGGTAAAAAATTCAGTCCAAATAAATCTTTATATTTCTTGGTGATTTTTATACCTAAATAGATAAAGTTATCAGTAACAACTTTAAATGGCATCCTATCACTCAATAAAGTTTGCGCGTTTAAAGGGAATAACTCACTCTTATCTAAGTTTAACTTATAACCAGAAAAGCTACCAAATTGAGCCAACAAGGATAAAATAGCAGGAATAGACCTACTAGGATTAGAAATATATAACAACAAATCATCAGCATAAAGCGATAATTTGTATAACTTCTCATTACGGGTAATACCAAAAATATTAGGAGACTCACGAATAGCAATAGCTAAAGGTTCTAATGCAATATTAAATAATAAAGGACTTAAAGGACAACCTTGTCTCGTACCACGAGATAATTGAAAAAAAGAGGATCTATAATTATTTGTAAGAACAGAAGCAACAGGTTTATAATATATTAATTTAATCCATGATATAAAATTAGGACTAAAATTAAAGTTTCTCAATGCATTAAATAAATATGTCCATTCAACTCTATCAAAGGCTTTTTCAGCATCTAATGAGATAACACATTCTGGGGTTGTAGGTGATGAAGTATAAATTATGTTAATCAATTTTCTAATATTAAAAAAGGAATATCGATTCCTAATAAAACCAGTTTGATCTTCTGAAATAATCTGTGGTAATACCTTTTCTAATCTAATGGCTAAAATTTTTGTAAGAATCTTAGAGTCTACATTTAATAATGATATAGGGCGATAAGATGCACATAAGGTAGGATCTTTATCTTTTTTAAGAATTAAAGAGATAGTAGCTTCATAAAACGATTGAGGTAGTCTCTTCTTAACAAACGCATCATTAAAGATTTCACATAGCCAAGGAGAAAGCAATAAAGAAAAAGTTTTAAAAAATTCTACAATAAAACCATCAGGACCAGGAGCTTTCCCTGAATTCATTGATGAGATAGCCTCTCTTATTTCATCCATAGAAATAGGAGCATCAAGCAAGCTACAATCTTCATCTATCAGTTTAGGAATATTCAAATTATTAAAAAAATTATCCATCGTAAACCGGTCACCGTCAAATTCCGATTGATATAAAGATTTATAAAAATCTTGAAAAGTGTTATTGATTTCTTTATAATCAGTAGTTAAATTACCGTCTTGTTTACGAATTTTAATAATTTGTCGCTTAGTCGAAATAGCTTTTAATTGATTAGCTAACAATTTACCAGTTCGATCACTATGAATATAAAATTGAGCCCTAGTCTTAATTAATTGATTCTCAATTGAAGAAGATAATAATAAACTATGTTCCATTTGAAGCTCAACTCTCTTCTTATAAAGTTCTTTGGTAGGAGTAACGGAATAAATCTTATCAATTTCTTTAATTTTATCCACCAATAAAGCTATATCTGAATATCTTTGTTTTCTTTTACCAGCGGAATATGAAATAATTTGTCCACGAATAAAAGCCTTGAAAGAGTCCCAAAGTATTCCTTTATCAATCTCTTCATTATAGTTTGTTGAAAAAAATAAGTCAATTTGTTGTTTTATGAAGGTAATAAATTCTGGATCTTGAAGTAAAGTAGCATTAAGTCTCCAAGATCTAGTATTGATAGAAGAGTCCGAAATCTTGATAGATAACTTCAAAGGCGCATGATCCGAAATAGCAATAGAATCGTATTTACAATCAATAACATCTGTTAATAAACGATGATCAATAAGAAAGTAATCAATTCTAGAATAACTATGATATACATGTGAAAAAAATGAAAATTCTTTATCTTTAGGGTTCAAAAACCGCCATATTTCAGTAATTCCAGAATCAACCATAAAAGAATTAATAAGTAAAGCTGATCTATTCGGAAGAGTTCGAATAGGTTTAGATCTATCCATCGAAGGATTCAAACAACAATTAAAGTCTCCACCCATAATCAACATATATTCATTCAAATTAGGAAGAGAAGTAAATAAACGTTTAAAAAATTCAGGACAATCAAAGTTTGGAGCATAAATATTAACTAAAACAACTTTCCGATTAAAAAGTGAACCAGTTATCAACAAAAATCTACCCTGTGGATCAGAAATAATTTCATAATGTGTAAACGAAATTGAGGCGTCTATAAAAATAGACACACCCCTAATTTTAGCGGTACAATTTGAGTGAAATTGTTGTCCTTTCCAGAACCTAAAAAAACGTTGATTATCCTCCCTCCTAATGTGGGTCTCCTGTGCAAAAATAATATTAGCGTTCAATCTATGGAATACTTTAAATTTTTTTTACGTTTAATCGGATGATTTAAACCATTAGTATTCCACGAGATAAAGTTAATAGATTTATCCATCATACCAATATTAATTGTGTGTATCATAAAAGGTTAAAAAGACACATAACCCACAATTTAGGAAGAAGGAAAATTGATTCAGGAGCAACCGGAGATCCTGACACCTCAACAATATTAACAATTTAAAGTCAGCCCATAAACTAAAAGCAAAAAAATAAAAAGCAAAAGCATGAAAAAAGATCCCTCCCCCCTCCCCCCACCCTTTGAAAGAAAGCCAAGCGGCAGGCGCATAAACTAATACTAATATTACCCCCATTTCAAGATGGCAGCTCCATAAGAAAATTTTTTAAGAAAAAACTATATAACACCCTAATTAAAATATAGAGTTGCAAAAAAAAAAAATATATATATATATATATATATACCTACATATATATATATACACATACACATACACACCCATATCAGACAAATCAAAAAAAAACTAAAATAGTAAAACCAGAAAAATCATTAATAAAAAAAAATGCACATTAAAGTTTAAAAATGTGATACACCTTTAAAAAAGAAATTCCATATTCAGATACAAAGATGACGTTTCACAAGCCAAGACTTATGGGAAGAAGAAACGACATTTTGAGAAAGCCATATTACAAAATATGAATATAAATTCAGCAATCTAATAAGAAAATTTAGTAAAAAAGTTATCAAAATAGAATTTTTTTTAAAAAAAAGATTTAATAGACACTACAACATATATAAAAAAAAACTAAAGAAAAAGAATTCAAAACCTTTGTTCCATTTCTAAATACAGGCAAGCAAATAAACGCTTATAAAAAGTAAAGACTTATGGGAAGAAGAAACGACATTTTTAAAAAATAATTCATTATTACAAAATACAAACGTGTATAAAAAAGGATATTATAAAAATTAAAACAGCATCTATAAGCAATAATAATAGTAGTAAAAAAAAAAGACCCAGACCCATAGTTCAAAATAAAAAGTTATAACCCAACTTCCAGGGTTAAAACTTAAAATGAAATGACATCCTCTCTCCAAAAAAAAAATCTTCAATGTAACTCATAGTTCAAGTTGCACTAGAGGATCGATATTCTTCAACAAATTTCTTCGCTTCTTCAGGAGTGTTAAAAAAGTGTAGACTGTTGTCGGGCAGCACCATTCTAAGCTTCGCTGGATACATTAAAGCTTGTTTAAATCCAATCGAATGAATCTCTGCCATCACTGGTTTAAAAGCGATCCTGGCTTTCATTACTTCATACGAATAGTCCTCAACTATTCGAAATGAATAATTTCTGTAGGAGATCAAACCTTTTTTACGAGCTAATCGAATTAGAAGCTCTTTCTCACGAGGATAATGAAGGCGAACAATCACCGCTCGTGGTTTATCAGACACAGACGAAAACCTCGCAACTCTATGAGCGCGGTCAATAACAGGTTCATTTTTCAAACCTTCACCACCGAAAATTTCCCACAGTAATTTAGAGAAAAATTCAGTTAAATCACCGGACTCAACTTTTTCGGGAATTCCGATGATGCGCAAATTCTGTCTGCGAGAACGATTTTCAAGATCAGTAATTTTAAACTTGTACTGATCTAAAGTTTTAGCAGTCGACTCTATCTTCTTCTCTAACACTTCAATTGTACGTGCTTTTTCACAAATTGATTGTTCAAGAGTCGTGATCTTATTTCCATGCTGTTGAACCTCTAACGCCTGCGACTGAAACTTAGTTTCAAGCGATTTAACAACTCCTTCAAGATCGGATATTTTCGAAGTAATCCTCCTTTCCAAACTTAACAGTTTACTGTCCAATTTACCTTCTAGTCTGCCTTCCAGACCCGCAAATTTAGCATCCAGTTTATTGTCCAATTTACCTTCCATACCCGCAAATTTAACATCCAGTTTAATGTCCAAAAGACCAGAAATTGCGTCGATGGATACAGGATCCTTAGCCGATTTCTTACTTGTAGCCATTTTAGGTTTGACAAGATTAGATCAACTATTATTTTAGGAAAAAAGGGTCAATCAAAGGTAGCAACTCATATGATTAAGTTCGAAAAGATCTAATTAAAGGGTGATTATAGTTAAAAAAATAAAGAGCGCCTAAAAGGCAGATGCTTACGTCGCCATCTTGAAACTCCACCCAAGTCACAATATCAACATCCTTGCAGACAAAACCGAGTGAAATAAGCTACATAAGCTAATGCCGCCTCATCATCTTTTAAGTAGCATTCCAGACTGATTTGCCCTACAGTGGGATGCAATGATGGAACACATTGACGAAATTTATCAAGGTGATATCTGGAACCTAACACAACTTACATTGCCATAAAGCATAACTCTCACAACTTGGATGCACAAACACACACATCGCTAAAAAGAATTTAAGGAACAGAATGTTCCCACCCAATCCTCATTTCTTTCCTATCTCAAATTCTACCATCCAGCTCTGAAAATACAAAAAACTTCAGCTAAGGTAGTTCTAGACACACCTGTTTTGAGGAGACAACCTTCTGGAATCTACCAGACAAAAATCTTCTCTCAAACTTGTATCTGCAAAGGAAATCAACTATGTTTTAAAATTTGTAAGAGTATATGTAATGTATTTTTTCAGGAAGCAATCTAGTAAGTGTATACTTGCCCAAATTGTCAAAAAGTGAAGCCTCAAAAAACACAGTATCCATCATTAAGCACCCCACCACCCAGGACTTGCCATTTTCTTATCGCTGCAATCAAAGAAGAGATAAAGGAGCCGGAAGGCTCACACACTCAACATTTTAGCTATCAGATTTCGGAAGAGACAATGAATCCATGGACACTACATCATTATTTTTACACCACTTATTTTGTGTGTGTGTGTGTGTGTGTGTGTGTGTGTGTGTGTGTGTGTGTGTGTGTGTGTATTTCTTAGGATTTATAGTATATTTTACGTCTTGCACTGTACTGCTGCCAAAAAACAATTTTCATGACATACGTCAGTGATAATAAAGCTGCTTCTGATTGCAAAATTCAACACTCCAATATTCTTCTTTAGGCACAAACATCAAAAAGCCCATACCATTCCGAACCAGGACTCAAATGCACTTCACATATCTCTTCACTTCTGTATTCAAACCCTTTTTAAAATTGCAGCTCATTACCATAAAGATATTTCTGGACCAGTGAAACTGCAGGATGAGAAAAGGGAGACAATGACATACATTTGATATGAGAGAGAGAGAGAGAGAGAGAGAGCGAGAGAGAGAGAGAGAGACACATATATATAAATAGTCCACCGTAAGAGAAATTGCTTACAAATGGAGGAATTTCAGTACTGTTGCTACACTGTTGGTATCCTGCAAATATCACACCAAAAGCGATGCTGAAAGAAGTGAAAAAGAACCCAAGGGTAACAGCAAAAGACCTGCAGAAATCTCTTCAACATGCTAAAGTCTCTGTTCATGTGTCCACTATAGGAAAAACACTGAACAAGAATGGAAGGACACCATGGAAGAAACCGCTGCTCTACAAAAAACATTGCTGCGAGTCTCAAGTTTGCAAAAGACCACCTGGACATTCTGCAATGCTTCTGGGACAATGTTCTGTGGGCAGAGGAGACAGAAGTTAAACTTTTTGGCATAAATGCACACCACTATGTTTGGGCACCAACACCTTATCCCAACTGCGAAGTATGGTGGAAAGAGAATCATGGTTTGGAGCTGCTTTGCTGCTTCAGGACCTGGATGACTTAATGACTTCAAAACTGTATTAAGACATTTTACAGCAGAATGTCAGGATAGCCTGAATGCTTAATAGAAGTTAGATGTCACCTGAAGCTTAAAAAAAGTTGGATGATACAACAAGAAATTATCCGAAACACAAATCTACAACAGAATGGTTTAAAAAGAAAATTCATGTTTTGGAATGGCCAAGTCGAAGTCTAGACCTTAACCCAATTGAGATGCTGTGGCATGACCTGAAGAGGGCTGTTCGTGCAAGGTATCCCAGAAATATTGATGTACTGAAACAGTTTCGTAAGGAATGGTCTAAAATTCCTCTCGCCACCGTGCAAGTCTGATCAGCAGCTACAGGAAACATTTGGTGGAGGTTATTACTGCTAAAGGAGGTTCTACCAGTTATTATATATAGGGATTCTCATACTTTTTCCTGATTGAACTGTGAATGATTAAACAATGTGTTCAATAAAGATAAGAAAAGTACAATTGTTTATGTGTTATTAGTTTAGTTAGATAGTGTTTGTCTATTATTGTGACTAAGATGATCAGACTACATTTTATGAGTAATTAATTCAGAAAAACAGGTAATTGCACAGAGTTCAAACTTTTTCTTGCAACTGTTCCGGTTAGACATTTTTTATAATAATACTTATCTAAGTTTCCATATTTGCAAGAATCAGATCTGTTGGATATTATTTTGAATGTGGATCCTTTAGTAAGAGGTTCTATTAGTAGAATTTGTAATTTATTTTTACTACAAAAAGATAACCTCTCACTAAAGATTAAACAAGATTGGGAGAGAGAACTTAATATGACCTTTGTTAACAAAGATTGGTTGCAAGTTCTGAAAAAGGTCAATTCTTCTTCGATATGTGTCAAGCACTGTTTAATTCAATTTTAAATTGTTCACTGTTATTATTTAACAAAGGAGAGACTATCTAAAATATTTCCCAATGTAGACAATTACTGCCATAGGTGTAAAACTGAAGTAGCCACTTTGTCTCATATGTTCCGGTCATGTCCTTCATTAAAATCTTTTTGGAAATATTTATTTTCTACAATTTCTAAAGCTCTGAAAATTAATTTTCAACCTAATACATTGACTGTTCTATTTGGAATAGTTCCGCATCATATTCAGACTATTTCATCTTCAGATCAACATGTAGTTGCATTTGTTACATTGTTGGCAAGAAGGGCTATTTTATTAAAATGGAAAAGTACCTCTGTCCCTATATTAATTCAATGGTACATAACAAGTAATGTTATGTCTTAATTTGGAAAAAATCAGAAGTAGAACTTTTGAACCTCGATTTGATTTTCAGAGAAGATGGGACTCTGTCAAATATTATCATTTAATTTCAATTATTTTCTTTTCTTTTTCAATCTTTTTATTAAATTTCATATATAAAAAAAAACAAAACATGATAATGAATAGATTACAAATTCAATAAACTTGAAATTACATTAGTAATAGGATAATAATATCCTATTAAACATCAATCAACAAAAGGTACATTAATCAAGTCTATATAAATATATATGAGAAAAAAACAAAAATAATCATCAAAAAAGAAAAAAAAATTGAAAATATATAGAAGAAAATATATATTGAAAAAAAATACTAAACTAAACTAACATGGGCAATAATAACAGTTTATAAATATGTGATAGTGTCAAGAAAAAACTCCGGAACTCCATACCTGAACAAGGATAAGTAGAGAAAAGGATCTGAAATAGGCCAAATTAATTCATATGAAAATGTCGAATAAATGGTCCCCAGGTTTCTTCAAATTTAATTGAAGAATCAAAAATAGTGCTTCTAATTTTTTCCAAACTCAGATAGGAAATAGTTTGAGAGAACCACTGAGATGTGGTAGGAGGATTGACTTCTTTCCAGTTTTGTAGTATAGACCTTCTGGCAATTAATGTTACAAAGGAAATCATTCGTCTGATTGAAGGGGAAAACTGATTACCATCTTCATTTGGTATACCGAAAATTGCAGTAATAAAATGGGGTTGTAAATCGATATTCCATACTGAGGAAATGACATCAAAAATGTCCTTCCAATAGTTATGTAAAGTGGGACATGCCCAAAACATGTGGGTCAATGAAGCCACTTCTAAGTGACATCTGTCACATTGAGGATTGATATGCGAGTAGAATCGAGCAAGCTTATCTTTAGACATATAAGCTCTATGTACAATTTTAAATTGTATTAAAGCATGTTTAGCACAAATAGAAGAGGAATTAACCATTTGTAAAATTTTTTCCCATTTATCTGTTGATATATTATATCGAAGTTCTTTTTCCCATTCTTGTTTAATTCTATCCAATATTTCTGGCTGTATCTTCATAATCATGTTATAAATAAAAGCTACTAATCCCTTCTGGCAAGGATTAAAAGTAAAAATCAAATCTGAAAAATCCGATGGAGTTGAATTGGGAAAAGATGGGAGAATTTTATGTAAGAAATTTCTAATTTGTAAGTATCTAAAAAAATTAGATTTAGGTAATTTAAATTTGTTAGAAAGTTGATCAAAAGACATCAAAGTACCTTCAAAAAAAAGATCACGAAAACATTTTATACCTTTCCTTTTCCATATGCTAAAAGCTTGATCTGTCAATGAAGGTTTGAAAAAAAAATTAAATAAAATAGGGCTGTCCAGAACAAAGTTTTTCAGATTAAAGAATTTGCGAAATTGAAACCAAATTCGTAGTGTATGTTTGACAACAGGGTTAGATATCTGTTTATTGAATTTAACTAAATCAACAGGAAGAAAAGAACCAAGAACGGAAAATATAGAATATCCCTTTACCTCACTACATTCCAAATTTACCCACTGTGGACACAATGGTGAGTCCAAATCTAGTTTCCAATACATTAGGTTACGAATATTATTCTCCCAATAATAAAATCTAAAGTTAGGTAAAGCTAGACCACCATCTTTTTTAGATTTTTGTAATTGCCTTTTGCTTAACCTAGGGTTTTTATTTTGCCACACAAATGAGGAAATTTTTGAATCAATGTTATCAAAAAAAGATTTAGGAATAAAAATTGGTAAAGCTTGAAATAAATATAAAAATTTCGGTAAAATCATCATTTTAATAGCATTAATCCGACCAACTAATGATAAAAATAAGGGAGACCATCTTGTAGTAAGTTGTTGAATTTGATGAAGCATAGGTAAAAAATTCAGTCCAAATAAATCTTTATATTTCTTGGTGATTTTTATACCTAAATAGATAAAATTATCAGTAATAACTTTAAATGGCATCCTGTCATTCAATAAGGTTTGCGCGTTTAAGGGGAATAACTCACTCTTATCTAAGTTTAACTTATAACCAGAAAAACTACCAAATTGAGCCAACAAGGATAAAATAGCAGGAATAGACCTATTAGGATCAGAAATATATAGCAGCAAATCATCAGCATAAAGTGATAGTTTGCATAACTTCTCATTACGGATGATACCAAAAATATTAGGAGACTCACGAATAGCAACAGCTAAAGGTTCTAATGCAATATTAAATAATAAAGGACTTAAAGGACAACCTTGTCTCGTTCCACGAGATAATAGAAAAAAAGAGGATCTATAATTATTTGTAAGAACAGAAGCAACAGGTTTATAATATATTAATTTAATCCATGATATAAAATTAGGACTAAAATTAAAGTTTCTCAATGCATTAAATAAATATGTCCATTCAACTCTATCAAAGACTTTTTCAGCATCTAATGAGATAACACATTCTGGGGTTGCAGGTGATGAAGTATAAATTATGTTAATCAATTTTCTAATATTAAAAAAGGAATACCGATTCCTAATAAAACCAGTTTGATCTTCTGAAATAATCTGTGGTAGTACCTTTTCTAATCTAATGGCTAAAATTTTTGTAAGAATCTTAGAGTCTACATTTAATAATGATATAGGGCGATAAGATGCACATAAGGTAGGATCTTTATCTTTTTTAAGAATTAGAGAAATAGTAGCTTCATAAAAAGATTGAGGTAATCTCTTCTTAACAAACGCATCATTAAAGATTTCACATAGCCAAGGAGAAAGCAATAAAGAAAAAGTTTTTAAAAATTCTACAATAAAACCATCAGGACCAGGAGCTTTCCCTGAATTCATTGATGAGATAGCCTCTCTTATTTCATCCATAGAGATAGGAGCATCAAGCAAGCTACAATCTTCATCTATCAGTTTAGGAATATTCAAGTTATTAAAAAAATTATCCATCATAGACCGGTCACCATCAAATTCTGATTGATATAAAGATTTATAAAAATCTTGAAAAGTGTTATTGATTTCTTTATAATCAGTAGTTAAATTACCGTCTTGTTTACGAATTTTAATAATTTGTCGCTTAGTCGAAATAGCTTTTAATTGATTAGCTAACAATTTACCAGTTCGATCACTATGAATATAAAATTGAGCCCTGGTCTTAATTAATTGATTCTCAATTGAAGAAGATAATAATAAACTATGTTCCATTTGAAGCTCAACTCTCTTCTTATAAAGTTCTTTGGTAGGAGTAACGGAATAAATCTTATCAATTTCTTTAATTTTATCCACCAATAAAGCTATATCTGAATATCTTTGTTTTCTTTTACCAGCGGAATATGAGATAATTTGTCCACGAATAAAAGCCTTGAAAGAGTCCCAAAGTATTCCTCTGTCAATCTCTTCGGTATAGTTTGTTGAAAAAAATAAGTCAATTTGTTGTTTTATGAAGGTAATAAATTCTGGATCTTGAAGCAAAGTAGCATTAAGTCTCCAAGATCTAGTATTAATAGAAGAGTCCGGAATCTTGATAGATAACTTCAAAGGTGCATGATCCGAAATAGCAATAGAATCGTATTTACAATCAATAACATCTGTTAATAAACGATGATCAATAAGGAAATAATCAATTCTAGAATAACTATGATATACATGTGAAAAAAATGAAAATTCTTTATCTTTAGGGTTCAAAAACCGCCATATTTCAGTAATTCCAGAATCGACCATAAAAGAATTAATAAGTAAAGCTGATCTATTCGGAAGAGTTCGAATAGGTTTAGATCTATCCATCGAAGGATTCAAACAACAATTAAAGTCTCCACCATTATCAACATATATTCATTCAAGTTAGGAAGGGAAGTAAATAAACGTTTAAAAAATTCAGGGCAATCAAAGTTTGGAGCATAAATATTAACTAAAACAACTTTCCGATTAAAAAGTGAACCAGTTATCAACAAAAATCTACCCTGTGGATCAGAAATAACTTCATAATGTGTAAACGAAATTGAGGGGTCTATAAAAATAGACACACCCCTAATTTTAGCGGTACAATTCGAGTGAAATTGTTGACCCTTCCAGAACCTAAAAAAACGTTGATTATCCTCCCTCCTAATATGGGTCTCCTGTGCAAAAATAATATTAGCGTTCAATCTATGGAATACTTTAAATATTTTTTTACGTTTAATCGGATGATTTAAACCATTAGTATTCCACGAGATAAAGTTAATAGATTTATCCATCATACCAATATTAATTGTGTGTATCATAAAAGGTTAAAAAGACACATAACCCACAATTTAGGAAGAAGGAAAATTGATTCAGGAGCAACCGGAGATCATGACACCTCAACAATATTAATAATTTAAAGTCGGCCCATAAACTAAAAGCAAAAGCGTGAAAAAAGATCCCTCCCCCCTCCCCCCACCCTTTGAAAGAAAGCCAAGCGGCAGGCGCATAAACTAATACTAATATTACCCCCATTTCAAGATGGCAGCTCCATAAGAAGATTTTTTTAAAAAAAACTATATAACACCCAAATTAAAATATAGAGTTGAAAAAAAAAAATATATATATATATATATATATATATAAACATACATATATCAGTCAGGTTAAAAAAAAACTAAAATAGTAAAACAAAAAATCATTAATAAAAAAAAATGAACATTAAAATTTAAAAGTGTAATATACCTTTAAAAGAAAAAATTCCATATTCAAATACAAAGATGACGTTTCAAAAGCAAACTTATGGGAAGAAGAAACGACATTTTGAAAAAGCCATATTACAAAATATGAATATAAGTTCAGCAATCTAATAAGAAAATTTAGTAAAAAAGAGTTATCAAAATAGAATTTAAAAAAAAAGATTTAATAGACACTACAACATATATATAAAAAAAAGACTAAAAAAAAGAATTCAAAACATTGGTTCCATTTCTAAATACAGGCAAGCAAATAAACGCTTATAAAAAGCAAAGACTTATGGGAAGAAGAAATGACATTTTGAAAAAATAATTCATTATTACAAAATACAAACGTGTATAAAAAAGGATATTATAAAAATTAAAACAGCATCTATAAGCAATGATAATAGTAGTAAAAAAAAACCCAGACCCATAGATCAGGATAAGAAGTTATAACCCAACTTCATGGGTTAAAACTTAAAATGAAATGGCATCCTCTCTCCAAAAGAATCTTCAATGTAACTCATAGTTCAAGTTGCACTAGAGGATCGATATTCTTCAACAAATTTCGCTTCTTCCGGAGTGTTGAAAAATCGTTGACTGTTGTCGTTCAGCACAATTCTAAGCTTCGCTGGATACACTAAAGCTTGTTTAAGTCCAATCGAGTGAATCTCTGCCATCACTGGTTTAAAAGCGATTCTGGCTCTCATTACTTCATAAGAATAATCCTCAACAATTCGAAATGAATTGGTTTTGTAAGAGATCATACCTTTTTTACGAGCTAATCGAATTAGAAGCTCTTTCTCACGAGGATAATGAAGGCGAACAATCACCGCTCGTGGTTTATCACTCGTAGACGAAAACCTCGCAACTCTGTGAGCGCGATCGATAACAGGTTTAGTTTGCAAACCTTCATCACCGAAAATTTCCCACAGTAATTTAGAGAAAAATTCAGTTAAATCACCGGACTCAACTTTTTCGGGAAACCCGATGATGCGCAAATTCTGTCTGCGAGATCGATTTTCAAGATCAGTAATTTTAAACTTATACTGATCCAAAGTTTTAGCAGTCGACTCTATCTTCTTCTCCAACACTTCAATTGTACGTGCTTTTTCACAAATTGATTGTTCAAGAGTCGTGATCTTATTTTCATGCCGCTGAACATCTAACGCCTGCGATTGAAACTTAATTTCAAGCGATCTAACAACTCCTTCAAGATCAGATATTTTCGTGGTAAGCCTTTTTTCCAAACTTGACAGTTTACTATCCAATTTACCTTCTAGTCTGCCTTCCAAACCCGCAAGTTTAGTATCCAGAAGGTTAGCGACTGTGTCGATAGATAAAGGATCCTTAGCCGATTTCTTACTTGTAGCCATTTTAAGTTTGACAAGATTAGATCAAATATTATTTTAGGAAAAAAGAGTCAATCAGAAGTAGCAACTCATATGATTAAGTTTGAAAAGATTTGATTAAAGGGTGATTATAGTTGAAAAAATAAAGAGCGCCTAAAAGGCAGATGCTTACGTCGCCATCTTGAAACTCCACCCCTAATTTCAATTATTTTATATGGCTTCCTTCCAATTTTATTTTATATAAACATGAACTGGCAGTTGATGATTCTTTTTTATATATAGATGATGGTAAGTCGTATTACTCCAGGAGTTGATTCCTAATGGGGGTTTTTTCCTCTTTTTTTTCTCTTGTAGTTAGTGGGGTTTCTTTTTTTTTAGTAAGTTGGGGTTCTCTTTTTTTTCTTCTTTTCTTTATAAAATTTTTTCCATTATATATTATCTTTTTAAATGTTTTTTTCTTCAGCTTTATTAATTGTATATATATCAACTTTTTGAACTTTTGTATCATTTTATAGCTGTAGAAGATTATGTATCAATAAAAAGATTCTAAAAATGAAAAATGAAAATGCAACTGTATATTAAAAAAGTAGTGCAAAATATAGTAAAAATAGTGAGACAGTGTCCATGGGTTGTCTATTTAGAGATCTGATTGTAGAGCAGAAGCTGCTCCTTAAACTTTGAGTGTGTGGCTCCAGGCACCTGTACCTCCTTTCTGCTGATAGCAATACAAAGAAAGCATGTCTGGAGTGATACGTGTCTTTAATAATGGATGCTGCCTTTTTGAGGCCTTGCTTTTTGGAGACGTCTTTGATGCTAGGGAGGCTAGTGCTGGCTAAATTTGCAACTCTACAGCTTTTTCCAATCCTGTGCAGTGACCTATCCATACCATGGAGTGATGTAACCAGTTAGAATGCTCTCCATGGTGTATCTGTATAAATATGCCAGAATCTTTAGTGACATATCTAATCTCCTCAAATCCTCATGAAATAAAGCCACTGACATGCTTTCTTCATAATTGCATCAATATGTTGGATCCAAGATAGATCTTCGAAGATTTTGACACCCAAGAGCTTGAAACTGCTCAGCCTTTCCACTGCTGACTCCTCAATGAGGGATGGTGTGTTCTTTTGACTTCCATTTCCTGAAGTCCACTGTGAATTCCTTGGTTTTACTGATGTTGACTGCAAGGTTGCTGTTGCAACACAACTCAACCAGCCAAACTTTCTCACTTTTGTACACCTTTTAGTGGTCATTGCTTGGGAATGCATCATGAATGCCAAGTCAAGTAATGATATAATCAGAAGAATGTGTCCCTTGAGGGTTACTTTGGTGATTGAAAGTGTGTGATCAAACAGGTGTTGTAGGGCTCAGCTTACTAATTTTGTGGTACAGATTCCCACAACATTTAAGTTTTTAAATGAACACTTGAATAATTAAATCATAGGAGTAAGAGACCAAGCTTTAGGAAATGCAATTAGTATCGAGATGGGTATACAATGGTAAGGTAGAAGTCGGTTTCTGTGCTGTCTCGTCTAAAGTTCAATGACCAAACTCTGTAACTGGATCAACTTCCTTACCAACAGACTGCAATCAGTAAGGATAAGCAGCAACACCTCGGTCACAACTATTCTCAGCACTGATTTTCCAAAAGGTTGCATCCTCAGTCTCCTGTTCCCTATATGCTCACGACTGTGTGGTCAGATTCTGCTCTAACTAATCATCTACAAGTTCACACAAGATTTGAAGAGGAATGGCCAAAGCTTGAGGAAAATGATTTAACACTTATCAGCAAACCAACAAAACGTTGAAAAGAAGACTGTCATTAGATTAGTGAACTTTGGGCTGAGGGAAGAGAAAAAAATAGAAAGGATACTAGAGAAAGGTGAGCAATAACAACACAAGGGTTGTTATTTTAAAATCACAATTTCCACACGCTGTTACCACCATCAACACATTTCCTTGCCTTGATTCCTTTATAAGAAATACAGTTCAAATAAATAAATTCTCAGATCTGCTTACTTTCTATAAAAGATCTGTGAATGTCCAGAAAATGCTAGTAACATGAATAGTGTGGCAATAATTAATTTTACTAAAAAAGCGAATACTATTTATTTCTGGAGGAACTCAGCAGGTCGAGCACATCCACGGATGGGGGAAGGGTTTCGGCCCAATATGTCGACTGTACCTTTTTTCCACAGATGGTGCCAGGCCTGCTGAGCTCCTCCAGCATTTTGTGCATGTTGCTTGGATTTCCAGCATCTGCAGATTTTATCTTGTTTGTCAGTTATCAGAGGTGGCTTTACTGAGAAAGCTTGAGTCAAAGCACTTGGTTGGGATACTAATCTTTGAACTCTAACACCCATGTTTAAACCTAATGATAATGCATCAGAAGCAAGCTGCTGCCAGCATAAAGCTCCTATGCAATATTTTGAGTAAGGCTGACCCAATTCAATCCATTAGACAAGACTGATTCAATTCACAAGCTGTACTAAATCAACAGTTTACTTCTGAAGGCCATTCAGATGATTGACAATGAAATTGGAACTGTTGTTGAAGGTACTCTCATTTAGAGTTATGGGTTCCCATAAAATTAAATGAAGACCAGCTTGGATGTGCTGCACGTTACACCTTGATACCAGCAATAAGTGACAAAGCAGCTTAAAAAGGAATGTTAATAAGCCACAAAATGATTTGAATTGTTAGGTTTATATTCACAAATTTGTCAGGAAAAGGCATAAAAAAGTGAAGTGAATCCGTACCCAAAGCATTTACCTAAATGGAGGCGAATGACAAGCCAAGAGACTGTAGCTGCTGTTTTCTTCATTGTTAATAGTCAATCCTTCACTAAATTGAGATGTGGGGTCTCAATTCTGACAGCAATAAATTATCCTCTGCATTAGTATATAATATTTTAAAACTGGCATTTGTCCCAGTTGTCTATCACTCTTTCTCCAGCTTTATTTCTCAGTCTGCATTTGATTTGCCTTCATTCACCTATTCCTGGTCTGACCATTTCAATCCACTCTTCCATTTTAAACAAGTGTGTTAAGCATTCATAGCAGAACAACTTCTGGCACTGAAAACTAACTTCTATACACAAGGGGTATCATTACTTCAAAAATAAATTACTGACCTTACAAAATATCTTTTAATGCCTTTTTAAAAACATTATCTCCCTTATTGTTTACTTTTTATTTTGTATCTCTACCCAATTTGAAACTGAATTCATTTATTCCGACTTTCACTACCTGGTTTAGAAACTGTTGTTCATTTCAACCTTCAAATTGATAGCTTATAATCTATGGAAAGCACACAATATTAAAGTTCCCACTATTAACAATCTTAGACAGCAAAATTTAGCTGAAAGGGCAAGTCTGACAAATGTCAGCAATGTCAGAGTAAGACATAAATGACAAGGGGACTTTTGTGAGACCTCAACCCAGAGTTCTGTGTATATTTTTGTCTACTTCTTTAAAGAAAACACTCTTTTTTAAAAAACAAAGAATGCAGTGAAGTTTCAGAGTAGATCTGAGATGGCAAGATTACTGTACCAGGAGAAATAAAGTAAGCCTGGCTACTCTTTACACTACAGAAAAATGAGATTGCCCCAGTGAACTGTGCAAAATTCTTACAGGGCTCTATGGATACATGAAAACCTTTCCTTTTTGAGGGAATCCAGAAATAGTGCTTAGAGTCACAAAATAAAGGATAAGTCATTAAGGAATGAAATGAGGAGAAATTGCTCAGAAGTTGAACATTTAGTTTTTGCCCGAGGGCTGTGGAGATTCTAGCACCATTTACATTGTAAAAAAAAAGTGATTGTTAGATTTTTGGGTATCAGAGGAATGAAGAGATTGGCGACAGGACTGAAAACTGTAGATAGTCATTAACTAGAAGTCTGGCCTATATAGATATGAATTCAGATGCATTCATGGCTGTGGACAGGTTTAAAGTTGTTGGATCAATGGAACCTTTTCTGGGACAGGGACAAACCAGTATTACTGGCTGGGAGGTCTGCTCGCACTGATCGGGAAGGTTTGAAGTTGTTTGACGGGGTTAACCAGACCACTATGTCAGTTAGTGGACAGATTGAGAAGAATGTAAATATCATGACAGGTCTGTAAGGAAAGACAGGCAGGAGCAAGGTATTAAACATGATGGGACAGATCAATTAAAGCTTGTTTATTTTAAAGCTGGAAGCTTTAAGGGCAAGCATCATGAACTTAGTTCATACATCACTACATGGAATTATGATGATGCGGCCATAACAGAGATTTGGTTGAGACAGTGAGAAGACTGGAGGCTTAATGTTAGAAACATTAAAAAAAACCTACAGCACAATAAAGGCCTTTCGACCCACAAAGTTGTGCCAAACGTGTCCCTAGCTCAGAAATTACTAGGCTTACCTATAGCCCTCTACTTTTCTAAGCTCCACGTACCTATCCAAAAGTCTCTTAAAAGACCCCATCGTGTCCGCCTCCACCACAGTTGCTGGCAGCCCATTCCATGCACTCACCACTCTCTGAATAAAAAACTTACCCCTGACATCTCCTCTGTACCTACTCCCCAGCACCTTAAACTTCTGCCCTCTTGTGGTAATCATTTCAGCCCTGGGAAAACGCCTCTGACTATCCACACGATCAATGCCTCTCATCATCTTATACATGTCTATCAGGTCACCTCTCATCCTCCGTCGCTCCAAGGAGAAAAGGCCGAGTTCACTCAACCTACTCTCATAAGGCATGCTCCCCAATCCAGGCAACATCCTTGTAAATCTCCTCTGCACCCTTTCTATGGCTTCCACATCCTTCCTGTAGTGAGGCGACCAGAACTGAGCACAATACTCCAAGTGGGGTTTGACCAGGGTTCTATATCGCTGCAACATTACCTCTCGGCTCCTAGATTCAATTCCACGATTGATGAAGGCCAATACACCATACGCCTTCTTAACCACAGAGTCATCCTGTGCAGCTGCTTTGAGTGTCCTAGGGACTCGGACCCCAAGATCCCTCTGATCCTCCACACTGCCAAGTCTTACCATTAATACTTCATGCTACCATCATATTTGACCTACCAAAGTGAACCACCTCACACTTATCTGGGTTGAAATCCATCTGACACTTCTCAGCCCAGTTTTGTATCCTATCAATGTCCCGCAATAACCTCCGACAGCCCTCCACACTATCCACAACACCTCCAACCTTTGTGTCATCAGCAAACTTACTAACCCATCCCTCCACTTCCTCATCCAGGTCATTTATAAAAATCACGAAGAGTAAGGGTCCCATAGCAGATCCCTGAGGCACTCCACTGGTGACCGACCTCCATGCAGAATATTACCCATCTGCAACCACTCTTTGCCTTTTGTGGGCAAGCCAGTTCTGGATCCACAAAGCAATGCTCTTCCTTCATCAATGTGTTTTGTCACATCCTCAAAAAATTCAATCAGGCTCATAAGGCACAACCTGCCCTTGACAAAGCCATGCGTGACTATTCCTATTATACCTCTCCAAATGTTCATAAATCCTGCCTTTCGGGATCTTCTCCATCAACTTACCAACAACTGAAGTAAGACTCACTGGTCTATAATTTCCTGGGCTATCTCTACTCCCATTCTTGAATAAAGGCACAACATCCTCAACCCTCCAATCCTCTGGAACCTCTCCCGTCTCCATTGATGATGCAAAGATCATCGCCAGAGGCTCAGCAATCTCCTCCCTCACTTCCCACAGTAGACTGGGGTACATTTCATCCGGTCCCGGCGACATCCAACTTGATGCTTTCCAAAAGCTCCAGCATAGCCGTGTCTTCCTGTGGGCCCCAACAGCCAACAAGCTGAGGAGTAGCAGTGCAGAGAGTTTACAACGGTTCATTAGGATGTTCCAAGGGAAAACAGTCGAATTTCAAACAATACTGTCGACACAAAGTAAGAAGATACTCCCCTCTTCGACAGTGGACAGCTCCTGTCCGGCAGTTATCAAAATATTTAAGTCCTCAAGAAAAATAAGATGCACTGATGGCATCACCATCTGCCTCATTATGATGCTGTGCGTGACAACAAGAAAATGCAAGAGTATTGTGGAAACGGCTCAGATCATCATGGAAACCAGCTCCCCCCCCCCCCCCCGAACATAAGCTGCTCTGATGACATCACAATCTACCCCATTATAATCTTGCACTTTATTGTTTACCTGCACTGCACTCTCTGTGGCTACTACACTTTATCCTGCTTTCTGTTATTGTTTTCCCTTCTTGTACCTCAAAGTACTGTGTAATCTGTATGAACAGAATGCAAGAGAAGCTTTTCACTGGATCTCGGTACATGGGACAATATTAAATCAATCCCAATACCAAATTCTGGAAATAAAGAAAGAAGCCTGACGCCTGTTACAGGAAGGGTAGGTATCCACTTTAAATGCAGATTTGGTTACTTTGTTCCCAATGTCCCCAACACTTCCTGTGTGAACCCCCACCCCACTTCTTCTTCTTTATGTGCTTTGCGCATTACACGCTTAGGTGATCATGGCTTTCCACATCAAATGATCTCAAGCAGCGTTAATGATATCTGTTATTTCTTTCACAGAGTCCATATATTTTCTTCTTTGCCTTCCTCTTCCGTGTTTCCCAGGCATATGCCCTTGTAATGTAATGCATTCTATTTTTCCCTTTCTGTTAACATGGCTCTGGAATTTAAGTTTCCTCTCATTTAGTGTTCTCATTAAAGATCTGTACCAGGGTTCCAATATTTTAGAAGATAGAGAGAGGTAAAAAGAGGAGGAAGTTAGGAGAGTTGCAATTGACTAGTGACAATATCATAGCTACACTAAGATGGGGATGTAATGGAGGGCTTATCCATTGAGCAAGGTAGAACTCAGAAGTATAGAGGGCACTCAAAAGTAAAAAAGGTGCAGTCAATTTGATGGGACAACCCCCCTCCCCACAGCAACCAGAAGGGAAAGGAGCAAAAACAATAGTTGTTTTCATGGGTGACCATGTTTCTCAGCAAAGATATAGACTTCCTTAGTGCAAGACGCTTAGACAGGGCAGATGGTGCATCAAGTGATTTCTTAAATCACTATTTAGACCATCCAACTACAGGAGGGGACATGCTGCATCCAGTACTGGAAAATGACCCTGGCCAGGGAACTAACCTTTCGTTGGGAAATCAAGTTCAAAATAAACTTGAATGACTTCTCTAAATTTAAATAAGGGTAACTATGGGCCTTGCTGGACAATATTAAGGACAAATTGCACGAGTTTTGGGCAGGAACTAGGAAGAATTGACAGGAAACATTTGTTTTAGACATGTCTGCAGCAGACATGTGGAGGATATCTAAAAACCAATTGCACAGAGTACAGGACCTGTGTTCCAGCAATGAAGAAAGGACAAGAATGACAAGGAGAGGGAGTCTTGGATGGCAAGAGAAGTGGTGAATTTAGTCAGAGAAAAAGGGAACACGTGTAAAGTTTAGGAAGCTAAAGTCAAACAGAAGACCCAAGGATTATAAAGAAGCTAGAAGCTGGAGAGGCCAATCAAATGGTGTGAGAACATGAGCCTCAAAGTGAACAAGACCAAAAGGAATGATTGTGGACATAAGGAAAGCACAAGTCAATCATTCTCCATTGTATATCAATGTTTCTGCCATGGAGAGAATGGAGAGCACAAAGTTCCTTGCTGTGCATATAATGGACATTCTAACCTGGACCTACAACTTTCCAAAGAAAATATTTTGAGAGCGCTTCCTGATGTGCTTTAAAATAATTGGAGGTATCTTTAGGAGCTGACCTGTAACTGTAAGCATTTGCTGTCTTTCTATTTAGAGGTTTTGCATTCCAGAAGATTAAGACATGCAAGACTTTCCACTCCCATTTTAACAACTTTCTACAGGAGCATCATTGACATTGTCCTGTCTGGCTGCATCATTGTGTGTTACGGAAGCTGCAAGGCATCGGACTGCAAGACCCTACAGACAAAAGTAAAAACTGCCAGGAGGATCACCAGGGTCTCCCTCCACCCTATTTGTGACGTTTACTAGGAGTATTGTATATGAAGGGCCCAAAGCATTGTCGAGGGCCCTTATCACCCATCCCACAACCTCTTTGACCCACTACTGTCAAGAAGGAGGTACAAGAGCATCAGAACTCCAACTGCCAGACTGGGTAAGAGCTTTCTCTCCCAGGCCGTGAGACGAATAAATACTCTGCCACCACCGAGGTTGCGTCACTAGGACAGAGCTGTTTACTGTTTACCTGTGCTGCGTACCATGCATACATCTTGAACTATATTTTATCAACTGATTTATGGTAATATTTTCTGTTGTGTGCTGTTTGTGATACGTATACGCACTGTGGTCTGGAGGAACATTGTTTCATTTGGTTGTATGTATGTACAGTTAAGATTACAATAAACTTGAACTTTAACCTGAAAAGAACTCAAGGGAATTAAGAGAGTCAGGCAAGACCATGAAAAGTCATTGCCATATAGGATTAAGGGGAATCCCAAGGCCTTCTATACATACTAGGAAACAGCAGAAACAAGTACTTCAAGGAAGAAGATATGGGCAAGGTCCTAAAGGAGTTTAATTTGATGAGTTCAATTCTCATTCTTTCAGTGATTATAACTCAATCCAAGACTCTCTCTCCTCATTACAGGACATCTCAGAAATAAATCTGGTCATTTCTTATATACCTTTGATGTCAGATGTGAACTTTGCTTCATAGTTCAGAAATAATGGTCCACAGACTCAAGAGGAAGAGAAAAAAAAATCAACCTATGCTATGTTTCTATGTATTCTAAGCAGGACATCCCAATCTATTCAGGATTCCACCCATACAACACGGGTTACAGCTGAACAAAGTAACTGAAAAAAGATACATGCAAGCACTGAGAAGCTAATGTCTGCTTGAAACAAAAAAGTGAGCATCTTTAGCAAATTGAAGGGGATGGAGATTATCAAATTGTTTTTGGCCATTTCAACCAATACAGCCTCACAGATTAGCATGGACTGCCACAGAGGCTTCCTAAAACTTTTCATATGGATTATGGTGGACAGGTAACCGAAATGTATTTAACATAATACATAAATATACCAAAATAAAGCCACCATTCACCACCATTCATTTTAGTTTCATAGGTTTATATAATTAACACACATCTGAAGTGAAGCAAATTAAGTTGCACTAAACCTTGGATCAGTATCAAAAGCTTTACACGTGCAATCCATTTATTTTCCAGGTTCTCAGTGCCCTCCAATGGTGAATTTGGGTCCTACATTTTATAGAGTAACCACAAGTAACTTGAAAAATAAAAGCATATGATAGAACCCTTGGACTTGACTTCTATCAGTGCAAAATAATCTTCCGAGAGGATATCAGTTAATTGATGGCCTTCACAATCAGCTGCAGATATGCTGCTGTCTAACAGCTACTTTCTGACCTCTGGCACTGTTCCTGTGGAATTTGCACCATTTCTTTGTGACTAAATGGGTTCCTGGTGGGTGCTCCAATTTCCTACACCCCTAACACACTCCAATTGTTAGGTTAGTGAGCTACTGCAAAACTTACAAAGTCTACTGGTGGGAGGAAAATGATGGAAGTCTTAATTTGAGAGAATATGTTGCAGGGGAAATAAGCAGAGGAATGGGATAAATGGAATTGCTTTGACAGCCAGCAGTTTACCAAGTTTCAAAGCTGTCACAGGTGCTGGAAATTCAAAACCCTTCATTGTACTATGGTGAAGTATAGTGTGGCACTCTGTTTTACAGGCAACAGGCACTCACTTTTAAGAATAAACTTTTGTTTCAATCACCCAAAACTTGCATATTATTTCTGCTCTTTACAAATGTTGACATGAAGAAAACAAGGCTAAATTCACAAGCTCCAGCCAATTACACTAACTCCTAGACCGCAGACTAGGTTGCTGTTTGTGTATCCCAACAGCAAGTGATCAACTGTTTTACCTCCAAGTGAAATTGAAGCCTTTGCTGGAAACAGCTAAACTGGTGAATCGCAGTAATGTCATAAATCTGCAGGATTCAGATCCTTTTCCAAGTCACTAACACTTGTAGAAATCTTTGGTAAAATAAACTTTCACATGGGCCAACAGGGGAAATTGCTCTCTGATTCATATATTCAGTCAACACAAGAAAATTTGACCTCACCAAGGGTGGGCTTCTGCTGAACAAATATTGATTGGCACACTGAGCTATGGTCTCCATCAATGGAGTCCATCAATTTGTAAGATTGGCACCCAAGCTGGAATGCAAACCTCCAACTGGAAAGGCAGCAAATACCTAGTTACACATCAGCTCCCAAAGATGCAGCCAATTATTTTAAAGTACATCAGGAAAAGCTCTCAGAATATTTTCTTTAGAATCGATATTAAAATATTTCTAAAATTCACATACAGAAAGCTCATTAATGTGTTTAGCTCTCAACAAAAAGCTGGTTATGAGCAGAAAATAATCCTATATTATGCAAATTTAAAATTCCATGTACTGATCTATGTTCTAAATTAAAATTAAATATAGTATTAACACTAAGTTCCTTCAATTGCACTAACAAAAGCTAGATTTGCAGAAACTGGGAACAGAACATGGTTTGGGAGGGATGGGGGAAACTCCTTGGATAGCCTGTCCTGCTGTGCTCAGGAGAGAAGAGGATCTCAGTCTTGGATCAGTGAGAGGAGGCCAGGACTGCATCCAAGGAAAAAAGTCCAAAGACAAGCAATGATGGGGCAGAAAAGGATCCTAGAGATCAAAGTCTCCACTGGTATTCTAAAATATCAGAGAAGAGGTCTTGGAGCATTCAAATTCCAGCCATAGATGGACATGTCAACTGAGTTTTGGAAGATCAGAGCTAGGATAGACAAACAGGATTTTCTTGGGATACAAGGCAGAAGGGTGCAAGTAAGGAACATATCACGCAATACACATCCAATGGTGTGTTAAGAAAACCCATTTATCCTTAGAATGCAAAAAGGAAATTGGGAAAATTTGCCCTCCGATGTCCCACAATGTTACAAATCAAAATTCCTTTTTTCAAAAGAAATGGAGTTATTTCAACCAGTCCTATCATGAAAAAAATCAGTGACACAAGGCCAAGTATTCCAAAATATTCTGGTAAAATATCCGGAATGAAACATATTAAATGACCAGTGTAAAAAAAACTCAGATATGGTCACTTTTCTGCTTTACTCCAAGGAAATAAAAAAAAAATCACATGCACCAGTGCAAAAACAAGTCATTACAAGTGAATTTATAGCCAATATTGTTTTCTCCTGTTTAATATCATACTAAGGTATAATATTACGAATGTTCAAGCACTATGTCATTTTTTTTCCTTTTGTGACTTTTCATAACAGAGTACTGTAATACCAGGAAGTATAACAGAAATACGAATTGATAGGATTTGTCCATTTCTCATTAAAGAAATAGAAGACAGAATGTTAAACTTTAAAATGGGGACCGAGATGCATTTATGTACATTAACTCAACTCTCTCTAATGCTTGATTTGCTTTTTTTTCCTGGAAATGCATTTGGGGGGGTGGTGACTAGATTAGAAGTGTCTAGTGAAAATAACTTCTTCATAAATCCTGCTATTTCATCTCTAGGATGGAGACAAATTCAAGTCAAATCAAGTTAGAAAAGCAAAACAAAGACACAAATACATCCAGGAGCTCTTTGATCTCAAGAGTTTCAACAGGAAATCTGATAACTATAATTTCTCTTTAAATCAACTGGAAATTGCAGTTTCAGCTTTCTTACTTAAACAGAGAAAGCAACAAAGAATACATATGATGGTTTTATATTTATAAAATGAACATGTGACATGGAACAGGAAACTCCCACTCAGCCTGATTGAGCCGACTCTGTAACCACATAAAATCACAGCCATTTGGATTGTAATTTCAGATAAACATTCACATTACGACCACAGTAACCTTTTACCTCCCCCCAACTTTCTATCTGACTTGCCATAAAAACATTCAAAGAATACATCCAGCACCCTCCAAAGAAAGAGAAACAAACTTTTGTCTTATCATAAGAAGGCGACTTTTTTCAGAAACACATGATTCAATCAAGTTGCCTTCATCTCTTCTGTACTCCAGCAAATACAGGTCTAGCCAATCCAACTCTTTTCATAAGGCAACTATGCCTTTCTAAACATAGTCTGGTAAAATTTCTCCAATACATTGAGACCAACACTACAGTTACAATAAAGGTGATGTCACCAAGACACTATCCATGTAATTGTTGCAGAACCTCCCTTGTTCTGTATTCTATATTCCTCATGATAAACCAGAATAACCTTCTTACTTAGTCTACTTTCCTTTTGTGAATGAAGAACATCCAGATGACTCTGCAACAATGTTAGAGACAAGCTTCTCCAGTCCTGAAGAAGGGTCTCGGCCCAAAACATCGACTGTACTCTTCTATACACTAGAACACTACAACATAACGTGCCCTTCGGCCCTCGATGTTGTGCCGACCCACACCACCCCGTAAACCCTCTATTTTTCTTTCATCCATGTGCCTGTCCAAGAGGCTCTTAAATACCCTTAATGTTTTAGTCTCCACCACCATCCCTGGCAAGTCATTCCAGGCACCCATAACCCTCTGTGTAAAAGAACTTACCCCGATGTCTCCCCTAAACTTCTCTCCCTTAACTTTGTACATATGCCCTCTGGCGTTTGCTATTCATGCCCTGGGAAACAGCTACGGGCTATCCACTCTATCTATGCCTCTCAATCTTGTAGACCTCTATCAAGTCCCCTCTCATCCTTCTGCGCTCCAAAGAGAAAAGTCCCAGCTCTGCTAACCTTGTTTCATATGACTTGTTCTCCAATCCAGGCAACATCCTGGCAAATCTCCTCTGCACCTTCTCCATAGTTTCCACGTCCTTCCTATAATGAGGTGATCAGAACTGAACACAATACTCTACGTGTGGTCTCACCAGAGATTTGTAGAGCTACAAGATGACCTCTCTACTCGTGAACTCAATCCCCCTATTAATGAAGCCTAACATCCCATAGGCCTTCTTAATTATCCTATCAACTATCAACCTGTGCAGCGACCTTGAGGGATGTATGGATTTGAACCCCTCCATTCATCAACACTCTTAAGTAACCGACCATTAAACTTGTACTCAGCCTTCTGGTTTGTCCTTCCAAAATGCATAACCTCACACTTAACCGGATTGCACTCCACCGGTCACTTTTTTGCCCAACTCTGCATTCTGTCTATATCCTCTTGTAACCTTCAACAACCTACAGCTCCATCCACAACTCCTCCAATCTTTGTGTCATCCGCAAACTTACTCACCCATCCTTCTGCCTCTTCATCCAGGTCATTTATATAAATCACAAAGAGCAGGGGTCCCTGGACAGATCCTTGTGGCACTCCACTAGTCACCGACCTCCAAGCAGAATACTTTCCTTCCATAACTACCCTCTGCATTCTTCCTGTAAGCCAATTTTTTATCCAAACAACCAAGGTTCCACTGATCCCATGCCTCATGACTTTCTGGACGAGTCTCTCGTGGGGGACTTTGTCAAACGCCTTGCTAAAATCCACATCTACCGCCCTACCCCCATCAACTTCAAAAAACTCAATTAGGCTCGTGAGGCACGACCTTCCCTTCACAAAGCCATGTTGACCATCCTTGAGTAGACTGTACTTCTTCAAATGCTCGTAGATCCTATCCTTAAGAATCCTTTCCAATAGTTTGCAAACCACCGATGTAAGACTCACCGGTCTATAGTTCCCAGGATTCTCCCTATTACCTTTTTTAAAAAAGGGAACTACATTTGCCATTCTCCAATCCTCCGGCACCTCCCCTGCAGCCAAAGAGGATTCAAAGATCAAAGCTACTGCTCTTCTCTAACTTCCCACACCAACCTTGGGTATATCACATCCGGCCCTGGGGACGTAACAATCTTGATGTTTTTAAGAGGATCCAACATTTCTTCTTCCTTAATCTCTTCCATAGATGCTGCCTGACCTGCCAAGTTCTTCCAGCATTTTGTGCGAAGCTTCTTAACCTTTTCAGTTTGACAGAAAAAAAATCACTTCCCTCACATTAACCTTAATTTGCTGGATCTTTGCCCACAAACATCACCTGTTATAGCTGACTCACAACTAGCACTATATAATCAAAATACTGAAGATTCGCTGATTAAATCGGTTAGATCAATGGTAAAATATTAGTCTCAGCACCAATTGCTGTGGTTGTTGGTTGTAACATTACATCTTGCCAATGAAGACCCATTTATGCCTATTTATTTCCCCAATCTTCAACCCACATCAACTGATTACATGCTAAAACATGAAATTTTATTCTTCACAAGAACCTTTGCCACAGCATCTATTCAAATATCTACTGGTTCTGCTACAGCCACACATGACTTCTTCAAAGAACTACAACTAGTAGGGTCAATGCAATTTCTCTTTTTGCCATGTATCTGTCTAAGTGCCCCACTATAATGATTTTAATAGCAGCTTCCAACATTTTTCTTGTGATTGATATCAAGATTATGGTCTCTAGTTTCACAATTTCTGCTTTGCTCCCACTTTGCATGAAGGAATGGCATCTACAACTTGAAAAAATTAAAATCAAAACATCAACTATTACCATGGCCACTTTCAAAATTCTACACATCTCAAAACCTCCTTTACTTCCAAACATTCTTTATAATTTGTACACATAGCAATTTTTTCAGATGTGAGTCTTAACACCAGATTCTAAAGAAACACAAATATTGAGGAATTGGTTGCAGAAATAAATGTGTCAGAAGCAAGTTAAACCAAGTGGCTTCCATGCACGCAGCAGCTTTAGACTTCAATAGACAAGTAGGAATGTTCTTTGATTTTATGCTTTCATAGGTGATGTTAATCATAAGGTAATATCTACTTGACACCATGTACCATTATCTCAGGATGGCAGAGACAAAAAACATGACACTTAAACATTATCTAGATGTGTAACTGAAAAGGCACGACTTGCAGAGACATGGACTGAGTGCTGTAAAGTGGTATACAACAAACATCTCCTTTTCACTTAATAGCTGAAATGAAAGACAGAATCCCATTTATTATTTTCAAACATTTTATCTTCTTCTCTTACGAGCTTCAGAGATCTATGGTTGTGTGTGCTACTCCTCCAAAACCAACCTTGGTGAGCTTTCTCTTACAATTTATTTTTACCATTAGCTACTTAACCGGGGAAGTACAACTATAAAAACACCCAAACATGATGCAGATTAAACAGTCGATCATTGTAAGCATTCAGTTCTTCGATCATACGTGAAGACATAACTATGATGCCAAACAGATTTTCCAATAATCTCTCTCACTCATGGCTACAATTAAGCACACAGTGGGCAAGCATAATAGAACGACACCACCTAATGATTCTCTGCAATTAACCTAGCATCTGACTTGGGTAGATCATCACCTATCAGTTTCAACCCTGGCCAAAACAGCATGGTGGGATTACCTTCAGAAGGAGGGCCTCAACAGCTCTTAAGGTTCTCTATATCATTATGATTCTGGTGAACTAGTTAGGGATGATCAATAAACGCCAGTTTGCCAATGAATAAAACAGAATTACCACTGAAACAGATCTTATCTGTTCTGAAATGAATAAACATGAGGCAAACCTAGTGATATATTTTAACAAATTAGCTTATCTCAAATACACACAAAGCTAACATCACTAATGGTAAATTAAAAAGCCAAACTCTGTTTGGCATTTATGATACTCAAAAAATCTATTTTATTCATTTATGTCTCTGTTAAGAGGATTATGTGCATGATATATTAATTTATAACTGTGTGTTTGAAGGTTCTTTCCCCACCCTGGCCAAAATAAATGAATATTATTAAAATAGAAGACAGTTTAAGTTTACTGACCTGGAACACAGAACTGTACAGCACAGTGCCCTTTGACCTACTATGCAGTGCTGACCTTTTCATTTACACCATGATCAATCTACTTCCACAGAGCCCTCCATTTTTCTTTCATCTATGTATAAGAGACTAAGAGCCTCTTACATGTCCCTAATGTATCTGCCTGACACCATCCCCTGAAACATTTGCAAGGTTTACATAATTTGTATTTTGTAAACAAATATCCTACCAAGTAATAAGACATTACAATTGCTATTTTGTACACAGATACAAATTGTAGCAGCACTTACAATAATTCAATGCAATTGAAAATAACATTTTGTATATAAACTTGATGACTGGTGGAAGATGGTATTAATGTTGAAATATCACATCTGTCCTAATGTAACTAATATCTCAACTAAAGTTATAAGAAGTGATCAAGATTTAAGGAATAAAGGTAGAGGAGTTGGGAGCTTCAAAGTGAATGTAAAACAGGTCAGCGTGAAGAAAAGTATAATCGTTATGCTCAAAGTAACTTCACATTTTTATGGTTTAGAATATGAAAAACTGCAGATTGGAGAAGTTACAGCTTAATAGAATTTATCATTAATGCAGTAGTGATGGAAGGAAGCTTGTGAGCTATAACAATATAATCCTCTAATTTGCCAACACAACACAATAGAAAGGACATGGGACATGAACTTAATAGCTGAAATGAAAGACAGAATCCCATTTATTATTTTCAAACATTTTATCTTCTCTTATGAGCTTCAGAGATCTATGGTTGTGTGTGCTACTCCTCCAAAAAGAGGACCATTCATTGTGTATTTCTATGCCTTATTTGTCTTCACCAAATGCACTACATATTTTGCCAGAGTGCATTCCAATCTTACCCATTCTGTACAAATTACAGTAGTCCAAAAATATACTTCCATAAAATATGACAATGAAACCTATTTAGTGGAATTTTTTGATGAAAAGTTCCCCAAATAGACACTTGAAATTAAAATGTAAAAGTATTCAGTTTCATAGTCCTTTTCCTCTTCTAGTTATGTTAATTCTATTTTTAAAAAACCACAAGCACAACAAAAGTTCAACGGTTCATTTATTATCAAAGTATATAACTCTGAAATTCTTCTTCTCCAAATAGCCACGAAACCAAGAAAGAACAGCAGCATGATCAACCCTGAAATTCCTCCTCCCTGCACAAAACAGACACATTGACAAATCCCCCTCCCCGCACACAAAGAAATGAGAAAGATTGAGTGAAAAACACAGAATATAAAAAGCATAGAAAGTTCACAGTCCAAGTCCATATCCAAAACACAGAAAACCTAGGCAACATTCTGCTTCTCCATAGCAGAGTGATCTCCAGCAGTGATAAAAAGGCAGTCTCCGCCTCTGTAGCCAAGCAATTTCACCAGCAGGCAACCGATGTTTCAATCTCCCTTGTCACTTTAATTGGCAAACAATGAAAACTTTAATCAGCAAAAGGAAGTCAAACATCGGCTCACAGCCTCACCACGAGGCTCCTGCCTTTTGCCTCTGCCTCCCAGAATCCCCTTGAAGACTGCAGAGCGCTGAAACACTCATACCATCTCCAAACTGCAAATCATAGGCTCCAACAACTCCATAGTTATATACAAGATAAAAACAAACATAAAATACATAAAGAAGTGAAATATATGGTTTCATGATCTATCCAGAAGATGTTGACTGAAGGAGCTTTGCTACAGGTGCCATCTTGACAGGAACAACAGAAAGTATCTCTAGAATCAAAGTCAACAGCCAGTGAACAGCAGCAATCAGTCCTCTAATGCGGTGTCTCACTTTTTCCTCAAATCTGCCCTGTCATTAAAAATGATCATACCGATCTACCTCAGGGTCTGTGTCAATCCCTAAAGCCATCAATCTCCCAAACTTTTAAAAAGTGATCTAAGCTATTTTAAGCACAAAGTGGTAGAGGAACTCAGCAGGCCAGTCTGCATCTATAGAAGAGTATAATCAACATTTCAGGCCGAGACCTTTTATCAGGACGTGTATGTTGCTGGAATTTGCAAATTCTGCAGATTTTCTTTTAGAAGTATAGAAAATAAGTGCAGGAGTAGGCCATTCGGCCCTTCGAGCCTGCACCGCCATTCAGTATGATCATGGCTGATCATCCAACTCAAAACCCTGTACCTGCTTTCTCTCCATACCCCCGATCCCTTTAGCCACAAGGGCCATATCTAACTTCCTCTTAAATATAGCCAATGAACCGGCCTCAACTGTTTCCTGTGGTAGAGAATTCCACAGATTCACCACTCTCTGTGTGAAGAAGTTTTTCCTCATCTCGGTCCTAAAAGGCTTCCGAGATTCTTAAACTATGACCCCTCATTCTGGACTTCCCCAACATCGGAAACAATCTTCCTGCATCTAGCCTGTCCAATCCCTTTAGAATTTTGTAAGTTTCAATAAGATCCTCCCTCAATCTTCTAAATTCTAGTGAGTAGGCACCCAGTCGATCCAGTCTTTCTTCATATGAAAGTACTGCCATCCCAGGAATCAATCTGGTGAACCTTCTTTGTACTCCCTCTATGGCAAGAATGTCTTTCCTCAGATTAGAGGACCAAAACTGCACACAATACTCTAGGTGCTGTCTCACCAAGGCCTTGTACAACTGCAGTAGAACCTCCCTGCTCCTGTACTCAAATCCTTTTGCTATGAATGCCAACATACCATTTGCCTTTTTCACCGCCTGCTGTACCTGCATGCCCACCTTCAATGACTGGTGTACAAGGACACCCAGGTCTCGTTGCATCTCCCCTTTTCCTAATCAGCCACCATTCAGATAATAATCTGTTTTCCTGTTCTTGCAACCAAAGTGAATAACCTCACATTTATCCACATTAAATTGCATCTGCCATGAATTTGCCCACTCACCTAACCTATCTAAGTCACCCTGCATCCTCTTAGCATCAGCTAACACTGCCGCCCAGCTTCGTGTCATCCGCAAACTTGGAGATGCTGCATTTAATTCCCTCGTCTAAATCATTAATATATATTGTAAACAACGGGGGTCCCAGCACTGAGCCTTGCGGTACCCCACTAGTCATTGCCTGCCATTCTGAAAAGGTCCCGTTTACTCCCACTCTTTGCTTCCTGTCTGCCAACCAATTCTCTATCGACATCAATACCATACCCCCAATACTGTGCACTTTAAGTTTACACACTAATCTCCTGTGTGGGACCTTGTCAAAAGCCTTTTGAAAATCTAAATATACTACATCCACTGGCTCTCCCCTATCCACTCTACTAGTTACATCTTCAAAAAATTGTATAAGATTCGTCAGACATGATTTTCCTTTCACAAATCCATGCTGACTTTGTCCAATGATTTCACCTCTTTCCAAATGTGCTGTTATCACATCTTTGATAACCGACTCTAGCATTTTCCCCACCACCGATGTCAGATTCACCAGTCTATAATTCCCCGGTTTCTCTCTCCCTCCTTTTTTAAAAAGTGGGGTTACATTAGCCACCCTCGAATCCTCAGGAACTAATCCAGGATCTAAGGAGTTTTGTAAAATTATCACTAATGCAGCCACTATTTCTTGGGCTACTTCCTTAAGCACTCTGGGGTGCAGGCCATCTGGCCCTGGGGATTTATCTGCCTTTAATCCCTTCAATTTACCTAACACCACTTCCCTATTAACATGTATTTCCCTCAGTTCCTCCATCTCACTAGACCCTCGGTCCCTTACTATTTCCGGAAGATTATTTATGTCCTCCTTAGTGAAGACAGAACCAAAGTAGTTATTCAATTGGTCTGCCATGTCTTTGTTCCCTATGATCAATTCACCTGCTTCTGACTGTAAGGGACCTACATTTGTCTTGACCAATCTTTTTCTTTTCACTAACCTATAAAAGCTTCTACAGTCAGTTTTTATGTTCCCTGCCAGCTTTCTTTCATAATCTTTTTTCCCTTTCCTAATTAAGCCCTTTGTCCTCCTCTGCTGCATTCTGAATTTCTCCCAGTCCTCAGGTGTGCCGCTTTTTCTGGCTAATTTGTATGTTTCTTCTTTGGACTTGATACTATCCCTAATTTCCCTTGTCAGCCACGGGTGCACTACCTTCCCTGGTTTATTCTTTTGCCAGACTGGGATGAACAATTGTTGCAGTTCAT
Organism: Hypanus sabinus; assembly: GCF_030144855.1. Classification (NCBI taxonomy): domain Eukaryota; kingdom Metazoa; phylum Chordata; class Chondrichthyes; order Myliobatiformes; family Dasyatidae; genus Hypanus; species Hypanus sabinus. Next base: position 120,894,671 of record NC_082713.1, read on the forward strand.
CCATGCGATCTTTAAATGCTTGCCATTGCATATCCACCGTCAACCCTTTAAGTATCATTTGCCAGTCTATCTTAGCTAATTCACGTCTCATACCTTCAAAGTTACCCTTCTTTAAGTTCAGAACCTTTGTTTCTGAATTAACTATGTCACTCTCCATCTTAATGAAGAATTCCACCATATTATGGTTACTCTTACCCAAGGGGCCTCACACGACAAGATTGCTAACTAACCCTTCCTCATTGCTCAATACCCAATCTAGAATGGCCTGCTCTCTAGTTGGTTCCTCGACATGTTGGTTCAGAAAACCATCCCGCATACATTCCAAGAAATCCTCTTCCTCAGCATCTTTACCAATTTGGTTCACCCAATCTATATGTAGTGTTACATCCGTAGCCCCCTCCTTTGAGAGAATCGCCAGATCACTGTTGGGTTGAGTCAAATGGGGGGCCCAAGACATGAGGGGGGAGACGTGCAGGATGTCACGTTTCTCCCCCCCATAGCGATGTAAAGCTACGGGACATGGCCATTGTCTCTTGGAGACAGATTTGTGGATTGAGATGCTCTGCTACGTGAATGCCCTCGGGTAAAGTGGGCTGGTTGAGGGAGAGATTGCATCACCCCAACCTGACATCTATGACCCTGCGAGTCAGAATAAAAGAGGGGCTGTAGGAACAACCCCTCAGACGCACCAGAAGAAACATTAAGCGACCACATAACAGCAGACGGTCATCAGAAACCAAGCCACATGCGTTCAATTCCGTGGCTGGAATTGGTGGCTGAAACCACGGAAAACGGCTTTTTAGCTAACAACGAGTCCCCTGACTCAACGGATTGACATCATAAAAGACTTGGGCAAGTTTAAACCGCATCATTTTTAAACCCAACAATGCTGCAGCTTGAACGAACTGATAGTGACTTATCTTTCCATCAGACAATACAGTAACCCCTAGACAACGATAGAGTTATTTCTTATCGGTTATTATCATACCCGCGCTAGATTTAGTATTGACGACGTATATTATCTGTATGTTTGCATTAATCTTCTTTTTGTGCCCTTTATCAATAAATACTTTTAAAAATAGTACCATCAGACTTCAATGGGCCTCTCTATCTTTGCTGGTAAGTGATCCAGTTACGGGAATTTTGTAACAGTAGATTGAAGTCACCCATTATAACTACTGTTCCTTTATTGCACACATTTCTAATTTCCTGTTTAATGCCATCCCCAACCTCACTACTACTGTTAGGTGGCCTGTACACAACTCCCACCAGCATTTTCTGCCCCTTAGCGTTACGCAGCTCTACCCATATCGATTCCACATCCTCCAGGCTAATGTCTTTCCTTTCTATTGCGTTAATCTCCTCTCTAACCAGCAATGCTACCCCACCTCCTTTTCTTTCCTGTCTATCCATCCTGAATATTGAATATCCCTGAATATTGAGCTCCCATCCTTAGTCACCCTGGAGCCATGTCTCTGTGATCCCAACTATATCATATTCATTCATACATAACTATCTGCATATTCAATTCATCCACCTTGTTACGAATGCTCCTCGCATTGACACACAAAGCCTTCAGGCTTGTTTTTATAACACTCTTAGCCCTTTTACAATTATGTTGAAAACTGACCTTTTTTGCTTTTTGCCCTGGATTTGCCTGCCTGCCACTTTTACTTTTCACCTTACTACTTTTTGCTTCTACCCTCATTTTATACTCCTCTGTCTCTCTGCACTTGTTCCCATCGCCCTGCCACATTAGTTTAAACCCTCCTGAACAGCAGTAGCAAACACTCCCCCTAGGACATTGGTTCCAGTCCAGCACAGGTGCAGACCGTCCTGTTTATATCAGTCCCAGCTCCCCTAGAACTGGTTCCAATGCCCCAGAAATTTGAATCCCTCCCCCTTGCACCATTTTTCAAGCCACGTATTCAACTGAAATATCTTCCTATTTCTACTCTGACTAGCATGTGGCACTGGTAGTAATCCAGAGATTTTACCTTTGTGGTCCTACTTTTTAGTTTCTCTCCTAACTCCCTAAATTCACCTTGTAGGACCTCATCCCGTTTTTTACCTATATTGTTGGTACCTATGTGCACCACGACCACTGGCTGTTCACCCTCCCATTCCAGAATGCCCTGCAGCCGCTCAGAGACATTCTTGACCCTTGCACCAGGGAGGCAACATACCATCCTGGAGTCTCATTTGCGGCTGCAGAAACGCCTATCTATTCTCCTTACAATTGAATCCCCTATCACTATAGCTCTCCGACTCCTTTTCCTTCCCTCCTGTGCCGCAGAGCCACCCATGGTGCAATTAACTTGGCTGCTGCTGCCCTCCCCTGATGAAACATCTCCCCCAACAGTATCCAAAACAGTATATCTGTTTAGGAGGGAGATGACCTCAGGGGACTCCTGCACTACCTGCCTACTGCTACGCTGTCTAGTGGCCACCCCTTCCCTTTCTACCTGTATAGCCTTTACCTGCGGTGTGGCCAACTCACTGAACGTGCTATTCACGACTTTCTCAGCATCGCGGATGCTCCAGTATGAATCCAATTGCAGCTCCAGCCGCTCAATGCGGACTGCCAGAAGCTGCAGCTGGACACATTTCCTGCACATATAGTCGTCAGGGACACTGGAAGTATCGCTGATTTCCCACATGCTGCAGGATGAACAAACCACAGGGCCGATCTCAGCTGCCATGACCTACCCAATACTTGCCTCAACTTTTGAAACTTTCTCCTTTGAAAGGAACTTACCCGGCCTTACCGCACTTGGAGTGAAGCTCGTCCTCAGCCTCTGCTCGCCGAAGCCTCTCGAGACAAAGCCTTTCTACTCTGTCTCCCTCTACTCTGTCGCCTGCTCTGTTTACTGTGCTCTTTAAATCACTTGTTAGTGATTAGACTACTCTATTTTAAATAGTTTTCAGAATCACATTTATAATAATTGATATACTGCATATCATGAATTTTATTGTTTTGCAGCAGTACAGTACAATTACATAGGTCACAATTAGAAATATAAATCTGATCACTTGGCTGTCCTCCTACCCTATAGGCAAAGGGTAAACAGCAAAGTTCCAGAGATCAGGACAACAAAGTGGTTGCTTGGGGAAGCAGAAGAGCAGGTACAGGATTGCTTCAAGTCAATGGATTGGGTTGTGTTCAAGAACTCATCTGTAGATCTGAATGAATACACCATGCTTGTCATGGACTTTATTAAAACAGTTGCAGCCGAGTGTGTCTTCACAAAGTCATTCAAATTCTTCCCCAACCAGAAGGTCTGGATGAAACATGAGATCCACAAATTGCTGAGGGCCAGATCAGATTTAAGACTGGTGACCAAGAAATTTACAAAACGTCCAGGTACAATCCCCAGAAAGCCATCTCCCGGGCAAAGTGGCAATTCCAGACTATACCCAAACAATGAAGGATGCTCAGAAGTTGTGGCAGGGCCAGAATACCATCACCTCTTGTAAAGGTTAATCAAGCGACATAGGCAACACAGGGCTTCGCTTCCAGATGAGCTCAATGCCTTCCACGTTCGTTTTGACCATCAAAACATGGAGGAACCATCACAAACTCCCACAGCCCCCGATAATCCTGTGATTTCAGTCTGAGGACATTGTGCAAGCAGCCTTCTGGAGGTTGAACCCTCGAAAAGCTAGTACCAAAGACCTGTGCTGATCAACTGGCTAGAGTGTCCACTGAGAACTTAGCCTCTCACTTCAGCGGTCTGAAGTACCTTTAAGCAGGCTTCAATTATACCACTGCCTAAGACAAATGTGGTAACCTGGCTCAATGACTGGAGTCTGGTGCCACTTACATCCACGGTGAAGAGTGTTTTGAGAGGCTGGTGATGAAACACATCAAATTCTGCCTGAGAAGTGACTTGGATCTGCTCAAATTTGCCTACCAGAGCAACAGGTTCACAGCAGATGCTATCTCATTGTCTCTTCACTCAACCCTGGAACACCTGGTCAGCAAAGATGCACACAATAGGAAGTTATTTATCAACTATAGCTTTGCATTCAATACCATCATCACCTCAAAACTAGTAAATGAGCTTCAAGTCTTTGACCTCAATACCTCCTTGGAGAATTACATCCTTGACTTCCTCACTTGCAGACCTCAGTAAGTTTGGATTGGCAATAACATCGTTTCCACAATCTCCATCAGCCCAGGTGCGTGACAAATTGAAAATCAGGCTGAGTGGTGCCATAACAACAATCTCTTACTCAATGTCAGCAAGAACAAGGAGCTGATAATTGAGTCCAGGAGGAGGAAACCAGAGGTCCATGAGCCATTTGGTCCTGGCTCACCTGGATAACAGCAATACCTGAATCAAGCTGATGTTTATTGATTACACCTACACTAGCTCACTATTTAAAATACATTTTTCTCTTTTTGCAATACTATTCAAAGATTCAAAGCATATTATCAAAGAATGTATAAATTATACACCTTGAAATTTGACTGCTTATAGGCAGTCACAAAGGAAGAAAATTAAGTGACCCAATTGCAGAGAGAAAAACAAACACATTGTGCAGTCAGTAAAAGCAAACCAGACTGATGTATTGCAATATACTGCTGCCACAACACAAGTTTCACGACATAAGCCAGTGATAATAAACCTGAATCATTCTGAGAATGCAGAACCAAAGTGCTTTTTTTTTCCTCTTGACAGGACAATACTATCATCCCAGGAATTTGCCCAGTGAATGTTTTTTCAACTGACTCTATGTTTTAGAACATAGTCACAGAACACCACAGCACAGAAATGGGCCCTTTGGTCAATCTAGTCCATGTCAAACAATTAATCTGTCTAGTCCCATCGAACTGCACCTAGATACTAGAGAATAAATATGTAACCTATTCAAACTTTCCCTATAACTCATGTCATTAAGGCCTGGCAACAACCTTGTAAATTTTCTCTGCATGCTTTCAATCTTATTAATATCCTTCCTCTAGGTAGGTGACCAGAACTACACAAATACTCCAAATAGGCCTCAGTGATGTCTTATACAAATTCAACACAACATCCCAACTTCTGTACTCAGTACTTGATTTATGAAGGCCAATGTGCCAGAAGTGCTCTTTACGATCCTATCTACATGTGACATCACTTTCAAGGAATGTTGGATCTGTATTCCCAGACCCCTCTGTTCTACGGCTCACTGTGCAACTCGTACCCTGATTTGTCCTCCCAAAGTGCAACACCTCATACTTACTTAGATACGAGGACGAAAACCAGTGTGGCCAACATGCTGTACAATATTAATAACATTATTAATATTGTAACAACAATATTAACAACCAAGGGAGATGAATGACTTCAGACCTGTTGCTTTGACGTCGCACGTGATGAAGACCATGGAGCGGCTGATAATACAGAATCTGAAGCCACAAACCAGACATGCCCGGGATCCTCTTCAGTTTGCGTATCAGGAGAAGGTGGGAGTGGAGGATGCTATCACGTACTTGCTGCACAAATCCCTCTCTCACCTGGACAGGGTCAGTGGTGCTGTGAGGATTACATTCCTGGACTTCTCTAGTGCCTTTAACACCATCCAGCCCAGGATCTTAAGGCACAAACTAACGGAGATGGGAGTAGACTCACAAATGGTGGCTTGGATAACGGACTACTTGACAGACAGACCTCAGTATGTGCGGTTGGGAGACTGTAGGTCTGACACGGTGGTCAGCAGCACAGGAGCACTGCAGGGGACCGTGCTCTCTCCAGTCCTGTTCACCCTGTACACATCAGACTTCCAATATAACTCGGAGTCCTGCCATGTGCAGAAGTTTGCTGATGGCACGGCCATAGTGGGGTGTGTCAGGAATGGTCAGGAGGAAGAGTATAGGAAACTGATACAGGACTTTGTGATATGGTGCAACTCAAACCACCTGCGTCTCAATATCACCAAGACCAAGGAGATGGTGGTGGACTTTAGGAGATCTAGGCCTCATATGGAGCCAGTGATCATTAATGGAGAATGTGTAGAGCAGGTTAAGACCTACAAGTATCTGGGAGTGCAGTTAGACGAGAAGCTAGACTGGACTGCCAACACAGATGCCCTGTGCAGGAAAGCACAGAGTCGACTGTACTTCCTCAGAAGGCTGGCGTCATTCAATGTTTGTAGTGAGATGCTGAAGATGTTCTATCGGTCAGTTGTGGAGAGCGCCCTCTTCTTTGTGGTGGCGTGCTGGGGAGGCAGCATTAAGAAGAGGGACGCCTCACGTCTTAATAAGCTGGTAAGGAAGGCGGGCTCTGTCGTGGGCACAGAACTGGAGAGTATGACATCGGTGGCAGAGCGGAGGGCGCTGAGTAGGCTACGGTCAATCATGGAAAACCCTGAACATCCTCTGCACAGCACCATCCAGAGACAGAGAAGCAGCTTCAGCGGCAGGTTGCTGTCAATGCAATGCTCCTCAGACAGGATGAAGAGATCATTACTCCCCAACGCCATTCGGCTCTACAATTCAACCACCAGGGGCAAGACATGTTAAAGTGCCGGGGTTAGGATTGAGCTTAAGTTACCACTCAATGCACTTTAGTAAACTATTTAAGAACTTTTTAAAAGCTATTTATTAATGCTTTTTGGGAGGGTGATTTTAGATGCATATCATATTTATACTGAGTTAAATACTGTATGTAATTAGTTTTGCTACAATAAGTGTATGGGACACTGGAAAAATGTTGAATTTCCCCTTGGGGATGAATAAAGTATCTATCTATCTATCTAAAGGAGGCAACCATTAGGCAATAAGATATCCAGATAAGGCAACCCTTGGTTACTTTCTGCATCCTCCAAAGAAATGGTAATGGTATGGAGGATAAATTTAAGGATAATATAAAAATGTTTTGTCAAACTGTATGTTGAAGAACTAATGAGAAAATCATTTATTACCATAGAGGCTGCCTGACCTGCTGAGTTCCTCCAGCACTTAGTGTGTGTTCAAGATTTCCAGTGTCTGCGACGTCTCGTGTTTACAATGAGGAAATTGTTCTATTATTGTACAGTAATGTTAATCTAGCTGTTAAGAGGCAAGATCAAAATAAAATTTAACACAGATTGGTGGTAGTGCTTTATTTCAATCCAAAACCAGGTCTTAAATCTGAATAAAGCAAATTTCAAAGGCATGAGATGAAAGCTGGCAATGACAAACTGTATTAAAATTCATGATTGTAAACACGCAATAGCAGACATTCCTTTATTAAAAAAATTAACAGGCAAAGTACTCCAAATGTGGCAAACAAGAGGCTGTTAAAGAATGCATTAAATTAAAGAAAATGATTATAATGAAGACACAAGAAGCTTCAGATTCTGGAACCTGGAACAACATTTTATCTATATTTTCTTCTATTTACTATATTCTTGCCTATTCAAAGCCTGGCCTCGAGTCCCTGAAGAATACATTACAGACCAAACTTAGTATCCTCAGCAGCTTGACCTCATTCAAATCAAAATTTTCTTTAACCTATCAACCATCTATTCCACTAGATTACCCCATCCCCCAATAGCCATCCTCTAATTTTGCAAAGTATCATATGCTGAATCTTACTAAAGCCCTCATGAAACTGAAAATTCTGACACAAAAAAACCACCAAAATGCTCTGACAGTTGTCAACTAGTTCTAAGAAAACAAGAAATAGGAAAAGATAGCATGCCCCCTTTCAAGACTACTCTACATTGAATTTCCAAATCTCCAGATTCTTACATTCCCTTAATAAAGGATAGACACAAGAGTTAATGAAATAATACCAGGGGTCAGAGAATTCAGATAAATGGGGAGAAAAGATAACGTAGGCTTTTCCTGCCTCTGGGAAACCAGAGGTCCATGAGTCAGGCATCATCAGAAGATCAGAAGTGGAAAAGGTCAGTAACTGACCTGGGTGTCACCATCTCAGAGGGCCCGTCCTGACCCCATCATATAACTGCAAAGAAAGCACGACAGCACCTCTACTTCCTCAGGAGTCTGAAGAGATACAGCATGTCATCAAAAACCTTTGCAAGCTTCTATAGATGTGTGGTGGTAAGTGTGCTGACTGACTGAATAACAGCATGGGATGGAAACACCAATGACTTTGAACAGAAAATCCTTCAAAAGGTAGTGGATTTGGCCCAGCACATCATGGGTAAAAGACCCCCCCCCCCCAACCAAGCAGCAACCATCATCAAAGATCCTCACCACCCAGGTCATGCATTTTGCCTGCTGAGCCATCAGGTGGAGGGTACAAGTACCTGAGGACTTGCACCAATAAGTTCAAGAACAGTTGCTACATCTCAACCGTCAGGCTCTTGAACAAAAGGGGATAACTACACTTACTTAAGGACTCTTATCTTGTTACTTCATGTTCGTTATGTATTGCTATTTATTTATTATCTGTATTTGCACAGTTTGTTTACAGATCCTGTTTACCATTACTGTTCTATAGGTTTGCTAAGTATGCCCATAGAGAGAAAAAAAATCAGGGTTGCATGTGGTAACATGTATGCACTCTGATAATAAATTTTACTTTGAACTTTGAAATAAAATTAAAGGAAGATTGAACAGAGATTTTTAAAAAAATGACCTGCTTTCATATCTCCAAAAAATGTATCAACAATTTACAGGGCAAACAAATTGAGAACAGCTTTAATTGAATTAGACAGCAAAAGACCATGTTGGGCTCGTATGTTTAGAGTATTAAGGGTTTATAATAGTGAGACGAAGGCTGGATGATAAAACACATTTACAGTAAGTATCTACTGCTGATAATATATTCTAATTGCACATTATCCCCATTGAAGGGCAATTTAATTGACATGTGAGACAAAAATCACCCACTAACATCCAGTTACTGGCATCCAAATGCCAGCTAGTGCTCATATATTTAAAGAACAGGATCTTGGTCAATACTTGGAACAGATCTAAAAAACACAAATAGAATACCATGTAACATACAAGGGGTGCAATAGCAGTGTAGCGGTTAGTGAGACACCTTTACAGCTGGGGCAACGGAGTTTGAAGTTCAATTCTAATGCTGTCTGTAAGGAGTTTATGCGATGTCCCCATGGGTTTCCTCTGGGTACCGTGACAAAACAAGTTCAAGTTGAAAATGTGCAGCAAATGGGATATTTCAGTCAACCAGCAGCTCAACATTAACACAGGAAATGCACAGAATTACTCAGTTATTTGTACAATTTCATCATGACACCTAACTTCTCCAAGAAAACAAAGCCAAAAACAATCAGCAACTGAAAATTTTAGAAGCAGCGCCTTTTTTCAGTTATATGTAGTATTTTGAATACTTCTTAGATTTCTAAGATTTACAATCAGAAATACCTGTTTTTCCCCCACCTAACAAAATGACATTTTCAACAAACTGCATATTTTGTTCACAAAAAAATTCCACAGCTACCAAATTGTCAAAGAGAACCGTACAAAACCAAGAACCATTTTTATGCTTACGGAAACAATTACTGACATTTACAGTCGAAGCAGCAAAGTATTGCTCTGCTGTTGACTGCCTTAATTGACCTACCTGTAATCAGCTTGCCTACTTCCTGAATTTCTGGGCCATCTGGAATTTTCGTCACCCTGAATAAATTTTATGAAGAAAAAATAATTTTTTAAAAAAATCTAGAATTCTACATCAGACTTGAAATAAAACTTCTGGAGTGCTACCAGCTGGGAACACATAGAACATCCCAAAAAAAAAAGTATTTTCAACAAATGGAAAACAACGTCAAGATTTTCAAGCCTGAGTCCAACCCATCACAGTCACAGATAGATGATTTCTCACTGAAATATTTCTATGATACCATGGCCCCAAGATTGTTTCTTTCTTCTGCCCAGCAAATGATAAGCTTCCTCACAACATCAGAGCCTTTCATCAGACAGTCAGACTCTACCAGCGAACCACTTTGGTAATCTGACATCTTCCCCAGCCCAGTGACCTATCACTTGTGTGACCATCTCTTAAATAATAATCACCCATTTCTTTCTACTGAATATTTATAAATGATTCATATTTTTGAAATGTATGGAATACCTCAGACTTTCATATTCTCCATAATAATTAGGCTAATCCACCAACCATCTGTGAAATTACAATCTGTTTCTCTTTCCTCTATCGTGACAACACCACGATTTGGTACTACAGGCTTACCACCTGACAGCCTTCCAGCCTGTCAGTATGCCTAGGAACAGATTTTAAAAATATTTGGCCTATGCCATTAAAACAGGTAAGAGAAAAGAGTAAAACAAAACTTGCAGTTTCTCAATACAGGCCTAAAATTAGACAGTGTGAATTAATAAACTGACAGTGCAGAATCACCAAGGTCCACAATTCATGCTTTAATTTAAGAACACAAATTTAAATGTTTTATGGCAGCAGCGCCGCATTTGGAAATGTTCAGAACCTTTTTTTTAAGAAAACAACAATGATTGCAAGTAAACAAAACATTTGCTTTCTCTCTCCCAGAAGTTGCACAGGAAAAAATGGTATTAACTGACAAGTACTTAGTCCTCAAATACAGCAGCTGAATGGCCAGTCATTTTATGCATAACTCGTGAAGAACCATCAAGAATATATTAGTGGGTGGTGGGACCACTTACATATTATGGTTCAATGCCATTGGTTTTAAAAAGTTTGATCATGTTTCTCAAGTGCAGAAGCATAACCATCCTCTGTTATACATTAATAACTCAAAAATAATGAAACTACTATCTCTAATAAAAACCACAGGGACTTCAATAGAAGAAAAATGTTTATAAATATAGCTTTTGGTTAAAAAAAAAGTTTTTTCCCCAGTTATTAAACAACCAGTCTTTCACATATGCAATTTTCCTGATGCAGTAGGATCAGGCCAATGAGTTAATGTTTTTAGATTAAGATTCTAATACGACATTGCATTTCACCTTGGTAATATTACAAGCAAAGCAACCCAGATCATGGTATTTTGTATGACTGCATTCATTGAGCCATGCAGCAGGTATCCCAGGGTTTCAGTCTTAAAGGGTGAGCCATTGTTGTGGAAAGAGCTGTTCTGACTGGTACTGCCGAGAAAGCAACAGGTTAAATGGGATCGATGGAGGTGTTAGAAAAGTGAGATGGAAAGGAGTAATACGGTCACACGAACTTGATCAGTCTGCAATTTTCCCTCTGATCTGCTTGGTATGGGGCTCAGTGGCATAGGCTGGTGCTTCAACTAGCAATGGTAATTGCAAAGGACTTCGTCTAGATCTTTACACATGTCAACATACCATTTACTGTTTTATTGCTGTAGTCAGTAAGTAGATTGGTCGTTTTAATTGATCACTTCTCTATTTACAGCAAGAATAAACTTGAGCAAATGTTTGAAAGGAATCTCTTGAGCATCTTAGTAGCAAACAACTGGCATTGGATATTGCAACACTGAACAGGCATCAACATAGGAAAATGCCTCTATAATTCATCATACAATTAATTTGACTCAGATGTTAAAGAATCATTAAGTGATTCCAGTGAAAGTATGTTTCTTGGGCCACAGCAAGACCATTCATGAGATGATCCAGCAAGTCTCACTCATTGCTAACATTATTCATCAACTAAGTCTTGTTATGGGGTAACGTGATTCATCAATGGAAGGATTCTCAACCTAGATGGATAGGCAAAAGATATCCACTTTCCTGCAGAGCGGAAACAACTAGTAGAGCCATGGGTCAATAATAATGAACCTTTTGCTAAATCTGAAGAATATTTGTAAATAATACAGATATAGCATTTACCACTTCCGAAGGTAACAGTAGCACATACAAAATGCTGAGGCAACTCAGTGAATCAGGCAGTATCCATGGAGAGGAATAAACATTTGACATTTTGGGCTGAGACCCTTCATTAGGGAGGGGGAAGAAGCCAGAATGAGGAGGAGGGGAGAGGAGAAGGAACACAAGCCAGCAAGATGATAGGTAAAAGAGAGAAATGGCTAAGGGGAAAAAAAACATTAAAGTACAGTGCACCATGGGAAAAAGGGAAGGAAAAGGGACATCAGAGGGAGGCAAGGAGAGAATGAAAAGAAAGATGGGGAAGGGGAAGAGGGAAGAAGTAACAGTTATGTTCATGTCACCAGGTTGGGGGCTAAACAGACAGAATATGAGGTGTTGCTCTCGAACCCAAGAATGACAGGAGAGAAGGCCATGGACAGACATTTTGGAAAGAAAATAGCAAGTTTAATTGAAATGGTGGTCTCTTATTTAGAGAAATAGCACTGAAGAGGCCCTTCTGGTCCTTTAAGCCGCACCACCCCAGCAACTCCCAATTCAATCCTAGCATAATCATGGAACATTTCACAACGACCAATTAACCTACCAATTGGTGCTCTTCGGACTCTAACAACGTTCACTAACTGCTAAGCTACCATAGCACCCTTTTGTGACATGAAGTGAAGATGTTCAATGAGATATTCCCCCAATCTATAACAGGTTCACCGATATAGAGAAGGCCACACCAGGAGCGTGGGATATAACAATTGACCCCCAAAAGACTCACAGGTGAAGAGCTTCCTCACCTGGAAGGACCATTTGGGGCCTTGAATGGTAGTGAGGGAGGAGATGTCGGGGCAGATGTACCACTTGCAAGGATAAGTGCCAAGAAGGAGATGGGTGGGAGTGTGTTTATTTCAATGCAGAGTGTATTACAGTGAGGTACATGAATTTAGAGCTGGGATTAGTACACAGACTATGATGCTGTGGCTGTTACAGACATTCTAAGGTTTTGATGTACTAGGTGTGATAGAGGAATAAAAGAAAGGCCGAATTGCATTACTGGTCAACTGCAATCAGACAAGACATACTGGAGGGCTTACCTACTGAGGTATATGGATAGAAATAATAAATATGCCATCACTATGATGGCACGATACTATAAATCTCCCAGTATCCAGCAGGAAATAGAAGAATAGATACACAAGCAGATTATGGATAAAATGTAAAAGCAATACAGTGAACAACTATAATTTCCCCAATATTGACTGGAACTTCCTTGGTGCAAGAGGCTTAGATGGGCAAAATTTGTTAGTAGGATCTAACAAAGATTCTTGAAACAGTGTATAGGTAGTCCAACAGGGAATGTGCCATACTGAACTTTATATTGGGAAATGAGCCTGCCCAGGTGAATGCAAGGTCAGTAGCAGAGTATTTTCGGAATAACTCCTTAAGTTTTAAGATACTTATGGAAAAGGACAAGTCTAGATCTCGAAGGAAAATGCTAAATTAGGAGAGTAGTTGGGAGCAGTTGTCATTAGGTCCATTTGACATGTGGGTGTCATTTAAAGACTAGCTGATCAGAATTCAGGACCAGTATGTTCTGATGAGTAAGGCAAATATGGGGAGGTTCAGGAACTTTAGATGATGAGAGATGCTGTAACTGTAGTCAAAGGAAGAAAAAAAAAGTGTATCCAAGGTTTAGGAAGCTGAAGAAATACAAAGAAAGCAGGAAAGAATTCAAAACAGAATCAGGAGGGCTAAAGAGGAATATGAAATGTACTTGGCAAGTAGGATTAAGAGAAAAAAAACAAAAGGCGTTTTCTCACATAAAAGCAAAATAGTAACTCGGGAGAAGGGGGTCAATCAAGAACAAAGGAGGGAATTAATGCCTGTAGGTAGAGGAAGGTGAAGGACATGGAAGACAGTGAGATTAGTGAGGAATATGCTAAAATTCCACACAAAATATTATCAAGTAGTGCTGTCTATTGAAGAGCATTAAAGTGGATAATTCTCCCAGGGCTAATGGGATATATCTCACGTTACTGAGAGAAGCAAGAGGCCATTGCTGCGATTTTGACAGAGATCTCTCCATCCCCTCTAGCTACAAGTGAGGTCCACAGAACTGAAGAGAACACAATTTTGTTCATCTTAGGGCGATAGAGATAATCCAGCAATATACATAAGTGAGCTTTACATTAATAGTAGGGAAATTACTGGAGAGGATCTGCGTACAATTAGGTAAATTGAATTTAGGGACTGTGATCAATCCAACTATATTCTCACACTACCCAAATAGATGAAAGCCAAAGTCAGAGTTTCTGGAGAAGGAACAATAAGAGAACAAGATGAAACACAAAAAGGAATGGAATAACAGATATACACATAATCATAAAGGGAAGAACTATTTCCCAATTTCAGGCACAAACAAGTGAAAAAACAAACAAAAGGCAAGAAGATAAAAGGACAATAGATCAGCAACCATCCTCTACGAACCTATAAATTGCAAATGACTAGTCAGGAGTGTGGCAAAACAAGTCAGGTCAGGAACCAAAATGGAGATCTCATTGTGGCAGCAGAATAGTTGACTATTATAAGTAAAGGAACTCCTGTGATACTGCACAAGATAAAAATGAATAACTAGTAACTAATCTTGCACATAAGGTACCTAAACAGACAGGATTCCCCTGAAATTGTTAAAGATGTCTGGCTGGAAGATCTGCTAAAGTTTTTCAAATCCTCCTTAGTTAGAGGGATAACACCAAAGTACTAAAATCACAAATAGTTCTTAGAATTATACTGCACAGAAACCAGTCCCATGCTGCAACTGTTCTATGCCAACCAAGATGCCCCATTCAAGCTAGTCCCATTTGCCAGCATTTGTCCCCATAACCTAAGATTTCCAATTTATGTACCTGTCCAACTGCCTTTTAAAAGCTGTTATTTTATCTGCCTCAACCACTTCCTTTGGCAACTCATTCAACATACTTATCATCTTTTGTGTTAAAAAAAAGTTGTCCCTCAGCTTATATTAAATCTCTCCTTCTCGCATTAAAACTATGCCCTCTAGTTCTTCATTCCACAACTTTGGGAAAAAGAGAGTGTATTTACACTATCTATGCCCCTCATGATTAAACCACCTATCTTCTATGATCCAAGGAATAACACCCTAGCCTGTCCAACCTGTTCCTTTAACTCAGTCCCTCATGTTGGCGACATCCTTGTAGATCTTTGCTGCACTTTCGCCAGTTAAATAACATTTTTCCTGTGGTAGTGCAACCAAAACTGAACACACACTCCAAGTGCAACCTTATCAATATCCTGTATATCCCAACTTTTATACTCAATGCCATGACTCATGAAGGCAAGCATACCAAAAGCCTTCTTTACTATGTCTACCTGTGACTCCACTTTCTTTCCACTATCTAACATTTCAGAGCAGCACACCACATGGAACCTTACTGAAGTCAACGTAAACCACATCAACACCCTGCTTTTTCTTGGTCACACCATCAAAAACTCAAGCAAGTCACAAGTCATGATTCTTAATGCACAAAACTATGTTGACTACCCCTAATCAAACAGTCTTTCCAAATACCTTTTCCTTCAAAATTGCCTGTAGCATTCACAGATGTTAGACTTACCGGTCTACAATTCTCAGGTTTTTCTTTGCTGCCCTTTTTAAATAAAGGCACAACATTTACAACCTTCCAATCTAACGGCATCCCACTCATGGCTCAGTCAGACTCCCACAATTTCTTTCCTAGCCTCCCACAGGGTTTTTGGATATACCTGCCCTAGCCCTAGAGATCTGTATATCTTAATATATTCCAAGACATCCAGCATCTCCTCTATTGTAATGTGGACTATCCGCAAGACTTCCCCATTTATTTTCCCAAGTTCAGAAGTCTTCATGTCTTTTTCCACATGAAAACAGAGGAGAAATGTTCATTAAGGACCTTGCCCATTTCCTGCAGCTCCTCAAAAAAATGCCCTCTTTGTTTTGGCACCTTTCTCTAATCTTCCTGCCCTATTTGTTCCTCAATGTCCCCACAGCCACTGGAGGGTCTACATCACAATCACACTGGAGTGACTACACCATCTCTTTCCTGCTAAACTCATAGACCAAGGGAGAAATGAGAGGGCCACCAGAAGGTGATGAACAGGTGAGAAGAAAGGGGGCAAGAGGGGAGCTAGAATGGGGAATGGAAAAAGAGAAATTACCAGAAGTTAGAGAAATTTACATTAATGCCATCAGATTGGCAGCTACCCAGATGGATTATGAGATGCTGCTCCTCCAATATTAAAGTGGCCTCATTGTGGCAGTAGGGGAGGCCATGGATCAACAAGTCAGAATGAGAATGGGATGTCGAACTGAATTGGTACGTGTGACAATAATAAACTAATTCAACAACGGTTCCCTTCTTTTTCAAGGGGTAAACGCAAACATAAATAAAGATAAGGGATAAGGATAGAGCAATGAAGAAAATTAATCGGATCTGATAGTTGAGGAACTATCCCTATTAATAATAGGGAGTTCTACCATTAGAACAATGAATTATCATTTTACAGAAGTGCTATCCAATGAACCATGCTCTCCAAGATTTCAGGGACAGGAATATACAGCTCCTATTTTCTTGTATTCTATTTGCAAGATTGAAGAATTGGCACAGGAGTTGAGACTAGCATAAATCAGGCACAATAATCTTGAATGGAGGGGGCAGGATTGATGACCCTGGTAACTGCCTTCTATATTCTGGTCTTCTAGTAAGCACAGTCAACTGTGGAAACATTTGTGTGTTTATAAAACAAAACACTTAGGATTGTGATTGGAATTATATTTGTAATTCTAATCACATATTGGGGGATAGAAGTATAGGGACTGGGCATCAATAATGAAAATGAGGCAATCAGGGCCAGGGAACTGAAAGTGACAAGTTGAGACAAGACAAGTTGAGAGTGGAACAGGACTGGATGCTTAATGTGCCATGGTTTTGACGTTGTAGAAACAATACAGAAGGAAGTTAAAGGGTGGGGGAGGTACGTTATTGATAAGTGCCAGCATCACAGCTGCATTTGGTTGGGACTTGCTGGAAGGCTCATCCAATAATAAATTATGATCTAACTGGCGAAAGGGAATATTAGATGTCCAGGTGCTCACAGCAGGCAGGGCCAAATGCTGAACGGGTTGTATAAATACTAAAGGGTATGCAGTCAAAGTAAAGTGTAAAAAAACTAACATGGAATAGCAAAAGTCAGGGTACAACTTGTACAGGGCTATGGTATTCAGATGGATGACTCTTCCATTGGCAATAAAGAAACAAGGGGCCAAAAGGATCTCACTTCATATCACTAATATTCTCGATTCCATAAACCAAAGACAACATTCTTTCATTTTAAGCGCAGATTTTTATTTGTTTGAAAAAAGGTTATCTTTACCCATGAGCCTGTTTTGAGGGACGGACCAAATACTCGACCATGTCCAAATTCACGAACGTCAGAATATTCTCGATAATCTTCAGAATGAGCATAACATCTATAATCGCGGCTGATGGCACCTCCTCCTCGGTCATAATCCGGCCTCCTCTGCATTATTTGCACTGTTCTGTGAAAATCCTGCCAGAATACCAAAATATTCTTAAGTTGTGTTTTTTTTATTAAAGATATTTCAATATCTCAAAGAGTGGTAAATTAAACAGCTTTGCTATGAATAATTGGGATGAATAAAAATGTAAACTAATATTTACTGCTGAGAAACTATTCCACAGTGGATGGCGCTGCATCAATTCCTGCTCATCAATCAGACAGATTTCTCACAAGATGTAGGAAGAACTTAGCACGTCAGGCAACATCTATGGAGAGGAATAAATGTTGGCCTTTCAGGCCAAGACCTTTCTAGCACCTGCAGATTCTTGGTTTTAGAAAGATTTCTGTTTTATTTTCTCTGCCAAATGATCTTCAAGTCAAGCACATAATAGAGACTGAAAAAAGATCTTTGTTATTCTGCATGGAGTCAAGATAGCGTAGCACAGAAATGGACACTTCCAACCACATCAATCCCAACATATTTTGTTCTCATTCCAGTTATCTGTACTTGGACTCGATCCTTTTATGCCTTGTATATTTAAATGTCTCAAACCCAGTGACTGTATCTGATTTTACAAACTCCTCTAGCAGTATGTTCAAGATATTAACCATTCCCTGTTTGAAAATCTTCCCTAGATCTCCTGTAAAACTCCTTCTCAGCCTAAAACTATACTCTTAATACATTTGTTGCCTCTACTACAGGGTGAAGATTTTAAATATCAACCTAGATCGCGTGGATAGCCAGAGGCTTTTTCCCAGGGCTGAAATGGTTAACACAAGGGGGCATAGTTTTAAGGTGCTTGGAAATAGGTACCATGGAAAGTCAAAAGTTTTTCACACAGAGTGGTGGGTGCATGGAATACACTGCCGGCATTGATGGTGGAAGCAGATACAATAGGGTCTTTTTAGAGCCTCTTAGATAGGTGCATGGAGCTCCAAAGAATAGAGGGCTATGCGTTAGGGAAATTCTAGGCACTCTCCAGAGTAGGTTGCAAGGTCAGCAGAACATTGTTGGCCGAAGGGCCTGTAATATGCTGAAAATTTCTATGTTCTATGTTCATTGCTCTACTTTGGGGTAACTATAGACTTAGACCCTAGATCTTTGATCAACAACATTTGTTAGTGCCCTACCGTTTACTATACATATCCTCCTTCCCAAAAATGTACTGCCTCACACTTGTCAAGACTAAATTCCATTCACCAACGTAGAACTCAGTTCAAAGATGAACTAAGTCGTTCACCAACGACTTAGGCAACCCTCCTCACTATATGCAGAATGGTCAATCAGGTCATTGGTGACCAATTTCTGAAAAACCATCAATCTTTATTTACACAAGTAATATTGAATAGATATAAAACCAGATAAATTGCAGAGTGTTAAAAGTTTTTGGCTTATTGGGAATAAGAGTTCTTTTTAAACATTTCCCTGTACTTTGGGTTACAATCTGGTGCAAGGCAGCAATATTAATGTCACCATGGCTCTGGAAGGGAGAGTGCAAACTCTTAAAAAATTATTCCTGGAACACACGTGGACTTGAACACAGGAGGCTCCCAAGCTAAGAGGTAGGTTGCGAGGTACACTCATCTATGTTCCAGCTGGATAGGCATGTTAAGGACTTATCTAACCTAATGATAAACTTTGGTCTTCCCTTTTCAGTAAACAAACTATAAAGTCAGGCAATGCTGAATCTAGAAGTTAGAGGAGAGGGATTAGGGCAGTGGAAGAAGAGAAAGAGTAAGCATGCTGGAAACAAACCAGCATTTCTGTCACATAGACAAAAACTACCAGAATGAGTGAACACTATGGATTCATTAATACTCAACTTGTTATTAGTAATCAAATTGCTCGCATTCGAACTTAGAAATTCCTACAAGAAATAAAATGACTTTTGATTCTAGTAATAAATTCTCAGTTTTATCAGTTAAACACCTAAAACTTCAATCTCTTGTCCATTTCTGTCCCTTAGCTTTTGGCCCTTCTTGCATTCTATTCATGATGTATGCAAAGGATTTGCTCACTGGACACTTCCAATTCCAGTTTTTTCTTCTCAAAGTACAATTCGGCACCAGGAAACAGCACCACCAATTGATTTTCAAAGAAGAATTATATTATACCTTAAGAATATAACCTTTAAGCGTACTGTGATCTGGAGAGATTCATATTAGAACAAAGAACATTACAAGCCCATAATGCTTGCCAACCTTTTAATTTACTTTAAAATCAATCTATCCCTTCCCCTTCTACATAGCCCTCCATTTTCCTATCATCTATGTACCAATCTAAGAATTTCTTAAATGGCCCTAATGTACTTCCCTCTCCCACCACCCACGGCAGCACATTCTACTCACCCACCACTCTCTATGTAAAGAAATTACCTCTGACATACCCCTATACTTTCCTCCAATCACCTTAAAATTATGCCTCCTCATACTAGCCATTTCCACCCTGGGGAAAAAAAGACACTGGTTATCAACTCGATCTATACATCTTACCGTCTCGTACACCTCTATCAAGTGCCATGCAGGAGGCAGAATTAGCAAAGATAAAATTACCCTTCAAATCAACAGCATCTATAATAATTTATTAGCCAAGTATTATAAAATTCAAGGCATATTTCCTTTAATATCGCTTTCAAAAAAAAGTAACAGTATCTGAAAGTGAGCATCATTGACAAGGCTGGTATTTATTGTCTTTCTCTAATTGTTCTGAGAACATGATTATACAAGAACATGCTGACGCCTGAATCAGAAGATGGCCAATTTAAGACAGTTATAAAACTGGGAAAAGTGTGAACATCCAAGAATGAAGCACAGGGTAACACGCGGCCAAGTGCTTTTCAGTGACAAAACATTTGTCAGAATAGTTATCTAGGGTCAAGGTCAGCAATCTCCCTTTACTAACATTATCCGTGACAGTGATGAGAAAAGCTTTACACCAGAAGACAACGTGGATGATCTGGATGCAGGAAGTATAATATATATACAAGCAAATGGAGCATAATCCAAACAAGTATCAGATGTGCATCTTGGGACATGCAAGAAACGAAGAGAAACAATTCTGCGGGAGGGTAGAATGGATGTGGACAAGTTTCCTGCATCTCCAGTTGAGTTTTTTTTTGGAAGAGCATGATGGATGGAAGACTTAAATTAGGTTAAGTATCCCCTCACAACTAAAATAATAAGGACCCAAGAAAGAATAATGAAAGAGGACCCATTCCCCTCAGCAGGCACATAATGAGCATAGGTTTAAATCCACTGGTAGAAGGATTAGAAGGGTAAATGGGGAAAACATTTTCATTAAAAGGATCTTTACTGCCCGAGAAGCCCTCATCGAATTTAGAAAGTATTTAGACGGGTATTTGCAAAGTCCCAGGAGGGATAAGACTAGGAAGTACTCTTTCAACTAGCATGTACACAATGTGCCAAATTATCACATATGAATTTATTATGATTCAATGATGCGCTTAATTGATGCCTCAGGTGAAATACATGCATCAGTATTTACTAAATCTTAATAATAAGCACAGCCTTGCCTAAGATAGATAGATGAAAAAGACAGCCGAATCATAATTAAACATACTGCGCTGCGTGGTCTTCCAAGTTGTAAATGGCCTCGCTGAATTTCGCCATACTGTGATCGCGACTCGGACCACATATCCTCTCCTATGCAATACTTATCTGCAAAAAGAAATAGGTCACGAGTGGCACAAATTGAAAAATTCACAAACGTTATTTCATGATTCATTTTTACTGCTGGAAGCTCATGCTGACTTTTCATATCATGCAAACTGGAAAGCTGACTATTGAGCACTATTAATTCATCTTTATTAAATTGCAATACTATGGAAATTGCAAAGGATTATATCACCCAACCTACTAATCCCACAATTAGTGAGATTTTTTTTTTCAGAAAGCCACCAGCAAACTATTGCAACCTTCCCTTCAGCTATTCCTGGGACACATGCTCCACCCAGCCATTCCCTGAATTTGGGCCTATTCCTACAACAGACTAGACAGTTAGCATATTTAACATTAAATATTGTGTTTTCTTTTACTTATTTCATCAATCTTGTCAAGTTTTTCTGATAATTTTGCCCAACTTCCATTTTGAAGTTTATCTCTCAACTAAGTCTTACTATTTCGCTTTCACATCCAAGTTAAGGGATTTGCATTGGTTGACATATCTAATACCTATGAAAATTCAGTTAAAAACAAATTCAGCACAAGTATACACCACATAGCATCACCTTTATGTGAGATAAGTTACAAACACAATACAGAGGTGTCTAAATTTAACTTAAAGCATATGCAAGACTGTAAAGAAAAGTTCATGTGATTCCCTTAACCTGTCCGGTCAACCACACTGGAAATCACAAACTTGAACTACTAAATGGTCTACAAGTAGCTGTCAAACTTACTCTCTTAAATCAAATTCACAATAATGATTTCATAGATGAAAACTTTATTTCAACACAAAAATCAATTAGCACAAGTAAACAAAGTCACAACTTAACCCTCACTTGCACTGATTTATCCTGGATAAGTTCACTGGACATCTTCAACCGTGGTCTATTGTGGAAGACTCATCTCCAGTGGTTGACAGCACCTTGTGCCACTGGGCAGCAAGACCACCTTTGCCTTCAAACAACAGTCTAGAATTCACAGCAGAAAGCACGCATGACCCTTCAAAGAATTAGCAGTCCTTTCTTTTTTCAGAGATCACAGCTACAAGATTACTCAGACCTTGCAACACTACCTGCCCTGCCAATCTAATCAAACTTAAGACACAAACAGTATTCCTGGGGCCAACAGCCAGACAGATCTCCCAAAGGATCAAAGTTAATAAATAGTTCTATTTAATTCGGTTCCCATCAGGGCAACATCCTTGCCAAGATCACCAGAATCAAAAACAGTTACGTTCCCCAAGCCTTCGAATTAATCAACACTTCCATTAACCCGTCCCACCACTGCTTTATCATTCCCCATCAGTCACATTACGTACAGATATTCCTGTACCTAACGTCTCTGTATGTACAATGACTGTACATGAACTAATCTTGTGTACTTATATTTATTGTGCTCTCATGCTGCATCGTAACAATCATTTCATTCTCCTTTACTCGTGTGTTAATGAACAATAACCCTGAATTTTGAATCCATACTTGTTCTGTCAAATAATTCCTCAGCTATGCTAAAACAACCGTATTCCTTCCCCATTCTGTCTTGATGTAAGATCATGACTCAAAACGTTGACGACCCTTCCACCTCCATATCGATGATGAAATCCTCCAGCAGCTTGCTTACTGAGGCAAGTATTTCAATTTTCTGTCAATCCATCTTTATTCGTTAACATCCCGATTGTTTTCAACATCCGTAACGGACTGTTCTCTTTCCACTTGTCCAGTGATCTTCCAGACAGCTGGACATTAAGTGCAGGCAGTGTCAAACTTTACTTCCCTACTTCGAATGTCTCACTTACAATGAGTTTGAGAACTCTCGGTGCTGCTGCAGGCAACTTTATCTAAACCTCATGACAATAAACTTAGCGTGGTTTGTAACAGTCCGAACATGTTAGAAAGAAACATGGAATGGGAAAAAGAAGCACGGGGTACCAGTGATCCAGTGAGAGCCAACCTTTAATTAATACACTGGTATAAACACGGGAAACATAACTCAGAGCCCGAAACGCGGCCTAGAAACCATAATCCAGGGACACCCGGACACCAACGCTGTCCAGGATCGGACCCTTTACCTAAATCGCCGTCACCATTAACCGTCTCCCCCAAGCACCACACCACACCCAAGGAACAGGAAGGCAAACGGAATCACCCGGTCCAACCAGAGCGCCAAATCCCCTCCACCAGCCCGGCACGGTGGCCGGACATTTTACACGGCCTCACGATTCACCGGCCGCCATATGAACGCGGTCCGCCCGTTGCTAGGGAAACCACACTCCTCCCCCCCCCCCCGTACCTCGCATGGAGGGAGGAGGGAAGAGGGAAGAGGGTTCCGGGCAGCCGGAGCTACTGCACGAGTCTCCTTTCCGAACGAGCCCCCTTCCTCCGCGGGCACCGCGAGTGAGCCGAGCGGGCGGGGAGACGCTGACCGAAACCTCGCGAGATGTCGTCGCTCCGCCCACATTGCGAGCCGGACCAATCAGCTCTCTCGCTGTCAGAGCGGGCGGGAGGGGCGCAGTTGTTCCTCAGCTTTTTCTTTCGGATGAGGGGGAAATGTTGCGCCATCGGTTGATCGTGTGGGCCTGTACTGTCGTGTTTAGTCCCCGTTCTTGGAAGACTGGTGGCACTGGCTTCAGTGTGATAGCTCCGGCTGAAATGCTTCCCCATCTATTCTGCCCTCGGTTGAAGTTAGAACACGGGAAATTAAATTGCCCTGATGCGGTGTGTCTTGAGTGCATTTAAATATAGGTGTGAGAATAGAAACACGTTTCACTGATCGTTTGAGATTATCCGACAACACGCTCCCCTTCTTTCCTGAAGCGGTTGCCAAGCCAACTTCAAATCTCGCGGGGCGGGACGGGGGGAGGAGGGAAACTCACAGCAACATGGAGGCCGAGCGCTGCTGATGTGTCTGGCCCCGCTGGCTAGTCAATTAATGCCGGAAGAGGACGTTGGGGATCAGGTAACGAGTTTGTACCTCTCTGTAAAATGCCTTGCTCGGTATCAATCCATTCCGAGTGAAGCTAATAAGGGCAGCGGGGGAGGCGATTGTTTTAAAAAAATGCATACCTCTTCAAGAGAAAAGAAAACTCCTTGGGATATTGACATGCAATTAAAAGGGGAAATCAAAATATTACATGTCAAAAGAAATTACGAAATAAAAAGCAGAAAACACGGGAGATGTTCAGCAGGTGGGGCATAGTCTCCGGGGAGAGAAAGAGACTTTAAATCAATATAGTTCTGATAGGGTACCAATCGGAAACGTTAATCCTGTTTCTCTCCCTTCGTGTATGCTTCACATCTTGCTGATTATTTCGAGCATCTTAGGTAATGTAGCAACATAAGTATTAAGTTATCATCATATATTTATTGAGTCAGAAGTTGACACTGGGGAAAATGGGATTCATAGTATAATTATATTTGCTATTATGCTATTTGTATTTTTGGACAAATTGGTAGAATGTAGCGATTGGTGTTACTTTCACTCAGTTCATTCCTGTTTGCTCTAATTGTGCTCATGTTCCAAATTCGTGAGTAGTCTAATTGATCATTGTGAAACACTCCTTAATAATCACAGGGATGTTGATGAACATGTGTGACAGTAAGTTGCATGAGTTCCTGAAGCTAAAAAGAATGATGATCTTTATGCCAGATCTCCTGGAATCTGGGGAAAATGCTTTATAAAGCAGAGACTTATAGTAGGTTAGGCCCACAGGGACCCCAGCAACCATCCTTAAGAAGGGTTTTGGCCCAAAACACCAACTATTTATTCATTTCTGTAAATGCTGCCTAACCTGCTGAGTTCCACTAGCATTTTATATGTCTGTCTTTGATTTTCCAGCAACTGCAGAATCTTTTGTGTTTACAATTTGCTGAACTTTAAACCACAGTTCAGGTTAATCTCCACTTCTCCCATTTTATTCTGCTTGCCCCTCCCCCCCCCCCAAATTCTACCACCCATTTATTTCAACTAGGGGCAATTTATGGTAGCCAACTAAACTACCAACTGACACATGTTTGGAACTTTTGAGGAAACCCACAAAGTATTCTGATGGATGCTTAAAATTAAGCATTACCAAAAACCTGTAAGAGAATTAAAGTTGGGAAACCAAAAAGCCTGTCTTTTTTTTAAAAGAAAGGTAGGTAAAAATCAAGAAAAGGCTAAAGATGTTCTTTACTTAAGAGGATTATAATGGAAGGTGTAGTTTCTTTTACAGATCAACATAAAGACTGTATAAGGATGAAAGATGTTTGAAGTTCTGAATGAATACTTTGATGAACTCATTGAGAGGAGGGTGATGTAGGCATAGGCAATTAAGATGCAGGAAGTGGTGGACCTGGAAAGGAAGGACACGAGTGATTATTTAAAAAGAGAATGCATTTGCAGGCAAAAGTGAAATGACCCCAGGGTTTAAAAGAAGCAAGAACAAAATAGTGTATGCTCCAACTAGTGGTTTGGCTAAAGACATAGAGGACTGGAACATTCCTGCTGCATTAAACACTATTTAAAATGGGAAAGCCAGCGCAACTACAAGTCAGTAAGTCTGACTAACAATTTAGTTTCATGAAAGAAGGTAGCATACTTAAGTAATTGACAAGGCAAAGAGGTTGTCACTTGAAACTTCGTGAGGTCTCTCCTGTACCTCAGACACTCTCAAGAATACAATCTGTTCAATCTCTCCTTATAGCTAATAAGACCACAAGATATAGGAGCAGAATTAGGCCATTTGTCCCATTGATTCTGCTCTGCCATTTCATCATGGCTGATCCAATTTTCCTTTCAGCCCCAATCTCCTGGCTTCTTCCTGTATCCCTTCATGATCTGACCAGTCAAGAATCGATCAACCTCTGCCTTAAATATACATAAAGACTTGGCATTCACAGTTGCCTGTGGCAAAGAACTCCACAGATTCACCATTCTCAGGCTCAGTAAATTCCTCCTCATCTCCATTCTAAAAGGACACTCTATTCTGAGGTTATGTCTTCTGGTCTTAGTCTCTGCCACCATAGGAAACATCCGCTCTATCAAGGCCTTTCACCATTCAATAGTTTTCAATGAGGTCACCCCTCATTCTTCTGAATTCCAGCAAATGCAGGCCCAGAGTCATCAAATGCTCTTCATATGTCAAGCCATTCAATCCTAGAATCATTTTCGTGAACCTTTGAACCCTCTGTAGTTTCAGCACATCCTTTTTAAGATGAGGGGCACAGAACTGTGAGGCCTCACCAGTACTCAACATTACATCCTTGTTTTTATATTCTAGTCCTCTTGAAATGAATGCTAGCATTGCATTTGCCTTCCTTACCATAGACTCAACCTGCAAATTAACCTTTAGGGAATTTTGCACAAGGACTCAAGTTCCTTTGCACCTCTGTTTTTATGTATTTTCTCTCCATTTAGAAAACAGTCACCCTTTGATTTCTTCTAACAAAGTGCATGACCATACACTTCCCAACACTATATTCCCTTGCTAACATTCTAATCCAGGCAGCATCTTGGTAAACCTTCTCGATCCCCTCTCCAAAGCTTCCATGTCCTTCCTGGAATGGGAAAACTAGAACTAAACATAATACTCTGAACTTTAGATGTTTAAGTCTGGATATGCAAACGTACATTGCATCCAATAGGAGGTGTGTTTGTGATAGTTATTGTCCTTTGAGTTTGTCATCACAGCTAAATCTCTGGCCTGTGTGAGTTGTGCGACAAAAGAGATAGACATGGCATCTTCCATCATATACAACAAGGGAAATGAGACAGACTCGATCCAGGCAGTTGGTTCACATATGAGTTATCAGCTCTGTTTCAAGGCCTCCTGTCACACTTACACCAGCTTATCCAACATAAACATGCAGAGGCGGTCTCTCTGTTGTGGGCATTCCAACTTCAGGACTATGGAACCCAATTTAAAATTTATCTTTGTAATTACATTGTAGTTATCGTTACTCAGTTTTGAACTTGACGTTTTCAGATAACATTTGTTTGTATCGGAACTGGCCAGTTCGCTATAAAGTTATCCATCTGTATTATTAACCCAGATGCTGCCTCTCCAGCATTCTCTTTTTGGTTTTGGGTTTCAGCAACACCTCCAACTTGCATTTCTCAGCTTTACATGTCATTTTGTTTGCTGCTGTCATGTACTATTATTAATCAGTGCAGTGCACTGCAAAGAAAGGATTCTCTTGAGTAACCCAATCCCTACTTAAAAAAGTATTCCCTTCATTTTATCCATTCCCTGCCCTTGCACAATGTTCCTGTTCCATCTCCTCTACAGCTTAAAATTTACACATTTTCTTACTTTACTGGTTCTGATGTCTTCACTTTGAAATCAACTTTGCTTCTATTTTCACAGATGCTGCCAGACCTGATGTTTTTACTCTATTTTGTTTTTCAAATATGGTGGATAATTGTGTGCAATTGATGAGATTTCTATGATGTTGATTGATGGGTGTGCTTGAATAGTTCATTTAGATTTTTCTATGAAGCTGGTAGCTTTCATTTTGCAAGTTCCTCACAAATGGAACATGAATTGCTTGTATGCAATTTAACTGACCCAGTTCTATTTTTTGTGTGTAAGTACAATAGCCTAATTTAAGCAATGGCAGGGAATCTCACAGCTAAGTGATGAATACATTTGAATTACAGGGGTTAGATGGCAAGTATGAACCTTTTCTTGCCAAATAGAAGTGAGATTCAGCTTTGGTTTTGGTGTTGAATCCAATCAAGTTTGAAAGGTTCTTTTGAAATGTTGCTTCCAATTTGTTGAGCAAGGAATGAAGAGTATGAATTCAGCATAAAACAGGATAGCAGATGATTGAGTGCTCAAAAAAACTTTAAGTTCTGAGGGGGATTTCAAAAAGTAATGTTGAAAGACAGCACTATTCTTATTGGGCATCAAATGTAAATCAAGTTAATCAGAGTGTTATAAAGATGTAATTTCCTACTTTTGAACTCAGTGCATCAACTAATAAAGGCAAGCATGCCATAGGCCTTCTTTACCACGCTATTAAATCGCACAACACACACAAAATGCTGGTGGAACACAGCAGGCCAGGCAGCATCTATAAGGAGAAGCACTGTCGACAGTGCTTCTCCTTGTACATGCTGCCTGGCCTGTTATGTTCCACCAGCATTTTGTGTGTGTTATTAAATTGCACTGCTGTTTTCAAGGAGTTATGGACTTGGATTTCAAGATTCCTCTATAGATTGACATTGCTATGTTCTTCCAGTTGAGCTCCAAAAATGCAGCACTTTACACCAGTCCTGATTAAACTCTGTGTCACTTCTTCACCCCTGTGTGTAATTGCTCTATCATATATCCTACCATATACTTTGACAACCTTTGTGTCATTTGCAAATTTAGTAACTTACCTATGTTTTCATCCAAGCCATTTATATTTATCAGTAGGACCTAGTACAGATACTTCCAGTACACCACTAGTCAAGGACCTCCATCCACAATAAAACCCATTGTCCACAATCTTCAGATTTCTCGTCAAGTCAGTTCTGAATCAAAACTGGCGAGTCACCATGGATCCTCTGCATCTTATCCTTGTGGATGAGTCTCTGTAAGAGACCTTGTTGAATGCCCACTAAAATCCACATAGACATCCTATCTTTAGCTGAGTTAAGGTTCCTGGCCACATCCTTTAGTCCCACACAGATCAGCTGGTGGGGTTATTTACAGATATTTTTAACCTCTCCCTGCTTCAATCTGAAATTTCCACCATCTTTGAGAAGACCACAATCATCCCATTACCTAAGAAAAACAAGGTAATGTGCCTTAATGACTACTATCATCATGAAGTGCTCCTAGAAACTTGTTGTGGCTTATATTAACCTCAGTCTCTCAGACAACTTCAAACCACTGCAGTTCACCTACCACCAAAAAAGGTCGGTGACCAATGCCATTTTCCTGGACCTGCCAGAAGGACTGTTTGGAGCCCTGAATGGTGGTGACGGAGGAGGTGCAGGGACAGGTGTACACTTGTTCTGCTTGCAAGGATAAATGCCAGGAGGGAGATCGGTGGGGAAGGACGAATGAACAAGGTAGCTACATAAGGAGCAATCCCTGCAGAAAGTGAGCGGGGGGTGGGGGGGGGAGTGAAAGATGTGCTTGTTGCTGGGATTCCATTGGAGATGGCTGAAATTTTGGAGAATTATGTGCTAGATATGGAGGCTAGTGGGGTGGTAGGTGTGGACAGGTGGAACCCTATCCCTGGTAAGGTGGCAGGAGCATGGGGTAAGAGCGGATGTGCATGAATTGGAAGAGATGCAGTTGAGGGCAGCATTGATGGTGGAGGAAGGGATGCCCCTTTCATTGAAAAAGGATGACATCTCCTTTGTTCTAGAATGAAAAGCCTCATCCTGAGAGCATATGCAGTGGAGATGGAGAAATTGAGAGAAGGGGATAGCGATTTTACAAATAACAGGGTGGGAAGAGGTATAATCTAGGAGAGTCTGTGTGTGTTTACAATAGGCATCAGTGGATAAGCTGTTTCTGGAGATAGAGATGGTGAGATCTAGAAACTAGAGGAAGATGTCAAAAATTGGCCAGGTAAATTTGAACAACACACACAAAATGCTGGTGGAATGCAGCAGGCCAGGCAGCATCTATAGGAAGAAGTACAGTTGATGTTTCGGGCCGAGACCCTTCGTCAGGAGAGCGAAGGGTCTCGGCCCGAAATGTCGACTGTACTTCTTCCTATAGATGCCACCTGGCCTGCTGCGTTCCACCAGCATTTTATGTGTGTT
The DNA here is from genome assembly GCF_030144855.1 of Hypanus sabinus. Taxonomy (NCBI): domain Eukaryota; kingdom Metazoa; phylum Chordata; class Chondrichthyes; order Myliobatiformes; family Dasyatidae; genus Hypanus; species Hypanus sabinus. Next base: position 120,924,414 of record NC_082713.1, read on the forward strand.
GTTCAAATTTCCAGCATCTGCAGATTTCCTCATGTTTACACAGGTAAATTTGAGGGCAGGGTGGAAGTTGGAGGCAAAGTGTATAAAATCAATGAGTTCAGCATGGCTGCAGAAAACAGCACCAATGCAGTTGTTGATGTAGCTTAGGAAAAATGTGGGACGGTCACCAGTGTAGGCTTGGAACATAGACTGCTCCACATAGCCGACAAACAGGCAGGCATAGCTTGGACCCATGCAGTGCCCATGACAACACTTTTTGTTTGAAGGAAGTGGGAGAAACTAAAGCAGGTATCATTGAGAGTGAGGACAAGTTCTGCCAGATGGAGGAGAGCGGTGGTGGAGGAGAGCTGGTTTAAGTCTGGTGTTCGGGGAAAAGAAACAAGAGCCTTGAGGCCTTCCTGGTGGGGGATGGAAGTGTATAGGGACTGGACATCCATAGTAAAAATAAGATGATGGGGGCCAGGGAACCTGAAATCATTGAAAAGATTCAGAGTGTGTGAAATGTCACAGAGTAGGTATGAAGGGACTGAACAAAGAGGGGATAAAACAGAGTAGAGGTATGCAGATATGAGTACAGTAGGACAGGAACAAGCTGAAACAATAGGTCTACCTGGACAAGCAGTTTGTGGATCTTGGCTGGGAGGTAGATACGGGAGGTGAGTTTGTAGTTGTCGCTACCTTGCTGAGGCCCAGTGTCAACTCTCAGACACCTCTTACCCTGTGAAGAGGACCATATTAAGGAACACCAGGCCAGTGTCTCCCACACCATCACCAACCTTATGGGCTGGGGATCTCCCATCCACCACCACCAACCTCATAGTTCCCGCACCCCACACCTCCCATTTCTATCTCCTACCCAAGATCCATAAACCTGCTTTTCCAGGTAGATAATGGGAAATGTTATTCTGTTGTTCAAGAAAGATAACAGGGATAACCTTGGGAATTCTAGACCAGTGAGTCTTACATCAGTTGTGGGCAAGCTGTTAGAAAGGATTCTTAAAGACATAACTTGAGCATTTGGAGAAGCATAGCCTTAAAAGGGATTGCATTGTCAAAGACCTGATCCACCCCAAACATTCTCTTTGCCTTCCCATTGGGCAGAAGGTTTTAAAACAGCCTGAAAGCACGTGTCACCAGGCACTTGGGCAACTTCTACTCTGATTCAATGGTTCCTTAGTATGATAAATGGAATTTTGATGCCGTGGTCTACATTGCTGTGACCTTCACCTTACTGTGTACCTGCATTGCCCTTTTCTACAAATTTAACACTTTATTCTGTGCTGACATTGTTTAATCTTTTACTCTCTCAATGTACTGTTGTCATGAATTGTTCTGCATGAACGTTATGCAGGACAAGTCTTGGTAAATGTGGCAACAATAAACCAATATATCAATTTACAACATCCATTGCTGCTACATTTATTGATCACCTTTGTCACCCCGAAGAGCTCAAAAGTATTAAGGTATGACCTGCCCCACACTAAGGTCATGTATTTTGAAATGCTCATAAATCCTGTTGCTAAGGCTCAGCTTCAACAGCTTTCCTACCACTGACATGAGACTCACTGGTGTATAATTTGTAGGATTATGCCTATTTTCCTTTCAGAACAAAGGAACTATATTAACTATTTGACAGTACATCAGGACCTCCGCTGTGACTAGAGAGGACAAGATGGTCTTGGTCAAGGCCCCAGCAATTTCATTTGTTGTCTCTCAAACCTGCGTAAATAACATCAAGCCTTGGGGACTTAACCACCTTATTGCTCCAAGAGACTGAATACCACCTCTTGCTTTATCTCAAAATGCACTAGTTTTTTTTAGTGGGTTCCACATTGATTTTGCTGTCCTCCATGTTCTTGGTAAATATAGTACTGATACAAAGTACTCATTTAAATCCTTGTCACTTTTAATCTGTTCATGCAGCTGAAGTTTCTTGTGTCTAGAATCATGCATGTACAGTAAGTATCTTCTACATCAGTTCTAATGATTTCAGTTGAACACAGTTCTTTCCTTGTAATTATAATATGTGTGAAGTCAAAACAGTATTTTATGACTTCTTGCTCAAGTACTCTGGGATGCCATATACTTTCTTCTCTATGTTTTCCCAAACTCTTTTGTCACTTGAATATTTATCACTGCAGCTCTTTCCTTATCCCATTTAGAATTCTGTCTGCGGAAAATCTTCCTAATAAAATGTTCATAGTTTTCAGCATTACATGTTCTGCTATGCATGCATTCATTTGACCAGCTTGTAGACCTTACTGATCTGTCACTAGGATGCAAAGGGAAAAGAACCAGACCTTCTATTGAGATTTTAAAATTTGGCCACAATATCAGATCACATGGTTCTCCTTTCAAGAAGGATAGCAGGGAAAAGCCTTATATAACAGAACTTCTTTGAGTTTATCATCAGTAGTAGGGAAATTACTGGTTAAAAATATTCTGAGGTACAGGTTTACAGATCACTTGGAAAGGTAGAGACCAACCAGCATGGAAGTAAAGGGTATGTCTTGTCTAATCAACCTGATTGAATTTTCTGAATAGGCAATACAGTGTATTGATGAAGGTAGTGCAGTAGATATGGTTCACACGGACTTCATTAATGCCTGTGACAAGGTCTTGTTTGGGAGACTAGTTCGAAACATTAGGGGCCATGGGATCTAGGGCAAGTTGGTAAACTGGATCCATAAAGGTTTGGCAATTGGAAGCAGAGTGTGATAATAGAGTGCTGTTTTTGTGACTGAATGCCTCTAATTAACAGTGTTTCACATATTGGCACTGGGGTCCTTGTTTGTAATTGATGTGAATGTTGAAGGCATGATCAGTAACTTTACAGCTTTGCAGTTTTGACGGATTTTGGTAGAATTAGAGTGGGAAGGGTGGGTTTGGGTTGCAAGGTGATATCAATAGTTAGTTAAAATGGGCTGAGAAATAGCAATTGGAGTTTAATCTAGGAAATGTGAGGTGATGCATTTTAGGACTTGCATCATGCATGTTATAGTCCAAAGGAGTATTGAGGAACAGAGAGATCTCGATGTACAAGTCCAAAGATCCTTGAAGGTGCAGCATAGCTAGATTGTTATCATTATGTGCCGTATCATATGATGTGGGCCATCATTGCCCTGACCAGGACTGTTCTTAGCAATTCTTTCTGTAGAGTGGTTTGCTATTGCCATTTTCTTGGCAGGGTCTTTACAAGATGGGTGACCCCAGCCATTTTCAATATCCCTCACAGATTATCTGGCATCAGTGGTCACATAGCCAGGACTTGAAAAATGTGCCAACTGCTCTTATGACCATCTGTCACATGACTTCATGTGACTCTGATTGAGGGGGCTAGGCAGGTGCTACACCTTTCCCAAGGGTGACCTGCAGGCGAGCGAAGGGAAGGAGCACCTTACACCTCCTTTGGTAGAGATATATCTCCACCTGCCACCCAAATAGGTAGATAGCTTGGTTAAAAAGGTATATAAGAAGCTGTCAAGGCACTAAGTACAACAACAGGGAAATTTTGCTTTATGTGATTATAATAACAAATGTACAATTCTGGTACATACTCCATTATAGGAAAGATAGAAACATAGAAAACCTACAGCACAATACAGACCCTTCAGCCCACAAAGCTGTGCCGAACATGTCCCTACCTTAGAACTACCTAGGCTTTAGCCATTGCCCTCTATTTTTCTAACCTCCACATAGCCATCCAGGAGACTCTTAAAAGACCCTATCATTTTCGCCGCCGCCAGCAGCCCATTCAACATACTCGCCGCTCTCTGCATTAAAAAAAAACTTGCCCCTGACATCTCCTCTGTACCTACTTCCAAGCACCTTAAAACTATGCCCTCTCACATTAGCCATTTCAGCCCTGGGGAAAAGCCTCTGACTATCCACACGATTAATGCCTCTCATTATCTTGTACAGCTCTATTAGGTCGCCTTTCATTGCTCCAAGGAGAAAAACCTGAGTTCACTCAACCCGTTCTCATCAGGCATGCTCCCCAATCCAGGCAACATCCTCGTAAATCTCCTCTTCACCCTTTCTATGGTTTCTGCATCCTTCCTGTAGTGAGGCGACCAGAATTGAGCACAGTACTCCAAGTGGGGTCTGACCAGGGTCCGATATAGCTGCAACATTACCTCTCGGCTCTTAAACTCAATCCCATGATTGATGAAGGCCAATGCACCGTATGCCTTCTTAATGATGTGACAATGCCGGTGAGGGTAAACTGATTTACAGGGAACTGAAGGGGACTTTTTCCGCTAGGGAATGGTGTGTATTAGAATACACTGCTGGAGAGATTTCTAAAGGTAGAGGCATTGACAGTGTTTAAGAAGTGTCTAGGTGAGCATTAGAATCGTCTAATTGCCCTGGATCCCATGGCCCCTAACATTTTGAACCAATTTCCCAAGGAAGACCTTGTCATAGGCCTTGCTGAAGTTAATGCAAACCATATCTACTGCACTGCCCTCGTGGTCAAAGCACGGGATGGCATGGATGTGCTGGGCTGAATGGCCTGCTCTTATGTTGTATGAGTATTCCTATCTTCCTTGTAGTTCATTTGGTTTCAAATTTTGTATTATCTGAAAATTTGAAACCATTGTTAGAATTGATCCTTTTTATTATCTGTTAATATTATTGTGCTGTATGTAATTTATGTGCTGCGTTTTGCATCTTGATCCCAGAGGAATGTTGTTTTGTTTTGCTGTGTGCTTGTCTATGGTTGAATGACAATAAACTTGAACTTGATTCAATAATGTATATTAATAGTAGTAAGCCATGTACTAAACTCTGGCAGACACGCTCCTCTGTACTGAATTTTGTAAAGCTTTCATTGATGATTTGATTCGTGACATGTAGCCAATTTTCTGTCTATGCTGCTATATTATATTTTGTACTCACTGTTATATCTTGTACTTTGTGAGATTGATTCATGATGTGCCTAATATACAAAATTGTATCAAAATCTTATTGAAAGAAAGTTCAACTACAGGATAAATGTAGATATTTGGAAATGAACCTACAAATCAAGTTTAGTGCAGAGAAATGCGAAGTGCCTTACATTGGATCAAGGAATATCTTGAAAGGGTTTTTAGCTCGAGTGGAAGAAAATCTATTTGAAACGTGATAACTGACAATAAATCTAAGCTATCCCAATAATTCCTGCTGAAGGGTCTCAGTCTGAAATGTCGATTGTACTCTTTTCGATAGTTGCAGCCTGGCCTGCTGAGTTCCTCCAACATTTTGTGTGTGTAGCTTAGATTTATAGCATCTGCAGATTTTCTCTTGTTTTCCAATAATTTAGTGATTAGAAAGACTTTTAATAAAAAATGTCTTTGATTTAATAGGATACTTTAATTTTCATGTATTAATAGACAATGCAGAAGTATACCATTTGGCCCTTCGAGCCTGCACCGCCATTTTGAGATCATGGCTGATCAACTACTCCAGTTCCTGCCTTGTCCCCATATCCCTTGATTCCCCTATCCATAAGATACCTATCTTGCTCCTTCTTGAAAGCATCCAGAGAATTGGCCTCCACTACCTTCCAAGGCAGTGCATTCCAGACCCCCACAACTCTCTGGGAGAAGAAGTTTTTCCTTAACTCTGTCTTAAATGACCTACCCCTTATTCTCAAACCATGCCCTCTGGTACTGGACTCTCCCAGCAACTGGAACATATTTCTTGCCTTTATCTTGTCCAATCCCTTAATAATCCTATATGTTTCAATCAGATCCCCTCTCAATCTCCTTAATTCCAGTGTGTACAAGCCCAGTCTTTCTAACCTCTGCGTAAGACAGTCCATTGAAGAGTTTAAGGCAGAAGAGTAGAGAGTATCTTGACTGAATTTTAGATTGTTTCCTGAAAGTGTATGGTTGAGAACTGCCACTCAAGCTCTTGAATAAATGTTGCTTTTATTGACAGTGATCATCTTGTTAATTTTATGTTTGGTTTGGAAAGCAGAAATGTAATATGGTGCACCTACTTTGATAGTTTTATGAATGATAGAAAAAGGCCTGTTCAGTCTCTATCAGATCTCAGAGTAATTCGCTCTATTCTGCTCAATCACTCACTTTTTTTTTACTATTTTAAGCCTAACAAACACAATTTGGAAAGCTAATATTCTGGTTATTCTTAACCTTATAAATGAAAGTAAGATTTTGAAGGTAGCCCGAAGTATTGACAGTTTACTTCATTGTGCTGCAGTGAAATATTAAGAACATGTAAAATCTTTGTGCGGAAGTTTTATCCTTACTAACGCTGTAGCTCAAATTGTTTGTGACCTTTGATAATTTTTAATTCAGATGAAAGAATGAAGAAATAAGAATGATAGTTCTATCCATAAAATCTAGCTAATATAATTTTGTGATACAAATTTAGTTCTATTTGAAAATGTTTTAATTCTACATTTAATAAACAAACATGATTTTTGTATGAGCACCGGTCATAAACTTTGCCTCATTATTGTGAAGTTTTGCATGTCTGCAAACAGTTCACTGTTTTCAGTACTATTAATTAAAAATTAAGATTTTTTAACTTTGTTAACTTATAATTATATTAAGCTTTGTATTTATAGATGCATACACTTGAACATTTGTATTGTGTAGCTACTGCCATTAGATCAAACATAATCAAATTTATATCTTCTGTTGTGATCTTTCTATCTCTTATAGTTGCAAGTCAAGAAAGAATTTCAAATGAAAAGAAAATGAGTGGGGGCCTGGCACCAAGCAAAAGCACAGTATATGTATCAAATTTGCCGTTTTCACTGACAAACAGTGATTTGCACAAGGTAAAACTTGTTATTATTGCTGAATGGACATATTGGGAAATATGTTGTTGTATACTGAAATCTTTATCTCAAGAATATTTTCTTAAATACCAAAAGAATTACACGACTTAAATCCTGTAATATTTTGTACAATCATGCACTAGTGATGAAGAGAGTATTGTTCAGTGGAAGAAATGCTAATGGAGAATATCTAGAATTGGATTATGGTTAATATTTTGGGTAATATAGCTACTTCTCTTACTCATATTTCTGACTTATGCTCTGAACATAAACAAGCTTTCACCAAAGTGCATCAGCACAATTTACATGTTGGTTAGAATTCTGACTTGGAACCATATCAGATGATATGTGGTCAGGGACCATTTTTTTTAAAAAACAGGCTTAAGAAATTTGTATATTTCAGTGAGCATAATCATCAAATGGTTGAGATAACTTTTTTAAAACCTATATTGTCGTTTTGATTTAAAGCACTGTGAAGACACTCTACTGCAACTGTGCTTTGGTGAACTATCTGCAGATAGTAAAAACAAAATACTGGAAAAACATGGCTTAAGTGGCATTTGTGGAGAGAGAAGTGGTTCTGCATTTCAGTTTTCCAGCATTTGCACTTTTGTATTAAAAATCTATTTTGTTCTATGATGATTTGCTAATTAGTAGCACTCTATATAAATTGCCATATTACAGTTTTCATTGTACCCCAGTCAGTCAGATTATTTGATTACTGACTTTCACATACAAATGTTTGTATATATAGTACTGTTCTGTTCCCACAAAACAACAGATTTCAGGACTTTTGTCAAGAAATATCTGTACTTAAGACAAAATTAAGATTAAGGGTTGGGAATCTTATTATTGTGATAATGAATTTTCTGTATCAAATGTCTGTTTAAAAAAAAAACACGACAGCAAGTGCTTGAACATGCTATCCTGAATCTGAGGCTAAGTTTGCATCACTTCAGTTAGATTGCATGCACAGTGGTAGAAATGGAAGTCATCAGCACTTAAGCATTTTTTTTTGACAAACAGAATGATTATTTTCATAAACAACCTGCTTAAAATGACGAAAGTAGCTGGACCAGTGATTATACCACTATTGCAATGGCTTCCTAGCCAGATATAGCTTTATTGACATTTTATTGATCATCATTTTAACATTTCTCATGGAAGTTAGCATATGAAGCTATAATTCAAACTTTTCTCAGTGGAGTTCCTCAAGTGCTACCAGAGTCAGAAGTTGAAATGTAAAAGAAAATTAAGAGGGGTAAATCATTGGCCCTTCAGACCTTCTGCACCAATATCATGGTAATCATTGACTTCAGTAGCCTGTTCCACCTTCCTCCCATTTGTTTTGGTCTCTTTAACATTAACAATTCTCTCCAATTTGAATGCAGTGCCTTGAAAAAAATATTTATCCCCCATTCCTTTGTTCTCAAAAATGATGACTACAACCAGGGATTTTGATTAATTTAACTGAGAATTTTTATTTGTGAATCGCATGCTCCTATTTTTCCACAGCAGAGCCCAAAAAGTGGAAAATTGTAAAGTGTGAAAAACTAAAAATTCAAAACCTGAAATGTCAACAGTTCAAACGTATTCATCCCCCTTTGATCAGTACTAGGTTAAATAATCTCACAGCTATTACAGCCAGTAGTCTTTCTGGAAAGTTCTCTTAATCGATTTGCACAAAGTGATGGAGCAAGATTTGCCTATTCCTCCTTGCAAAATTGCACAAGCTGTGCCAGGTTAGTTGGGGAGTGCAATCTTGAAGTCTTGCCAGAGATATTCAATTGGGTTAAGATCAGCATTCTGTCTGGGTCGCTCAAAGACATCAATTTACTTAATTTGAAGCCATTCCATGGTTGCTCTGGCAGTGTGGTTTGATTCATTGTCCTGCTGAAAGACACACTTCCTTCGCAGTGTAGGCTTTCCAGCAAAGGCTAGGATCTCTGTGTATTTAGCAGCATTAATTTTCCCATCAATCCCGACCAGATTTCCAGTGCCTGCTGCTGAAAAGCATCCCCATGGCATGATGCTACCTCCACCATACTTTACAGTAGGGATGGTGTTACCTGGCTGATGTAGAGTTTTAGATTTGCACTCCATATACTGCTTAGTGGTGAGGCCAAAATGTTCCACTTCAGTCTCATCCAACCACAAGCCCTCTTCCACATCTTTACCTTATCTTCTAAATTGCACTTTGCGAAGTATTTTTGGGCAAGGGTATAATTTTTTTCTTTAGCCACTTCTTTACCATACTTCCATACAGCTCCCTTTTTTTGTGCAAGGTCTTAGATGTTGTGGAGCCATGTTCTTCATCTCCAGTTGCAGTCACTCAGAGTGACTGTTGGTGTCACAGTAGCCATTCTTCTCCAGCAACTACATTTAGAGAGGCGACTTGACTTAGGCAGTGTGGTTGTGGTTTCATATTTTTTCCACTTTTTACAGTGGACTGCACTGAGCTCTATGGTATGCTCAGTGCCTTTGAGATGGCCTTGCACCCTTCCTAGATTTGTGCTTCTCTATTATCATTTACATGACTTGCCTTGAATGCTCTTTTGTCTTCATTTGTCTGGTGAAAATCTGTCGTACTGTCAGACTTTAGAGGAGGTATTTCTATGAATTCATTGAGAACAGCTGATCTGCCAATTTTCTACAAAAAATTATTACAGTTAATGTAATTAGAAAGGGAATCAATACATTTTCAGCCTCAATTTTGGTTTTTAATTTTTAGTATATTGTTGACAGGTTTTGGAATTTTTTGTTGATTTGACATGATGCACAGTGTTTTGTAGATTAGCTCAAAAATCCTTCAATACATTTTAAATTTAGAAAATGAGACAGAATGTAAAGATAGTTGTGAATACTTTTTCAAGGCTCTGTATATTTAGTGACTTGGTCTCCATTGCCTTCTATGATAGAAAACTCCATAGGTTAACCATACTCCGGGTGAAATAAACTCTCTGAACTTTATAATCATTTCAGAGTTTGAAAATGACACTTACTTATCCAGAGACTGTCATCCCAGATTTTAGACTTCAGTCATCAGACTATCCTTCTTGTACCACATTTAGAATTTCATGAGTTTCTGCAAGATCCCCTTTCATCCTTTTATACCGTAGAGACTGTTGACCCAACAAATCCCAATCTCTTTTCATGCATTTATCATAGAATCAGCCTAGTTAATACTTTTTGCACTTCTTCAATGGTAAGAACATCTTTCCTTAGATAAGGAGACCAAAACTGCACTTGTAACTCCAGATCACAGTTCACCAAGGCCCTTTGCCTCCAGCACTATTATTTTACCAGTTGCTGCAGAACTGCAGGCATCTTCTGCTGTTTGAGAAGTCAGTTTGCAGTAACGACTGAATAGCTGAGTAAATGCCCTGGTTTAATTATACACTGCCTTTGTTTGGCCCATGCTTTTATTTATATACATTTCTAGGTGGCCATATTTCTGATTTGTGAACTGTATGGGTTATGAGCAGTTATCAAGAATGGAACCTGGGAAGGACTTTAGCAAAAACTTAAACACTGATCACTGCACCTTCCCATTTGTCATAGCCTGTCATTGGTTTACTAAACATTGGTTTAGTTCTGCTCTTATTTCATATTGTTTTTTTCAACCAAGTCCGAGTCCATTTAGCTGCTATTTATTGAGTTTACATTGTAATGTACATATAGGAATTTATAAAATATGACTCTGTCAATGCACTTTGAATCAATTATTCCCCATGCTTTGTTTTTTTTACCACTTGAAGTCTACATCAAGAGGGGACTTGGTACACTGCCCTGAGGGGTGGAGGTGAAGGAGCCCACTCTTACCACCTTCCGGTAATCCTAAGATCTTTCTACAAGGGCACAATTGAGAGCATCCTAATTGGCTACATCACTGCCTGGTATAGGAACTGTACTTCCCTTAATCACAGGATTCTGCAGAGAGTGGTGCGGACAGCCCAGCGCATCTGTAGTTGTGAACTTCTCATGATTCAGGACATTTACAAAGATAGGTGTCTTAAAAGGGGCCTGAAGGATCATTGGGGACCCAAGTCACCCCAACCACAATCTATTCCAACTGCTACCATGCAGGAATCGATACCACAGCATAAAAGCCAGGACAAACAGGCTCCAGGATAGCTGCTTCCACCAGGCTATCAGACTGATTAAGTCACGCTGATTTGAGTGTGTTGCTATATTACATTGACTGTTCTATTTATTATAAGTTGCTGTGATTGTACATTGCACATTTAGACGGAGACGTAACTTAAGATTTTTACTCCTCATGTATGTGAAGGATGTAAGAAATAAAGTCAATTAAAATTCATCCCATATCTAACATCCCAGAATACATCACTCAAGATTGAATATTCATGTTTTGATTTGGCATGCCCTTCATAGAGTCCTACTGGCAGTAGATTTGTTTGGTTCATGCTTCTATGTGTCTGTTTGCTTTGGTTCAGCTTTTATTGTTGCTGTCTAGTCAGCAGTGCAGCAGAGTTGGAGAAATAATGAGGAGTAAGAACTGCGACACAAAGCGATAACAGTTGCCAGTTATCTGTCATTTCTAAATGTTTATTTATAATGGAGTGTAGTTGTCAAATGGGATATCCACTAAGAATCTGAAAGCGCCTTATGGATTTTTTTCCCACTCTGAAATATGAATACAAACTCGAGAATGTTTCCAAATGTGATACTGAAAAAGCTCTTCATTATTCAAATTGCGGTCTTTCAATTAAGATGTCTCGATAATTTCCCATTAAGAACACCTAACATGTCTACCAGAAAAATTAGGAGAATTTGAACCAATACTTGTGTCTCAATCAGGATTAGTAAAAAAGATTTCCTGTTCTGTCTTACATTACTGGTAAGAGGAGTTTGGTCTGTGCACATTGCTGCATTTCCTACATTACAGAAGAGTCAACATTACTGTAGAACCTCATTGTATTTTACTTTGTATTATCCTGAGGTCATGAAAGACATTAGACATAAACAAATTTGTTCACATGTCAGTAGATTATTCAGTCATGGGAGAAAAAAAGGACCGAATTTGAAGTTACTCTAGCCTGAAGTCCATTCATTGCTCTCTGGTAATAATCACTGGACAATTCTGAATCAGTGAAGCTGACAGAGAGCAGTCCTTGTACAATTGTGTTATTTAAGTGGTTTTCATTGATCAAAATTGTTTTGTATTGATGTGACTTGACATAAGATTATTACACACAGGGGTTTAGAGCCTTTGTTTAATTTATTAAGTTATGACCAGATGAGACTCTTAAAGGGGTGTTGCTACACAGTGAACTTTACATTTATTCAGAATTTCCTGGGTGTTCTTGTCCATCAACTGGATTGGCATTTATTATTGCTCCCCAGTTTCCCTGCGAATTGTGTGTTTATAGTTGCCAGGGTGCCAAAAATTACAATTGTATGCTTTATTTGTTCCAATCAGATGAAAACTGACCATCAAGAAAAAATGTTTTAATTCTTCATTAGCATCATTATTAGACCTGCACAACTGTACACAACTTTTGTTTAGTATTGATTTATTATTGTCTCATGTCCCAGGATACCGTGAAAAGCTTATCTTGTCTACTGTTTTTGCAGACCAAATTATTACAGGGTACACTGAGATAGAATAAGATAAAATGACAGTTCTCAGAGACAGCAAATTCAGATCTTATAAAGCAGAATGATTATAATAGAAGTTATGAGTGGATCTGCAGGGAGCAGCTTGCAATGAGTCACTACTCTCCAGCGCCATCTTCAGCAAATGTTCTGTGTATCCAATTTTAATTCATGACTCCTTTCCTTTCAGATTTTTTCCAAGTATGGCACAGTTGTAAAGTAAGTGAAGCTGTTTTTGTTGAAATTCTTATGCAATAATTTTTAGTTTTCAATTAAAAACAAAAGAAATTTGCAAATATCAAAATTCTGAAAATTTCAGTTTGTAAGCTTGGCGTTGACATTCAGAAAATGTATTCCCTGGCATTTTGAACTGAAATTAACTAATACTTAAAGCTCTACCAATGGAAGAGAGCAATCTGACTTTTAGAAATTAGTTTCTACTATTTAAGTGGAATCTGATGTTCATACCTTTAGATACAAAGTTACTGTTCTGAAAAACACACAGAAAATGCTGGCTCGAAAGACAGACTGTTTATTCTCCTTCATAGACGCTGCCTGACCCACTAAGTTCCTCCAGCATTTTGTGTGTGTTGCTTTGGATTTACAGCATCTGCAGAATCTCTGGTGTTTATTGTTATCCTGAGTACTATACTCAGTATAAATCATTGCAAACGCACATTTAGCGTACTTTCAGTTGTTCTAATTTTAAGTGTGACATTCCAGTACTGAACAAAGCTAATGAAAAAGGTCAGTACTGGAAGCTCTTCTACCTCATGACAAAAATTAATTAATTTGATGAATCCCTTGCCATTTGCAGTATACATCAAAGGCTTGAATTTCAGTATCACTGTCATCATTAAGAAGTTTACAAATTTTATCAATATTAACAGAATAATTGACCAATTAGGCTGGCATGATATGTGCAAGGACGACAGACAAGAAATTCACAATAGGATGTTGAGAAGTGCACAAGAGTAGAGAAACAGGAGTGCATATCCAGGGACATCTTAATACTACTCGTATTGCTTGCTTTTTATTTTGCCAAGGCACTGACTAATTTCATGGAGGACATGATACCATAGTTATATTAAGTTCAGTGGGCACAAGTAGTCTCCTGGATGCAGTTCTGGTCACTACATGGGAGAGAACATGATAGCACTTCAGAGAATTCACAGAAAAGGACAAAAAAGGTTGCCAAGGTTGAAAAATTTATTTATGAAGAATGATCATTTAGAAGGCTGAAGAGAAATTTAATTCATCTATCTAAAATTGAGTCACCTTACTGCAATGAGCAGAAAAGACACATTTTCCTTAACAAAGATTTCAGTAAGTAGGAAACATAAATTTAAAGTGGGAGACTTTATAGTATCTGGGGAATAATATTTTTCATGAGATTCATGGTGGGCGAGGAGCATTACAACTTGTTCTTTGAAAGCTTGGTAGAGGCGTATATGTTAACTAAGAACGTAAAATAACAAACGTTTGAAGTAACTGAGAATTAAAAAAGAAAATGTGCTCATAGTACAGGAGTGAGCTATGCCAACTAGCGGAGTGGTGTTGCAGCAAAAGTCCGTAAGACAAAAGAGCTGATTGTGGACTTCAGGAAGGGTAAGACAAAGGAACACATTAATCCTGCCAAGAGGGATCAGAAGTGGAGAGAGTGAGCAATTTCAAGTTCCTTGGTGTCAAGATCTCTGAAGACCTAACCTGGTCCCAGTATATCAGTGCAGCTACAAAGAAGGCAAGACAGCATCTATACTTCATTAGGAGTTTGAAGAGATTTGGTCTGTCAACAAAAACACTCAAAAACTTCTGTAAATGTACCGTGGAAAGCATTCTGACAGGCTGCAACACTATCTGGTATGGGGAGGCTACTGCACAGAACCGAAAGGAGAAGCTTCAGAGGATTGCAAGTTTAGTCAGCTCCATTTTGGGTACTAGCCTCAGAATACCTAGGACATCTTCAAGGAGCGGTGTCTCAGAAAGGCAGTGTCCATTATTTAGGACCTACGGCACCCGGGGCATGCCCTTTTCTCACTGTTACCATCAAGTAGGAGGTACAGAGGCCTGAAGGCATACAGCAATTCAGGAACAGCTTTTTCCCCTGTGCCATCCAATTCCTAGATGGACATTGATCCCATGAACACTACCTCACGTTTTAACATATATTTCTTCTGTTTTTGCATGGTTTTTACTCTATTCATTATGTATACTATAATTGATTTACTTATTCATTATTATTATTTTTATTCTATTTATTTATTTTCTTCTTTATTATGTATTGCATTGAACTGCTGCTGCTCAGTTAACAAATTTCACGACACATGCTGGTAATAACAAACCTGATTCTGATTCAAATCTAAAATAAAACCAAAAAAATGCTGGAATTGGGTTTTCTTTGTTTTTAAAGATCCAAGAATCGAAGCACATTTATTATCAAAAAATGTATAAATTATACACCTTGAGATTTGTTTGCTTACTGGCAGCCACAAAGCAAGAAACCCAAATAACCCAATTTTTAAAAAAAGCCAAAAACCACTGCGCAGAGAAAGAGAGGGGAAAAAAATCACAGATCATGTAAACAATAGAAGCAAACCAACAGCATTCCAAACCAGAATGAGTCCCCAGATCTGCTTCCAGAACAGCTGGAGTAGTCCCTAGCCTCAGTCCCAGTTCATCACACCAGCAGGGCAAAAACGCACAGCAGCCAGATCAGTTCACAGCCTAGGTGCTGTGGAGAAAGGAATGAATATTCGTGGGAGAGCTAGTGAACATCAGCCCGCCCCTCGCCTCCATTCCCAGCACTTGGGTTTCCAGTCTATCAACCCCGGCCCCACACAATGTTTGGGATGCCCAGCCTGCAGCTATTCTTGATCTCACCAAATCGGCTCAGCATTTTGAGCAATCCAACCTCACCTGGGTTAGGTGGACGGGTTAATGAATAACCTAAGTTTCAAACTTTTGTTTGGTGTGATGTCTAAAGGTTTTATTCATTGTTTCATTGAAACAAATGTATAATCCAAAAATACTGTCCCAATCTTTATATCTATTTGGGCAGATTCTCCACAAATACAGTAGATTCCAGTTACTTGGGCTACTGATTAATCAGGGCAGCTGCATATTTGGGAAATAACTCTTAAAGAACAAAAACTAATCAAGAAAAGAGCCAGGATTCCCTTTGTTTATTGGGGACACTATGCCACTTAATTGGGACAGGAGACTGTTGCTGAAAGTTTCTAACTAAACATCTGTCACATGCACTTGTGTGGCCATTAGGCATGACGCCATGCTTGGGGCAAAGAGTTTATAAATAGCGTCAGGTATGTGAGTTCAAAAGGCAGTAATTTTTTTGTCACTGATATTTCATGAGAAATAAGCAGTAAGACTGTTAGGAACTGTTTTGCTCACTGCAGTTTCAGGCATTCAAGGTTGGAGATGCTGGAAACGACAGGAGTGAAAATGAAATTATTTCACTATTTCAAGAAGTTAGGAACTATGAAGAATTTGAAGGTATCAACAATCATTTTGAATGTTACAATGAAAATGAGGATTTGGAGGAAGCATAATCGAAAGCATCGTATGAAAGCGATCCATTATCTACACTAAGTGTCCGCACTGATTTTTTTTTCATTTACAATTTTTGAAAATGCCAGCGTACACTGGATGAGTTCCTTTGTTGAAAGCTATGAGGAACTAATACACAGTTTTATAGTACTGTCGTAGTATTAGCAGTGTTCTAATTTGTCTTGTATTTCATTTAATTACATAATTTGTTACCCAGTTCCTTTTTTTTTTATACCTTTTTAAATATTTCATGAAGCTTCAGTTAATTAACCAAACTGCTTAATTGGACCAATTACTTATTTAGGCCAACATGTATTAGCCCCAATGTGTTCCGATTAACCGGAATCTACTGTATATTGTGAACCCATATTGCTAACTTTCTCAAAAGTGGCACATAGACCAGAGTGGGCCGGTATTGTTAGCAAACCACTGCTGATTTGCATGTAGCCTGCAGGTGTTCATCATTGATGCAGAGATGGCTTTATGAAAAATTAGAATTTAACATTTGGGGAGACAAAGTTGATTTCATTCCAAGGCTCCATAAAAGGGAAATGAAATTTGCACTGAGAAAATGTCTTTGCCCAAGGGGTATTAGTTTCCAGATTTGATGGTAATTGTAGAATGAAGGATGTGCTGGGCCAAGAGGTAACATTGTGTCAGAAAAGAACTATGCTGCCCACAACCCATCAAGATGTCCAGTTTTGAGCTGTTAGAATCCAATTTCACACAATGATAGAGTTTCAAAATACAATAGCAGCTGTATTCATTGTAAAGATTTGAATCCTTTAAGAGTAAGACTGACTACTTCTAACACTATCATTCACAGATGCACCCATCACAGTTAGATTGATGAGAATGAGATGAAGTAGTCAGATCCCTTGTGTTAGTTCTTGGCTTGATCTGATAATGGTCTTCGGGCTTTGGTCAGCAGCAATGATACAGAGGCAGTCTTCTTTCTTTCTTTTTCAATCTTTTTATTAAATTTTATATATAAAAAAAAACAGCACATAATAATGAATAGATTACAGATTCAATAAACTTGAGATTACATTAGTAATAGGATAATAATATCCTATTAAAACATCCATCATCAAAAGGTACATAAATCAATCAAGTCTATATAAATATGTATGAAAAAAAACAAAAATAATCGTCGAAAAAAGAAGAAAAAAAAAATTGAAATTATATATGAGAAAAAATATATATTGAAAAAAAATACTAAACTAAAACTAACATGGGCAATAATAGCACTTTATAAATATATAAAGGTGTCAAGAAAAGAACTCCGGAACTCCATACCTGAACAAGTATAAGTAGAGAAAAGGATCTGAAATAGGCCAAATTAATTCATATGAAAGTGTCGAATAAATGGTCCCCAGGTTTCTTCAAATTTAATTGAAGAATCAAAGATAGTGCTTCTGATTTTTTCCAAACTCAAATAAGAAATAGTTTGGGAGAACCACTGAAATGTAGTAGGAGGATTTACTTCTTTCCAGTTTTGTAATATAGACCTTCTGGCAATTAATGTTACAAAGGCAATCATTCGTCTGATTGAAGGGGAAAGCTGATTGCCATCTTCATTTGGTATACCGAAAATTGCAGTAATAAAATGGGGTTGTAAATCGATATTCCATACTGAGGAAATGACATCAAAAATGTCCTTCCAATAGTTATGTAAAGTGGGACATGTCCAAAACATGTGAGTCAATGAAGCCACTTCTAAGTGACATCTGTCACATTGAGGATTAATATGCGAATAAAATCGGGCAAGCTTATCTTTAGACATATAAGCTCTATGTACAATTTTAAATTGTATTAAAGCATGTTTAGCACAAATAGAGGAGGAATTAACCATTTGTAAAATTTTTTCCCATTTATCTGTTGATATATTACATCGAAGTTCTTTTTCCCATTCTTGTCTAATTCTATCCGATATTTCTGGCTGTATCTTCATAATCATGTTATAAATAAAAGCTACTAATCCCTTCTGACAAGGATTAAAAGTAAAAATCAAATCTGAAAAATCCGATGGAGTTGAGTTAGGAAAAGATGGAAGAATTTTATGTAAGAAATTTCTAATTTGTAAGTATCTAAAAAAATTAGATTTAGGTAATTCAAATTTGTTGGATAGTTGATCAAAAGACATCAAAGTACCTTCAAAAAAAAGATCACGAAAACATTTTATACCTTTCCTTTTCCATATACTAAAAGCTTGATCTGTCAATGAAGGTTTAAAAAAAAAATTACATAAAATAGGGCTGTCCAGAGCAAAGTTTTTCAGATTAAAGAATTTGCGAAATTGAAACCAAATTCGTAGTGTATGTTTAACAACAGGGTTAGATATCTGTTTATTGAATTTGGCTAAATCAATAGGAAGAAAAGAACCAAGAACGGAAAATATAGAATATCCCTTAACCTCACTACATTCTAAATTTACCCACTGTGGGCACACAGGTGAATCCAAATCTAGTTTCCAGTACATTAGGTTACGAATATTATTCGCCCAATAATAAAATCTAAAGTTAGGTAAAGCTAGACCACCATCTTTTTTAGACTTTTGTAATTGCCTTTTGCTTAACCTAGGATTTTTATTTTGCCACACAAATGAGGAAATTTTTGAATCAATATTATCAAAAAAAGATTTAGGAATAAAAATTGGTAAAGCTTGGAATAAATATAAAAATTTCGGTAAAATCATCATTTTAATAGCATTAATCCGACCAACTAATGATAAAAATAAGGGAGACCATCTAGTAGTAAGTTGCTGAATTTGATGAAGCATAGGTAAAAAATTCAGTCCAAATAAATCTTTATATTTCTTGGTGATTTTTATACCTAAATAGATAAAGTTATCAGTAACAACTTTAAATGGCATCCTATCACTCAATAAAGTTTGCGCGTTTAAAGGGAATAACTCACTCTTATCTAAGTTTAACTTATAACCAGAAAAGCTACCAAATTGAGCCAACAAGGATAAAATAGCAGGAATAGACCTACTAGGATTAGAAATATATAACAACAAATCATCAGCATAAAGCGATAATTTGTATAACTTCTCATTACGGGTAATACCAAAAATATTAGGAGACTCACGAATAGCAATAGCTAAAGGTTCTAATGCAATATTAAATAATAAAGGACTTAAAGGACAACCTTGTCTCGTACCACGAGATAATTGAAAAAAAGAGGATCTATAATTATTTGTAAGAACAGAAGCAACAGGTTTATAATATATTAATTTAATCCATGATATAAAATTAGGACTAAAATTAAAGTTTCTCAATGCATTAAATAAATATGTCCATTCAACTCTATCAAAGGCTTTTTCAGCATCTAATGAGATAACACATTCTGGGGTTGTAGGTGATGAAGTATAAATTATGT
Source organism: Hypanus sabinus (assembly GCF_030144855.1). Lineage (NCBI taxonomy): Eukaryota > Metazoa > Chordata > Chondrichthyes > Myliobatiformes > Dasyatidae > Hypanus > Hypanus sabinus. The sequence continues at coordinate 120,943,771 of NC_082713.1, forward strand.
TAATCAATTTTCTAATATTAAAAAAGGAATATCGATTCCTAATAAAACCAGTTTGATCTTCTGAAATAATCTGTGGTAATACCTTTTCTAATCTAATGGCTAAAATTTTTGTAAGAATCTTAGAGTCTACATTTAATAATGATATAGGGCGATAAGATGCACATAAAGTAGGATCTTTATCTTTTTTAAGAATTAAAGAGATAGTAGCTTCATAAAACGATTGAGGTAGTCTCTTCTTAACAAACGCATCATTAAAGATTTCACATAGCCAAGGAGAAAGCAATAAAGAAAAAGTTTTTAAAAATTCTACAATAAAACCATCAGGACCAGGAGCTTTCCCTGAATTCATTGATGAGATAGCCTCTCTTATTTCATCCATAGAAATAGGAGCCTCAAGCAAGCTACAATCTTCATCTATCAGTTTAGGAATATTCAAATTATTAAAAAAATTATCCATCGTAAACCGGTCACCGTCAAATTCTGATTGATATAAAGATTTATAAAAATCTTGAAAAGTGTTATTGATTTCTTTATAATCAGTAGTTAAATTACCGTCTTGTTTACGAATTTTAATAATTTGTCGCTTAGTCGAAATAGCTTTTAATTGATTAGCTAACAATTTACCAGTTCGATCACTATGAATATAAAATTGAGCCCTAGTCTTAATTAATTGATTCTCAATTGAAGAAGATAATAATAAACTATGTTCCATTTGAAGCTCAACTCTCTTCTTATAAAGTTCTTTGGTAGGAGTAACGGAATAAATCTTATCAATTTCTTTAATTTTATCCACCAATAAAGCTATATCTGAATATCTTTGTTTTCTTTTACCAGCGGAATATGAAATAATTTGTCCACGAATAAAAGCCTTGAAAGAGTCCCAAAGTATTCCTTTATCAATCTCTTCATTATAGTTTGTTGAAAAAAATAAGTCAATTTGTTGCTTTATGAAGGTAATAAATTCTGGATCTTGAAGTAAAGTAGCATTAAGTCTCCAGGATCTAGTATTGATAGAAGAGTCCGAAATCTTGATAGATAACTTCAAAGGCGCATGATCCGAAATAGCAATAGAATCGTATTTACAATCAATAACATCTGTTAATAAACGATGATCAACAAGAAAGTAATCAATTCTAGAATAACTATGATATACATGTGAAAAAAATGAAAATTCTTTATCTTTAGGGTTCAAAAACCGCCATATTTCAGTAATTCCAGAATCAACCATAAAAGAATTAATAAGTAAAGCTGATCTATTCGGAAGAGTTCGAATAGGTTTAGATCTATCCATCGAAGGATTCAAACAACAATTAAAGTCTCCACCCATAATCAACATATATTCATTCAAATTAGGAAGAGAAGTAAATAAACGTTTAAAAAATTCAGGACAATCAAAGTTTGGAGCATAAATATTAACTAAAACAACTTTCCGATTAAAAAGTGAACCAGTTATCAACAAAAATCTACCCTGTGGATCAGAAATAATTTCATAATGTGTAAACGAAATTGAGGCGTCTATAAAAATAGACACACCCCTAATTTTAGCGGTACAATTTGAGTGTAATTGTTGTCCTTTCCAGAACCTAAAAAAACGTTGATTATCCTCCCTCCTAATATGGGTCTCCTGTGCAAAAATAATATTAGCGTTCAATCTATGGAATACTTTAAATATTTTTTTACGTTTAATCGGATGATTTAAACCATTAGTATTCCACGAGATAAAGTTAATAGATTTATCCATCATACCAATATTAATTGTGTGTATCATAAAAGGTTAAAAAGACACATAACCCACAATTTAGGAAGAAGGAAAATTGATTCAGGAGCAACCGGAGATCCTGACACCTCAACAATATTAACAATTTAAAGTCAGCCCATAAACTAAAAGCAAAAAAATAAAAAGCAAAAGCATGAAAAAAGATCCCTCCCCCCTCCCCCCACCCTTTGAAAGAAAGCCAAGCGGCAGGCGCATAAACTAATACTAAAATTACCCCCATTTCAAGATGGCAGCTCCATAAGAAAATTTTTTAAGAAAAAACTATATAACACCCTAATTAAAATATAGAGTTGCAAAAAAAAAAATATATATATATATATATATATATACCTACATATATATATATACACATACACATACACACACATATCAGACAAATCAAAAAAAAACTAAAATAGTAAAACCAGAAAAATCATTAATAAAAAAAAATGAACATTAAAGTTTAAAAATGTAATACATCTTTAAAAAAGAAATTCCATATTCAGATACAAAGATGACGTTTCACAAGCCAAGACTTATGGGAAGAAGAAACGACATTTTGAGAAAGCCATATTACAAAATATGAATATAAATTCAGCAATCTAATAAGAAAATTTAGTAAAAAAGTTATCAAAATAGAATTTTTTTAAAAAAAAGATTTAATAGACACTACAACATATATAAAAAAAAACTAAAAAAAAAGAATTCAAAACCTTTGTTCCATTTCTAAATACAGGCAAGCAAATAAACGCTTATAAAAAGTAAAGACTTATGGGAAGAAGAAACGACATTTTGAAAAAATAATTCATTATTACAAAATACAAACGTGTATAAAAAAGGATATTATAAAAATTAAAACAGCATCTATAAGCAATAATAATAGTAGTAAAAAAAAAGACCCAGACCCATAGTTCAAAATAAAAAGTTATAACCCAACTTCCAGGGTTAAAACTTAAAATGAAATGACATCCTCTCTCCAAAAAAAAATCTTCAATGTAACTCATAGTTCAAGTTGCACTAGAGGATCGATATTCTTCAACAAATTTCTTCGCTTCTTCAGGAGTGTTAAAAAAGTGTAGACTGTTGTCGGGCAGCACCATTCTAAGCTTCGCTGGATACATTAAAGCTTGTTTAAATCCAATCGAATGAATCTCTGCCATCACTGGTTTAAAAGCGATCCTGGCTTTCATTACTTCATACGAATAGTCCTCAACTATTCGAAATGAGTAATTTCTGTAGGAGATCATACCTTTTTTACGAGCTAATCGAATTAGAAGCTCTTTCTCACGAGGATAATGAAGGCGAACAATCACCGCTCGTGGTTTATCAGGCACAGACGAAAGCCTCGCAACTCTATGAGCGCGGTCAATAACAGGTTCATTTTTCAAACCTTCACCTCCGAAAATTTCCCACAGTAATTTAGAGAAAAATTCAGTTAAATCACCGGACTCAACTTTTTCGGGAATTCCGATGATGCGCAAATTCTGTCTGCGAGAACGATTTTCAAGATCAGTAATTTTAAACTTGTACTGATCTAAAGTTTTAGCAGTCGACTCTATCTTCTTCTCTAACACTTCAATTGTACGTGCTTTTTCACAAATTGATTGTTCAAGAGTCGTGATCTTATTTCCATGCTGTTGAACCTCTAACGCCTGCGACTGAAACTTAGTTTCAAGCGATTTAACAACTCCTTCAAGATCGGATATTTTCGAAGTAATCCTCCTTTCCAAACTTAACAGTTTACTGTCCAATTTACCTTCTAGTCTGCCTTCCAGACCCGCAAATTTAGCATCCAGTTTATTGTCCAATTTACCTTCCATACCCGCAAATTTAACATCCAGTTTAATGTCCAAAAGACCAGAAATTGCGTCGATGGATACAGGATCCTTAGCCGATTTCTTACTTGTAGCCATTTTAAGTTTGACAAGATTAGATCAACTATTATTTTAGGAAAAAAGGGTCAATCAAAGGTAGCAACTCATATGATTAAGTTCGAAAAGATCTAATTAAAGGGTGATTATAGTTAAAAAAATAAAGAGCGCCTAAAAGGCAGATGCTTACGTCGCCATCTTGAAACTCCACCCCCCAGAGGCAGTCTTGGTAATGGACACAGAAGTCTCCCTACCAAAATGTATGTTTTGACCTTGTTTCCTTGTTTGCCTCCAAGGGCTTTTCAGATCCACAATGTAGTGCTGAACTAATTAATCTTGTAATTAAATGATAATTAAACTAATCCTTCTTACACATAGTCCATATTCCTCCATCCTGTATATATTCATGTGCCTACCTAAGAGCCTCTTAAATCCCTCTATCATGTTTGCTCCACTGCCACCCTGACAGGGCACTCCAGGCGTGTACAATTTTGTGTGCGTGGGTGGGATGGGGAGGAAACTTGACCCACATATTTCCTTTGAACTTATCCTCTTTCACCTTAAATGCATGCCCTCCAGTATTAGTCATTTCAAAACTGACAAAAAGATCATACTCTAATATGGGACTCTCATAACCATACTGACTTCTATCAGGTTTCATTTCAGCCTCTGCTAATAGTGCCTGGCAGTATCTAACCTGGTTCTAATCCAGGCAGTATCCTGGATAACCTTTTCTACACAACCTCCAAAGGCTTCACATTGTTCCTAAAATGTAGTGAACAGAATTGAAGGCTGCAGCATATCTTTCTACCCATATGACTCAGTAGATGAGTCCTCCATTATGTCCCCTATGAGGGCAGATGTACAGTATTTTGTCCCATAAATCGAGCAACTCCTGCCACCACACTCCCCTCCCATTCCTTATCCTATCTTTTTCCAAAAGATCGATTCCCTGGAACATTAGGCATCCAGTCCTGTCCCTGTCTCAACCAAGTCTCTAGAATGAAAACAACAACATAGTTCCATGTTCTGATCCAGCTGTAAGTTCATCACCCTTACCCTTGATACTCTTAACATCAAAATAGACACACTTCAGTCCATCTTTCACATTGTGTTCATTACTTTGCTTCAGCCTGTCCTTCCTTACAGGCGGAAGCTTCCTCTCAATCCTTCCATTTTCTGACCTCATTGTCTGGTTCCCATCCCCCTACTAAATTAGTTTAAACTCACCTGAGAAGCACAAGCAAACCTCCTGACCAGAGTAATAGTTCTTCTCCAGTTAAGGTGCAACATGTCCCTCATGTACCTGATCAGGAAGAGGTTCCAATGATCCAAGAACCTGAAATCCTGTCCCTGCACCAACTCCTCAGTGACAAATTCATTTGTTCCATCCTTAAATTCCTGCACTTGAAATATGGAGTAATTCAGAGATTACTATCTTTTAAGGTCCTGATTTTCAGCACAGTCTATATACTCACTGCACAGGACCACATCCCCAATTCTACCAAAGTTGTTGGTGCATCATGACGTTTGCCTGGTTCCCCTCTCCCTTGAGAATGTTCTACAGCAACTCCCAAGATGTACATGACCCTGGCACCTAGGAGGCTACACATCATCCTGACATCTCTTTTGTGGCCACAGAATCATCTGACTGTTCCCCTAACTATTAAATCTCTTATCACGATTGCTCTGCCTCACTTCACCCTTCCTCACTGGGCCTTGGAGTGTTCAAATGGAATGGCCACAGAGCAGTCCATCTATCTGCTGCCTGCACCTTGGGTGTGGCCATGTAGGAATGCTGAGTTGTCAGCTGATGAATAGTTATTGCTGTTAATCAGAAGGAGGATCACTTGTCAGTGTTGGATCTGCAGCGTAAGGCTTCAGTCTACAGTCCATAATGATGAAGAATCCCAGTAACATTTCCACTTCAAATATATGTGACTGCCCCTATTTCAGTGCCATTTCATTGAAACAAAATATATCAGTATGTTTGATATATAATTGGCATGATTTTGTCAAATATGACTTCTACTTGATTTATTCTGCCAAAAAGGACCATGTGGTTGCCGGGTTAAGACCAGCTTTGCCAAATCTGAATCTGTTCCTGAGGGTGGTGCCCAATGGTCTGTTCGGTTTTGTTTTTATTGTGTTTAATGTAGTGATGAAATCTAACAAAGAATTCAGCATTCCCATAAACCACTGCCCTTGTCCAGAGAAGGCAAGTCATGGATGGTGCACAGGAAGAGCTTTGAGAGTGAACAGGCTGAGGTTAAGGAAGAAGGCATCTGAGAGGCACCAGAGTGGAAAATCTCATAAGAGTAGATACAACAGAAGTGGAGAAGCTGTGAGAAAAGGAGGAGGGTGGAGTGAACAAAGAAGATGTTTGCATGAAGGGTGACAGTGAGATTGAATGGTGCGGCTGAGAGAGGCTTGTTAATTTGCATCCTATCTGTCTCAATGTGTAAGTAGAAGATGAATGAGAACTGAGCACAGAAAAGAAACAATGCTGGAAATATGACAACAAAGTTGCTGGGAATCCAAAGTAAAAGAGAATATTGAAAATATTCAGCAGCACAGGAAACATCTGTGGAGGGAAAGATGGATTAACATTACATATTGATGACCTTGCCAATTCAAATGCAAACTATTTCAAGCTGTTAAGCCCTCGTGGCAGCATCTGCAGAAAATCACAACTCTGGTTATCCAACAGGAAACATGGCAGGTGAAACTTTTGGAGCTGGAGTCTACAGGAACATTAGGATGATTGAGCAGCTTCCTGGAGCTGTGGAGAAGTAATACTGACCATTGTATTTATAATGGTATTAAATCAACTTCATACCTAAAATAGCAGATGAAGAACTAACAAGGATATTCTGCCAAACTCTTGTCCTGATACTGTGGTAAGAAAGAGAGGAGAGACCATGAAGCACTTTTGATCTCCTCTCAGCTGAATAATTGTCCTGCACAGTGTGTGAAATTACTGGGTCCACCTTGTGAGAAGTTAAATATACATAACAGAAAAGAGATGAGATTTTAAATCTGCACATAAGCTAGTAGTCGTAGATTTATGAATTAAATATACTGTATGTCATATTAATACAGCTCCCCTGAGGTAAAGGGTTTGCTTTTGCTATGCCTGCCACAATAGATTAACATTTGATGTTGCTATCTGTATAGTACCAGCAAAAAACATGCAAAGTATTGGTAAGCGCTGCTCAGGAACACAGTTGTTGACACATTCTATCTTCCCGATGATTCAGAAGTTTGATTGAACTTGTATCGTTTTGTTTACAGGGCACATTTGGGCAGTTTTCCCCATTGATGGTTTAATGCCAGCTGTTTAGGAAAGCTTGTTCAAACTAATGCATGGTCCTGTAGCTTTTGCTGTGTTCTGTACTTACAGACATTTCTCATTCACAAATACTGAATCAAATTGGCTAAACTAATGGTGGGGACATTAGGAAGTCAAATCTACTTTTGGCTGATAGTGGTTGTAAATGCTTCAGCTGTGTTTTTGGTCCTTGTACTGTCCCATCAGTAGGAGGAAGCTGTTGGATCCACCACCACCTGTTGGCTGTTTAATTATCCATCACCATTTAAAGAGAGTTTTGTCACCTCCCTTGGCAAGTCTCCTGCTGACTACATCCTGGGATTTGTTATTGACCAGAAAAGAAACCTTGGTCAACTTGGCAAGCCACACAAATAGTACAGCAATAAGAGCAGGTGAGAAGCTGGGTATAATGCAGTGAGTGACTCATCTCCTGGCACTCCATCTTTTTCAGCTTTCTACAAGACATGACAGGAATGTGATGGAAACCCTCCACTTGTCAAGATAAATGTGCCTTAATAATTTGAAGCCTGACAGAATGTTAGACAAATTACTCTGTATAACTCATCCACCATCCTTAACCTCATTCATTCACCACCAGTGTTCTGTGGCTGCAGATTTTGTGTTTGACAAAATACAGAGCACTTACTCAGCTGGGCTACTCTAACAGTATTTCACAAACCTGCACCCACCGTGAAGACAATTGACGTTTTCCTTGTCGGTGTATGCAAATCTTGGAACATAGAGTCATATAGCATGGAAATAGGCTCTTCAGCTCAACTTGTCCATGCCAACTGTGTTGCCCAGCGAACCTGTCCCATCTGCCCGTGTTTGGCCTATTACCCTCTAAACCTCTCTTATCGTAACTTCTTACCTAACAAAGGTTGAATTATTTTCCCTGAAATACCTCAACAAAATAAAATGACTTAACATTGCCACTTAGGCCTTCCAGGAATGTGATTAAATGTTAGTTTTGCTTGCGGTGCCCACTGTGAAACATTTTCACTATTTATATTGCCCCCGCAAAGTATCTTCAAATTTAGTGGCAGGTTTTTAAAATTTTATGCAGGTTGACAAATACTGTTTATTTTGCAGGGTTACAGTATTGAGGGACAAGGATTCCAGGAAAAGTAAAGGTGTGGCATTTGTTCTGTTCCTGGATAGAGAATCGGCACATAACTGTACCAGGGCACTGAACAACAAGCAGGTGAGTTAGAAACCTTTTATGAATCAATTCATTTTTATTTCATTTTCAATGAACAATAATTTTCTTGTCTTCAACTTCCCAAAATTTTTTTTTCTATTACTGGACTGCAGTTGTTTGGTAGAACAGTGAAGGCGAGTATTGCAGTTGACAATGGCAGAGCATCTGAATTCATCAGAAGGCGCAATTATACTGACAAATCCAGATGTTATGAATGTGGAGTAAGTACAAAATATATTAAATGAAAAATGTGCAGTAAGTGTTAATATTCCTGACATATCACCAGAAGAAGCCTTTTAAAAAAAAAAGCAATTAAATTATCTAAATCTGTCATTATAAAAAATTACCTCAATTAAAAGCTTTTTTAAATGATTGATAAATCCATATTACAGGCACAATCCTACTGAGAAACCTAAAACCCAAACCGATTGCTAGCGTAATTATCTGTTCCTAAAGCAAAAACAGTTCCAGCTTCACTCTGAAATTTAGAGATAAAATAAATAATGTACATGTTGTAGTGCAGCAACTATGCATGATCTCTGTCCATGCCAAGTAGTCCAAGGGTACTTGCCATCAAAAATTCAAAGGGCAAGCATACTTGAATTGAATAAGCAAGTAATAAGAGAATGAAGAGATGACATAGTATTTCTTGATGGTAAGTAGTTTTACTTCTGGAGAACATTTTTTAATTTTCCTGAATTGGGGTGAAAAGAAATCCACCCTCAATCTGTGCTGCCATCTGTAAGGAGTTTAGATGTTCTCCCCATAACCACATGGGTTTCTTCCGGATGTTCCATAGTTGGTAGTTTAATTGGTCATTTTAAATTGCCCCGTGATTAGGCTAGGATTAAATTGGGGAAATGCTGGGCAGAGCAGTGCAAAGGGCTAGAACGCCTATTCCAGGTTGTATATCAATAAATAATTTTTAAAAACTAAGTTTACTAATTTTGCTCATGATGGCAATAATCATAATGCTATTTCTCTTTGGTTTAAGTATATGTTTCAAACATAAATCCGGGTGTTCCAATCTCGTAGGCAACTGCTCTAGGGGTGTGTGGGGGGGGGGGGTGTGGTCATTGTCAGTGATAAAGTTGAGGAATGGCACGATAATAAAGTCACTTTTTTTTCAATGTTTCTAATTGTGAGTGGAGAATTGTGTGGTTGCACAGAGGGGCAGAGAGAAATGCACAGAAACCAAATGTGACATGAAGTAGCTGTAGTGTCCTGTTCTAACAAATGTATGAGCCCCAACTTTAATGCTGCAGAGTCCAACAGACTTATTATAGGCCTTTGATTCACATTTTACAGTATATCTGTGCAAGAGATCTGCAGCACTTTAAGCAGGTAAAGTCACAATGAATGTTTTTTATTGCTTAAATGAGGATATGTTAACTATTCAATGTAATATAATGAAAGCTAAAAAAATAGAGGTTGAAGATAATTAAATCCTTTACAACTGAGAATCCGCTTAAAAAATACGGTGTTGTTCAGGAGTAATTGAGAATCATCACAGAATTTGAATATTTATCTGCACTTAAATATGTAAATCCTAACTTCTGTTCAGTATATAAATAGTAGATAAAATTGCAAATATGTACCTTTAATGTGTCTTAATGCCAGCTAACACCCAGGTACTAGTAAAGCAAAGTTCAGGAGAAACTGAGCAAATTAGAACTACACCTGGAAACTGCTGCCTTATTTTCATGCACAATGTGAACACCTAACCTATTCCAGCTTGGACTATTGGCATCTTCCATCAAATTTTTCCCCTCTAAATTTGTCACCCTTTGAGTGTTTTCATCAGAATAAAGTACTTTTGGTTTTGCATGGTAACTATTGAATGAGGCATATAGCAAGTTTTTCACTTCTTAATGTTTCAGCTTGGATCACTTAAACATTTCTGGTTAGCTTCTCTTGTGATCAGTTCTATCAATTGAACATTTAAAACAAATCATGAAAAGGTTTGGGCTTTGGGTTGGAGGATAAGTTAATGTAAAATTTTAGTTGATCACTACAAGAAAAATACTAATTAAAAACAATTGGAATAGTTTGCAAAGTTGATGTATTGCATTATAAATAGTTGTACATGAATAGTCTGTAGACCATACATAGGATCTTATTTTAATGTCCACAACAAGGATTGCACACCCACAATTATTATTTACATACATTGTGCTTGATCCTCATCTTCCCTCCAACAGCTACACTCTTATAGTATCTTCCTTTTGTAGAGATATGCATTCTTATTTACCAGATCAACTAGAGCCTCAACAAAAGTAGCAAATTTAATTAGACCATAAGACACTGTGTATTAAAATGTACTGTACTTTTTAATTAAGTATCTCAAATATCTAAAATACTAGCAGTAAAATGTGTTTATAATTGAAATGAAGTGAAGATGGTGGCGCGACACAGTTTGCAGCGGCCTCTCCGGAGTTGACATCTGTTATTTGTTAAGCGGGGTGCCGTGCACAATCCTAATCTGATGAAAAACGGACGTGGGAGCACAGAGGAACGTCTGGAAATCTCCAGGAAGGCCTTCTTCATTGCTGCTGCTGTTGTGAGGTCCAGGTCTCTGCTGGGAAGAACAGGCCCCCAATCCTCAGGGTTGCGTTGCCAATGGCCTTTGGCGGAGGCGTCGTAGTGCGCACAGCAGAGGATGGTGCTCAGGGAGGCTGTGCTGGATGGGATGGTTGGAGGCTTGGAGGTTCGACGGACTCGGAGTCCGCTGTGGTCGGGGCGCTTTCACTGTGTGCTGCGTCTGTAAGGCTGGGTCCAACGGAGCTTTCATTGTGTGCTGTGTCTGCGATGCTGAGTCCAGCGGTTTGGAAATCCATAGCAAGGGTATTCCCTTCTACCGCCTGTGTAGGATGACAAGTCTGTTGGGACTTTGAGCACTTGTAGAAACTGTGTGGTGGTTTCTTTCGAACTTATATTCTTTTAATATCTTTGGACTATTTTTACTGTGCCCATGGTCTTTTTTTAATCAATTATGATATTGTCTGCACTGTTGTAACTATATGTTAACTATAACTATATATAACTATGGTGTTTTGTGTAGGTCTTGTAGCTTTAGTTTTTGGTTTGTTGGGTGATAGAGTTGGTCTCTTGACTTGGTGTGTCTGGGTAGTCTTGTTTTGTCTGGTGAGTTTGGAGCTCCTTTCTGGGGAATGCGCTAAGATGGTAGCGCAATTTTAATACGCAGCAGCCTCTCCCGAACTCTGGACTTGGAGATTACCAAACGTTATGTGGATTTTCTGGTGTAGTCTGTTTTGTCATGTGCTTTTGTGATATCATTCTGGAGGAACGTTGTCTCATTTTTTTAAAATGCATTGCATTTGTGGTTTCTAAATGACAATAAACTGAACTGAAATGAGTTGCCATTGGATAGAGTTAAGTGCAATGTAGCTTTGATCTTGTGGCAATAAGTAATAAGCCAAGTTTTCTTCACTAAGTATTGAACTATAGGGTCTATAGAGTCAAATGGTTGCCATGACTCTTGTAATTTAGACTTTTCTAACTACAGGACTATGGTCATTTGAGTTATGCTTGTCCAAAAAATATGCTTGGAGACCGAGAGCCCCCCAAAAAGAAAGAGAAGAAGAAAAAGAAAAAAATCAGTGAACCGGAAGAAATGTATGTATTTCACATTATTAATCTGCTTTTAAAAAAACTGTTTGGTTGAAGGATGACAGCCTCAAAGGATATTTCTACATTTCAGTGAAGAGGAAGAGGAGGAGGAAAGTGAAGATGAGGGAGAAGATCCTGCTCTTGATAGCTTAAGCCAAGCTATTGCTGTCCAGGTATTACATTCGAGAATTCATTCAAATTAGAAAATGTGCATTGGCTCCTAAAATTTGTTTGTAAACATTTTTTTTTTCATTTTTAGTGAGTATATTTACATCTCCAGCTTGACATAAAAGCTTTTGGAGCATGATTGTTCTGCTACAGTTTGTAACTGAATTATATTGTTATTGATCTCTTTGTGTTCAAGATACAGTATTGATTCCCACAGTGCTATGATGCAAGATTAATTGGGTATATTTCCAAAGATAGTTGTAGCAAAAATACAATGTTGTATGCCTTAAAGCTCATACAATCCTCCATATGTAGTGGTTTGTTCTTTATAAAAGATTGATAAGGAAATTAAACATTAACTGAAGTTCTGTTAAAATATGAATTGAATTTAGCCACAGGTTTATTGTGTTAGGATATTCTTGTGGCTCCTTCTCTATCACTAAATCACAGTTGGCTAAGATTTAGGACAATAACAAATAGAAAGGTCTTTTCATTCATTTGTCTCTCACGCTGCTCTTGCCTCTCGTGTCTTTGTCTCTTGTGCCTTTCCCTCTTCTTCCTTATTATCTTGTGAACCCCACCATACTTCTCTGCTACCTCCCTCATTCTCTCTTCCCTTCCCCCCCACCACCACTGCTGATACCTTAGAGGTCCGAAAGCTCTTTTCCCACCTCTTCTTTAAATAAACCAGGTCCTTTTCCTGCATTGAGAAATGTATTGCTGATTTATTCCTGTTGGGAATTGGTGAGATCTGAGGTGTGATATTGTTCAGTTTATTCGTTCCCTTATTTGACAATGGATGTTCATGCAGTGGGAGCATTTCAGGTTTACTGAACTGACAGTTTGGGCTGCTGTCTTTTGAGGAGAAGTTCATGTACTCTCTTGGAGTTTAAAAGAGAGAGGGGGTTGCAATCCAAATAAGGTTATGAAGGGCTTTTACAAGATGAACGTAACAGCCATTTACTTTTTCCACCTAGTTTGTTTGCCTCCCCCACGTTCTTAATCTAGCCTCTGGAAAAATTGTGTATGACTTTATTTGTTTTTAATTGTTTGTTTAGAATTTTAAATTAATGTACTTAAAATTACTTAAGTTGTCAGAGCCTTACTGTTAGATACAGTGAATCTGCTCTTTAGCCTGTTGCAAAATTAAATTCAGGCAGGTATCAAGCATTGGAAAATCCATTCACAGAGCTGGTCCCTGGACAATCCAGTTCAATTATCCACTTTTACAAAGTTGCTGTGGTTCTTGGGTAGAAATTTTGACCATTTTCTAATTGATGTTGGTTTACTGTGAGATAAGAATGCATTCACTGGAAACTGACAACAGATGCTGTGTAATAATTTGTTCTCAGCTTGAAATATAGTTTTCTTGAATCAGAACATATCTATGTAATGCAAAATAAGAGAATAATGTCAGTATCCTAATAATTTATACTTGTTCTCAACAGCAAGCAAAGATTGAGGAGGAAGAACTTAGACGTAAACAAACAGCTGAAGATGCAAATGAATGTTCAACATCTGAACTGTCGAAGCGCCCACGGATAAAAAAAAGTGCATACTTCAGTGATGAAGAGGAGCTGAGTGACTAGATTGTTTTTCAATGTGTATTTAAATAGAGAAAAGGCATTTAAATGGTCCAGGTTAATTAGACTAGAATTCAAGGTTTCATGGATGCTCTCAGCCATTACAGGTGGACTGAATATTTTAATACCTTTTGGAATATGTGATTTTATTTTTCATTTTAATGCTTCCGACATTCATAGTGAAAGGATTATTATGAAGTTTACCAACAGCTTACTGATTGCAGTGCTTTCTAGCACATTTTTGCATATGGTAGCCAAACTTTAATATTCCACTTTCATGAGTTGAATCTCACTGTGAAGACCACAATCATGGAAACCTTTGTTGTTGTCTAATTCAAAATTGTTGTGTATTCCCTCAAAGTAAACACTTGATCAAATTCCTCCTGTGTGAATGAAATAAAATTGTTTCAGACACACTATTCTGACTTCAGAATAAAAGCTGGAATTAATTCAACGTTCAAAATGGCAGTTGCTTAGACTTTTTTAAAAAACTGCAGAAAAATATTGTTGCCCGAAGATGGTATATTAGCCAAAGATTTTGTTTCATTATCGATATACAAATGGGATGGTTAAAAGCATCTTCAAATTGACTTCCGATATGAATTATGTGAATAGTTAAACTCTGGTGTGTAGTTGTTATTATTAACTGTAATGTCTGAGCTTATTGTAAATTTTTATTAAAAATCCACATGGTGAATTCCAAATCTCAGGTTTATAGAATGTTTTTCCGTTCTTTACAGATATATATCTACATCTATATCTATCTCTGTCCCTCTCTATCTGTAAAGCTTTGGAACCTTTGATTTTAATTAGAATTGCAAAAGAAAGATTATTCTGTCTTGTTCTGGATGAAGTCCTGGAACGTATATGTTGTAGTCGCGTGCACACGGAGGCAGAGACAGCTGAACTCAGAATGCCTTTACTGATTCAAAATCGCTTGCTTAAATCTCTCCTCCCATGGGCCCCTGCGACCCGCGGGGCGGACGTGACGTCAGACTGTCCCCGGGAGGTCCGCCCCGAGTGGGTAGTTCCAAACGCCCTACTGCGTGTCTGCCTGCGGCTCCTGATGGCAGCTCGAGTCCCGCGTGTGCGTGCCGCCACACCCCCACCCCCCACCCCCACCCACCCCCCCAGAAACATCCATCGGGGGATTGGAGCCCCCAGTCTGTGTGGCTTGCCTGGCTGGCCAGCCTCACCGGCGCAATGCGGGTGCCTTCACACAATGTCCAAGTGCGCCGATTTGAGGCGGTCCACTGTAAAAAGTCTCTTCCCGTCCACCCACCTCCATGACACACGTGGTTCCATTGTGCCGGATCACCTTGAAGAGTCCCTCATACGGCCGCTATAGAGCTGACCTGTGCATGCCCCTGCGATTAAAATGAGCAATGAGCGTCCTGGCGTAGGACTCAGTAGACGTGTCTGCGAGCGGTACGGCTTCCGGCCATCTGGTGAACTTGTCTACCATGGTAAAGATATAACTGGCAGGGGGCTGACGATGTCCACTTGTATGTGTTGGAACCTCCTGTGCATCGGCTGAAACTGCTGGAGGGGAGCCTTCACGTGTTGCTGGACTTTGGCGGTCTGGCAGTGTACGCAGGTCCTGGCCCAGTGTCCGACCTGTTTGTGCAAACCATGCCAGATGAATCTGTCCGCTACTAGCTTGATGGACGGGTGGGCCAGGTCGTGCAGCACATCGAATACCTGGCGCCTCCGTGCTGTTGGTACCACGGGTCGGGGTTTGCCGGTAGACACATCGCACAGAAGTCAATCTGCTGCCGGGCCGATGGAGACGTCCTCCAACTGGAGCCTCGAAATGGCGGTGCGGTAAGCCAGGATCTCGGTGTCTGACCGTTGTGCTTCCACCAGTTCTGCATAGTCTATGCCTACTGAGTGGAGGCAGGGGCAAGACAGTGTGTCGGTGATGACGTTGTTCTTCCCTGTGACGTGGCAGACGTCCGTGGTGAATTCTAAAATAAAGGACAGGTGCCTCTGCTGCCAAGCCGACCATGGGTCTGATACCTTGGCCAGTGCGAAGGTGAGGGGCTTGTGGTCTGTATACACGGTGAACTTTCCTTCGAGGAAGTGCCGGACAGCCAGGTAGAGCGCTAGCAACTCTCTGTCGAAAGCACTGTACTTCACCTCTGGTGGCTGTAGGTGCCGGCTGAAGAAAGCAAGTGGTCGCCACTGATCTTCGAACTCGCACTTCGCTGGATTGATTGCTAGTCCAGCGATGTTCAGACGTTGGCAGAGCTGGCACAAATGTGCCACATGCTCTTGGTGCAAACTGCTGCCCACCAGGATATCGTCCAAGTAAATGAAAATGAAATCCAGGCCACATCCCACTGAGTCCATGAGCCTTTGGAAAGTTTGGGCTGCATTCTTGAGACCAAAAGGCATCCTCAGGAATTTGAACAAGCTGAACGGGGTGATGAGGGCTGTCTTGGCACATCGTCGGGGTGCACTGGGATCCGATGGTATCCCCTGACCAGGTAGATTTTCAAGAAGATGGTCGCGCCATGCAGGTTCGCCGTGAAGTCCTGGATGTGGGGTATTGGGTATTTGTCGGAGGTTTTGGCGTCATTGAGCCTTCTATAGTCTCTGCAGGGCCTCCATCCTCCTGCGGACTTGGGCACCATGAGCAGCAGGGATGCCCACAGGCTGTCTGAGCGGCGTACGATTCCCAGCTGTTCCATCTTACGGAACCCCTCCTTGGCGAGGTGGAGCTCGTCGGGTGGGAGCCTGCAAGCTCGGGCATGCAGTGGCAGTCCTTGCGTGGGGATGTGGTGCTGCACGCCATGCTTGGGGTCGGCCGTGGAGAATTGCGGGGTGACTATGGAAGGGAATTCCGCCAACACCCTGGCGAATTCATTACCCGAGAGGGTCTCGGAATCCAGGTGGAGGGCTGGTAGCTTGGCTTCTCCAAGCTGGAAAGTCTGGAACATCTCAGTGTAGACCAAACGCTGGCCTTTTAGGTCGACCAGGAGGCAGTTGGCTTGTAGGAAATCTGCCCCTAGTAGTGGCTGTGACACCGCTGCCAACGTGAAAGTCCAAGTGAAACGGCTGGACCCGAAATGCAGTGAGATAGTTCACGGGCTGTACGTCCAAATACTGGTGCCATTTGCAGCAGTGAGTTCGAGGCCTGGGACCGCGCTACAAGTGTCCATGTTCGAGGGGGGAGAGTACGCTGACTTTGGCCCCGGTGTCTACCAGGAAGCGCCGCCCAGAGTGTCAGTCCCAGAGATACAGGAGGCTGTCTTGGTGGCCAGCCATCACAGCCATTAGTGACAGCTGGCCCCAGTGTTTCCTGAAAAAGCACATGGTGGACGGCAGCGGCACGCACCTGAGCTCCATCTTTGGTGATAGAAACACCATTGTTCCGAACTTTCGTCTTTTTCTCCTGTGGGTCTCAACAGCTTCGGTTGCGGGGCCTGGGCTTTGGGGTGCGCAATCATGGCTAGGCCACATTGCTTGCTCTGCCAAAGGACGTCTGTTTTAGCCGCGACCCTGCATGGGTCGCTGAAATCCTCACTCGCGAGGAGGAAGCAAATATCCTCTGGCATTTGCTCGAGGAACAACTGTTCAAATAAAAGGCACGGCTTATGGCCGTCCGTAAGCACCAGCATATCATTCATGAGCTCGGATGGTGTGCGATCGCCCAGGCCGTCCACGTATAGGAGCCACGCAGCCTGTTCGCGGCGGGAGAGTCCGAAGGTACGGATCAGGAGCGCCTTAGGAGTGTACCTGTCCTCCGTTGGTGGCTGGCGTAGGAAGTCAATGATCCGGCCTGCCGTCTCCTGGTCGAGCGTGCTGACCACGTAGTAGTACCGCGTGGCATCATCTGCAATGTCTCTGATATTGAACTGGGCCTCAGCCTGCTCAAACAAAACGTGGGGCTGAGTGGCCCAGAAAGTCGGGAGCTTCAGAGAGACCGCGCTATGCGAGTTACTCTAACTCATGGCTGGCCGCTGAGTCGCCAGCTCCAGATGCCGTCTGGAATGTTGGGGTCACTAATGTAGTTGTGCGCAATGCGCTACTAAGACACACGGAGGCAGAGAGAGCTGAACTCAGAATGCCTTCACTGATTCAAAATCGCGTGCTTAAATCTCCCCTCCCATGGGCCCCTGCGACCCACGGGGCAGACATGACATCAGACTGTCCCCGGGAGGTCCGTCCCGCGTGTGTGGGCCGCCACAATGTATTTGATCTCCACTGGTCATTAAATTCTACTCTCTGTCTAAGAGCAATTGAGTCTTATTGTCTTAACTGTGGTGTTGAATAACTGTGTATTGACCTTGCAAGCCCTCATAGGTTGCCCCTAAAATTCCAGCTCTTATTTGCATATTTTTTATTTTTTTCCTATATTAATTTTAAATGCTTAATTTTTCAAACAAAATGTTTGTTGTTACTTTACCTACAACAGCTATTTTATCTGAAGCTAAACATGTATACTAATTAATTATATTTGTAATTTCAACTTTACAAGATTCCTACTATGATCTCTTGTGCATTTAAACATCCCAGAAAATCAAAAGGTTTGATCCTCTAGTCTTAAAATGAGATAATGGCTTAACCATCTCAGAAGCACAAAATCACAAGCTGCTTGATGTAATGATTCTGTCATTGCTGAACAGTGCACCATGCAGGTTCCCAAGATCATTGAATTGGAAGATCAACTAGTATTTTTGATCATGAATAAATAGGGAACTGATAAATGACTTTCCATCATTTTATCTTTTGCTCATTTTAAGTAATACATTTTCTGATGCAACTGTGACTAATGACATCTATCTTTTCATAAATTTATTCATTATGTATTTAGCAAGGACCAATAAGATGTAGAACTTACTATTTGATATTCTTGAACCTAACTATGTATTTGTCTTCAAGGTACAGCTCACACCTTTCTCCTCACAGCAGGTGGACTCTGAACTTGATCTCCTCAACTGCTTTCAGCACCTACCCTAAATTCCACTGACTTTTTGAAGCTTCTGTTCTGGTCTTCACCTGGTGTTCTGAACCAGACTATTTTAATTTTACTCCAGATGAGCCCAAGTATGTGTGCCCAATTAATCAGCTGACTTAGCAAATTTCCAGATGCTTCTATCTGAATTCATGAATTAAAAATGAATAGAATCTGCCTTTGAGTGTGTGAATACTGTTACGAATGTGCCATAACTCTGAGGGGCCGAAGGGTACAAAGTAGCCCCCTCCTTTTTGAGAATCACAAGATCGCTATTAATTCGGGTCTGGGACCCAGGAAATGAGAGAGGGACGTCCAGAATACACAGGGTTTGGAATGTGTCCTGGCCTCAGCAAGACGGAACCATTGATAATGGCTATTGTCGCTTGGAGACGGAATTGTGTATTGAGTACTGTACTATTCATTGAAACCCCTCAGGGGATGACCAGAGTGGGCTGGTTGAGGGATTGCATCATCCCAACCTGATTGACATCTGAGACCCCGTGAGTAAAGATAAAAGAGGGTCTGGGGAACAACCCCTTTAGACACACCAGGAGAAACGCTAGAGATCCCGTGACAGCGTTTAATAGCGACAGCCGGTGGGGGGCTCGCGTGCGTCCTTTCCCTTTGCCTGGGTTTGGCAGCCTCACCAACGGGACTCCCAAAGGATCGAAATCATAAAGGTTGGAAAACCGGTAGCGGTACCTGTTCCCATTCTATTCCTATTTCTCACTCTCTCTCCAACAAAGTGCAACACAGCGACAACCAAAAGGCTGTAGCCTGAATGAACTGAGTGACTTTTATATTTCCATCGGACAATACATTATCCCCTAGACAACGACAGAGCTTATTTCTTATTGATTATTATTATACCCGCACATTTAGTATTGACGACGTATATTATCTGTATGTTTGCATTGATATTATTTTTTGTGTATTTTTACTAAAGAATACTGTTAAAAATAGTACCATCAGACTTCAACGGACCTCTCTATCTTTGCTGGTAAGTGACCCAGTTACGGGGTTCGTAACAATACATTTATCATATTTATATGCAAGATGCATGAATACTTGAAAAACATTGTGCACTTGTGGGTAAAATCCTTAAATGGTGTGTTTTGAACATTTTGTTTCCTGATTTACTGAACTATCTGCCAGTTATGGATGAGTCGTGGACAATGTCCCAGATTGCTGTTGCTGTGGCTGGTCAGAATTTGGATAAGGAATTGGATGGTAATTCTCTCACCATCTTTTACCTGCATACAGTATTGTGCTTCTTTTGTCCCTCATTTAGATTAGAAGAGATTGAAGAAGCCTGACATCAATCTTCATGATTTGGCTATACCCAAGTATCTTGGATGTACATAATATTGACAGCAGCCTGCCATTTTACCCATGAGATCAATGCTCCTTCATCAGGAAAATATGGCTTTCCCTCTGCCATAGGTGACAAGACTTTCATATATGTTTCTTCCAGTAACACACAAATGTTCTTATACCCTGCTGTGCTGACTCTGAACAGAGATGGAGAGAGTTTCCTTGGTTGTCACCCTTTCATCCCATTTGCCTCCACATCCAGCATAACATATTTCACCACCTCTGCCAGCTCCATTGGGATCCCACTACCAGCCATGTCTTTCCCACTTTTTTCAGTTTTCCACTGGGACTATTCTCTCCATGACTTTCTGGTCTGCTCATTCCTTCCCCACACATGGCCTCTGGTTGCATGTCATTTCAGCTCTCTTTACTGTTCCTGTACCAATCTGTCTGTCCTTAGCTTTCAACATTACCAGTCAGAGGCCAAACACAAACCAGATGTACAACACATATTATACCATTTGGCTATCTTAGAACCCAATGTTTTGAAAATTAAATTTTCAGATTTCAAGTAATCCATTGACCCATGTTCCTTTCCCACTCACACCAACCCACGCAGCTTTTTCCCTTTGTTCACTTCCTACATTCCCCACTCCACATGTAATTTAGCACATCCTAGAGCAGGGGTTCCCAGCCTGGCATAAAGAAGTTTGGAAACCCCTGGCCTGGGTCATCACTCTCCATCACTTGCCTTCTCTTACCTACCTATTACCTAACCCCAATCCTTCCCTCACTTAACTCCATTTGCCTACTTTTTTTTATTTCATGTCTCACCCCTCTTTTTCACTAATGTATACTGGCCACCTTGTCTCTTCTGATGTAGGGCCTTGATCCAAAACATTAATCATCACTTTGCCAAACAAGGCAGTAAGGGGATTTGGGTCAAATTGGACCCTAAAAAGTTGTGAAAAGGTATGGAATACTTCCTGCCAAAACTTTAAAATTTTAGGGCAAAACCAAAACATATGAATTAAAGAGGCATCAGCAGAGTTGCATTTATTACAAAGTGGAGAAACATTTGGATAAAAACTGGACAGCTGTTTAGAAATGTAAGCTCTATGAACCACTTTAAATTGCAGAAGAGAATGACGGGCACAGAAAGATAATTTATTAACCCGTTTAAGGATTTTATTCCATCTTTCATCAGAAATCTGACAATTTAGGTCATCCTCCCAAGCTTTTTTTATTTTATCTAAAAAGTCTTGTCTAGAATCAATCAACAAGTTATAGATACCGGTAATAGAACCATTAACAAAAGGTTTTAAATTTAAAAGGTCATCCAGTAAATTTTTATCAGGACCTATAGGAAAAGTAGTTAATTGGGAACGTAAGAAATCTCTAATTTGAAGGTATCTGTAAAAATGTGTTTTTGGCAGTGCAGATTTAGTTGACAATTGGTCAAATGAAGCAAGAGATCCTGAGATAAACTACTGAGATTACTGCTGAGATTACAAGAGATTACTGCCTTGTTTGGTATTATTGCAAATGAAGATATAACTTTAAATACTCCTAACCTACAGGTTTTAGTTTTTACCTCTCTTTTAGCAAGGAGGGCAATCTTGCTTAAATGGAAGGAGTCTACCCTTCCTACACATCTTCAATGGCTACATGCCTGTACAAAAAGGACGGGTTGCACTTGAATCTGAGGGGGACCAATATCCTGGCGGGGAGGTTTGCGAAGGCTACTGGGGAGAGTTTAAACCAGAATTGTTGGGGGTTGGGAACTGAACTGAAGAGACTGGGGAAGAGGAGGTTAGCTCACAAATAGAGGAAGCTTGAGAACAGTGTGAGAGGGAGGTGATAGAGAAGGAACACGCTTAGTCCAATGGTTTGAGATATGTCTATTCTAATACGAGGAGCATCATCAGTAAAGCGGCTGAACTCAGAGCATGGATCAGCACTTGGAGCTATGATGTTGTGGCCATTACAGAGACTTGGGTGGTGCAGGGGCAGGAATGGCTACTTCAAGTGCCAGGCTTTAGGTGTTTCAGAAAGGACAGGGAGGGAGGTGAAAGAGGTGGGGGCGTGGCACTGTTGATCAAAGATAGTGTCACAGCTGCAGAAAAGGAGGAAGTCATGGAGGGATTGTCTATGGAATCACTGGGTGGAAGTTAGGAACAGGAAGGGGTCAATAACTCTACTGGGTGTTTTTTATAGACCACCCAATAGTAACAGGGACATCAAGGGGCAGATAGGGAGACAGATTCTGGAAAGGTGTAATAATAACAGGGTTGTGGTGGGAGATTTTAATTTCCCAAATATCAATCGGCATGTCCCTAGAGTCAGGGGTTCAGATGGGGTAGAGTTTGTTAGGTGTGTTCAGGAAGGTTTCTTGACACAGTATGTAGATAAGCCTACATGAAGAGAAGCTGTACTTGATCTGGTACTGTATTAGGAAATTAACCTGGTCAGGTGTCAGTTCTCTCAGTGGGGAGCATTTGGGAGATAGTAATCACAATTCTATCTCCTTGACCATAGCATTGGAGAGGGATAGGAACAGACAAGTTAGGGAAATGTTTAATTGGAGTAAGGGGAAATATGAGGCTATCAGGCAGGAACTTGGGAGCAAAGATTGGAAACATGTTCTCAGGGAAACGTACGGAAGAAATGTGGCAAATGTTCAGGGGATATTTGCGTGGGGTTCTGAGTAGGTACATTCCAATGAGACATGGAAAGGATGGTAGGGTACAAGATCAGTGGTGTATAAAGGCTGTTGTAAATCTAGTTAAGAAGAAAAGAAGAGGTTCAAAAACTAAGAAATGATAGGAATCTGGAAGATTATAAGGCTAGCAGGAAGGAGTTTAAGAATGAAATTAGGAGAGCCAGAAGGAGCCATGAGAAGGCCTTGGTGGACAGGATTAAGGAAAACCCCAAAGCATTCTACAAGTATGTGAAGAGCAAGAGGATAAGACATGAGAGAATAGGACCAATCAAATGTGACAGTGGAAAAGTGTGTATGGAACCAGAGGAAATAGCGGAGTTACTTAATTAATACTTTGCTTCAGTATTCACTACGGAAAAGGATCTTGGCAATTGTAGGGATGACTTGCAGTGGACTGAAAAGCTTGAGAATGTAGATATTAAGAAAGAGCATGTGCTGGAGCTTTTGGAAAGCATCACGGTGGATAAGTCACCAGGACCAGACAGGATGTAACTCAGCCTACTGTGGAAAACAAGGGAGGAGATTGCTGAGCCTCTAGCAATGATCTTTGCATCATCAATGAGGACAGGAGAGGTTTTGGAGGATTGGAGGGTTGTGGATGTTGTTCCCTTATTCAGGAAAGGGAGTAGGGATAGCCCAGGAAATTATAGACCAGCGAGTCTTACTTCAGTGGTTGGTAAGTTGATGGAGAAGATCCTGAGAGGAAGGATTTATAAACATTTGGAGAGGCATAATATGATTAGGAATAGTCATCATGGCTTTGTCAAAAGCAGGTTGTGCCTTATGAGCCTAATTGAATTTTTTGAGGATGTGACCAAACACATTGATGTAGGTAGAGCAGTAGATGTAGTGTATATGGATTTCAGCAAGGCATTTGATAAGGTACCCCATGCAAGGCTTATTGAGAAAGTAAGGAGGCATGGTATCCAAGGGGAAATTGCTTTATGGATCCAGAAATGGCTTGCCCACAGAAGGCAAAGTGTGGTGTAAATGGGTCATATTCTGCATGGAGGCTGGTGACCAGTGGTGTGCCTCAGGTATCTGTTCTGGGACCCCTACTCTTTGTGATTTTTATAAATGGCCTGGATGAGGGAGTGGAGGGATCAATTAGTAAGTTTGCTGATGACACAAAGGTTGGGGGTGTTGTGGGTAGTGTGGAGGGCTGTCAGAGGTTACAGCAGGGCATTGATAGAATGCAAAACTGGGCTGAGAAGTGGCAGATGGAGTGTGAGGTGGTTCATTTTGGTAGGTCAAATATGATGGCAGAATATAGCATTAATAGTAAGAATCTTGGCAGTGTGGAGGATCAGAAGGATCTTGGGGTCCGAGTCCATAGGCTACTCGGGATGACTCTGTGGTTAAGAAGGCATATAGTGCATTGGCCTTCATCAATCATGGAATTGTATTTAGGTGCCAAAAGGTAATGTTTCAGCTATATAGGACCCTGGTCAGACCCCACATGGAGAACTGTGCTCAATTCTGGTCGTCTCACTATAGGAAGAACATGGAAACCATAGAAAGAGTGCAGAGGAGATTTACAAGGATGTTGCCTGGATTGGGGATGCATTCCTTATGAGAATACATTGAGTAAACTCAGCCTTTTCTCCTTGGAGCGATGGAGGATGAGAGGTGACCTGACAGAGATGTACAAGATAATGAGAGGCATTGATCGTGTGGATAGTCAGAGGCTTTTCCCCGGAGCTGAAATGGCTAGCATGAGAGGGCATAGTTTTAAGGTGCTTGGAAGTAGGTACAGAGGAGATGTCAGGGGTAGGTATTTTACGCAGAGAGTAGTGAATGCGTGGAATGGGCTGCTGGTGGTGGAGGCAAAGTGTTAGGTTCTTTTAAGAGACTCCTGAATAGGTACATGCAGTTTAGAAAAATAGAGGGCTATGGGTAAAGCCTAGATCTAACGTAGGGACATGTTTGGCACCATTTTGTGGGCCGAAGGGCCTGTATTGTGCTGTATGTTTTCTATGTTACTATAACAAACTAAAAATTCAAAAATTGAAATATTAGCAGTTCAAGAGTATTCATCCCCTTTTGCTTAGTACTTATTTGAACCACCTCGCGTAATTTTTACAGCCAGTAGTCTTTTTTGATAAGTCTCTATTAGCTTTGCACAAGATGGAGCAAGATTTGCCCATTCCTCTTTACTAAATTGCTCAAGCGATATCAAGTTAGTTGGGGAGCAGCAGTGGACAGCAATCTTGAGACCTTGACAGAGATGTTTGATGGGGTTAAGGTCAGGACTGTGAATGGGCCACTCAAGGATATAATTTCTTTTCATTTGAAGGGACTCCACGGTTGCCCTGGCAGTGTGCTTTGGGCCATTGTTCACCTGAAGGAACTCAGCAGTTCAGGCAGCATCTATGGAAATACTAAATCGACGTTTTGGGCCGAGACACTTCTTCAGGACTGACAAAGGAAGGGGAAGATGCCAGAACAAAATGGTGGGGGGAGGGAAAGGAGGATAGCTAGAAAGTGATAGGTGAAGCCAGGTGGGTTGGAAAGATAAACAGCGAGAGAAGAAGGGATCTAATAGGAGAGGAGAGTGGACCATAGGAGAAAGGAAGGAGAAGAGGACCTGGGGGAAGGTGATAGGCAGATGAGAAGAGGCAAGAGGCCAGAGTGTGTAATAGAAGAGGGGGGGGGGTGGAATTTTTTTGTACCAGAAGGAGAAATTGATATTCATGCCATCAGGTTAGAGACTACCCAGACAGAAGGTGTTGCTCCTCCACCCTGAGGGTAGCCTCAGCTTGACACAAGAGGAGACCATGGACCAACGTGCCGGAAAGGGAATCAGAATCAAAATGTTTGGCTACCGGGAAGTTCCGCTTTTGGTGGATGGAGCAAAGGTGCTCGACACAGTGGTATGCTGGGTCTCAGCAGTTTCGAGGAGACTGCACTGGGAACACCAGACACAATAGAAAATCCCAACAGACTGCAGGTGAGGTGTTCCCTCACCTTGAAGGGTTGTTTGGGGCCCTGAATGGAGGTGAGGGAGGAAGAGAATGGGCAGGTGTAACACTTAGGCTGCTTGCAAGGAAGGATAAGTGCCGGGAGGGAGATTAGTGGGAAGGAAGAAATGTCCAAGGGAATCACAGAGGGAGCGATCCTTGTAGAAAGCAGATAGGGGAGGGAGGTGAAGATATGTTTAGTGGTAGGATCCCTTTGGAGATGGTGTAAGTTGCAGAGAATGAAGGGTTGGATGTAGAGGCTCATGGGGTGGTAGGTAACGACAAGAGGAACTCCATCACAGTTAATGTGATGGGAAGATGGGGTGAGTGTGGATGCTTGGGAAATGGAGATTTCCCAGTTTACACTTTCTGGCAGAGGCTTGCAGGTTTTTATCCAAGGTCTCTTTATACTGAGCAGCATTCATTTTCCCATTAATCCTGACCAGTTTTCTAGTGCAATATTCCGTTGCCAGTAATGTTTTTATGTTACCATAAATTAATAAAAAAGGTTTTTCTATTTGTTCATGCAGTGACATATTGGCATTTATAAATCTGATTTGACAGCCTGTTTCGTACTGCATTTTAAACCATTATACATATATTTAGTTACATTTCTGTGGAAAACAGACTTCTGAATAGAAGCATTGAATTATTATTTAAGTCATATCTCTGCATTGCCAGCTGCCATTTTGCTCTGGGCAAAATCTCTGATTTATTATGTTATTCAGCAAGTAAGCTGTCAGCTCTTCCACACTGTGAATGCTATTTAAAAACAAAAATCTCTGTCAAAACGGATGCAAATTGTTCTATAAAATGATGTGTGATCCACAAATCAGAGCTCCTCACACAGCAGTCAAATATGTAGAAGCCAAAAAGGATTCCTATACGTTAATTAAAGACACACAAAATTAACATTCTTTTTGCAGGTTGTGAACTTTGGGTCTACAGCCACTGCCTTTCAAGATTTCTCCTTTTATTTATCCAAACTTTAATATGGGGATGATTGATAAGTTCGTGGCCTAAGCTAGACGGAGCCAATCTTAGAAAACCTTGCATATTTATTTTTCAACATAGTCCCCTCCTACGTGTACACATTTAGTCCAGTGGCCATGAAGCATACGGATCCCTTCTTTGTAGAAATGGTCCACAGCAGGGGTGATTGATAAGTTTGTGGCCTGAGGTAGAAGGAGATGAGTTATACAGCTCTCATTACATGCACATGCTGTTCAACTCTTTGAGTGAAAATGCAGAAAGTTTGAAGTGAATATCTCCTTCTATTTTAGGCCACGAACTTATAAATCACCCATCCTGTGGACCGCTTCTGGAGGTCCAAGATGCCGACTTCTACAAAGAAGGATCCGTATGCTCCACAACCGCTGGACTAAGGGTGTAAATGTAGGAAAAATAAATGTGCTAAGTTTTCTAAAATTGACTCCTTCTTTCTTAGGCCACAAACATCAATCACCCCTCGTATTCTTTCCAACTAGTCCAGTTCATCCTAGACTTGGCGTACTGCCCAGACACAGTGACTACAGAGTTCTTCTCCATGCCCTTATCCCATCCAACCCTCAAGCCCAATGTTCTGGGATGCAAAGGAGAAAGAAGCTGACCTTCTGATCCCAAGAAGTATCCCAAGAGGCAGTGTGGGTTCAGAGTAGTGATTCAACCTCAACTAGTGCATTGCAATGAACCCCTGATTGTCCTAATGGTCTTGAAAAGTCTTTGACACAGATAAGCTTGTAAGTTTTTGTTAATTCCCTAGTGGAGATGCCTTAAAAACTCCTAACTATATTCAACTACTTCAAATAAATGTTTAAGTTAAAATGTGATTACACTCAATGAAATAAATGAATTAAAACATCAACCCACATGAAGTATAAAAATATAATCATTTCACTTCTTCCACAATGAGCCTCTACAAGAGAAATGCAATTGCTTATCTGCCAATCCTAACCGGCATACCAGTGGGGAGGGGCCAGCCTCAGAGCCCCTCTTTTTCTTCTTCATTCAGTCCAATGCCCTGAGTTCAAGTCAACTTTTTATAATTTTGAGGAATTTTCTATTGATTTGTTTTTTCCACTCCCTTTTAATTGTTATGATACTCACCTTGTCACCTTTTTGATCTGTGTTCAAGGGAGGTTTCACCTAGTTTGACTGAATGCTCAGGTGAGCTTGCATGTTGCCTACTTTGCGTTTGGAATTACTTTGATGGAACTGCGAAAGATCGACATCGACTTCTATTCTCCTGATTGTGGAGCTGCCTCCTAGGAGATGGAGCACCCTTAAAATCCAGAATAAGTAAGTGGTTGCTTGCTTTTTGGGGCAGAATCAAGCTGAAATGGTCTGTTCTTGGACACTGCTTACTCAGTCCTATGTGCTTGGACTAGGTGCAAAGGGTGAATCAAACTGGCCCAGAATTACTCCAGTAATGCGCAACTAGGCTTCAGGGGTGAATGAGCTCACGCACTGCAGTTTGACTGCAGTTGTATTCAGAGACATCTAAAAAATTAAATATGCTGTAATTAAATAAACCTATTAAAATACTAAAAAAAATTGAAATGAGCCAATATTTTACTCCTAACCTAAAGGCTAGTTGTTTCTATCCGGATCATTGTAAAGTCCAAGCCACGCTAAGTCTGACTGATATATATCAGTGATGCAGACTCCCCAGTGCAATGCACAGGAACAGGTCTCATCTGCCAGTCATCACATCCTACACTAAGAGCCAGCAAACCAACCATTTGTCTATTTTACTTTTTGGTGCCACCTGATAAATGCTTCCACTGGGGTTTCTGCATTGTCAGGTTAGTCTCCTTGACTACATATGATGTCTTATTGGTTTTCCCTGGTGTGGGGTCAGGAAAGCTCTAAAAGTGTTTTAAAATATTTACAAATGCGTCTTCTTAGCAGAAGGGTGTTTCGTTCTGATCAGTTATGGAAACACTCAACAGGAATGAAGTGATAAAAGATGATTAACCCACTATCCGATAACTATTGAGTACATTTACAGCACATGGAGCCCTGCCACAAGAAAGCCACATTTGTCATCAAAGACCCCACCATCCAGGCCATGCTCTCTTCTCCCTACTACCATCAGGCAGGAAGCACAGAAGCCTTAGATCCCATACCATCATGTTCAGGAACTGTTGTTACACTACAACCATGTTCCTGAAACAACATGGATAACTTCATTCACCACTACTCTGATCTGATTCAAGGACTCTTTACTACTCATGTTCTCAGTATTATTTTTATTTGGACAGTTTGACTTCTTTTGCGCATTGGTCATTTGTCAGTCTTTGTATAGTTTTTCACAGAATTCTATTGTATTGATTTTTACCTGTAAATGTCTGTCAGAAAATGAATCTCAAGGTAGTAACATACATATTTTGATAATAAATTTACTTTGAACTTTGAACTCATAAGTTATTGATCATTGCCTGTCTAGATGTAAAAGTATGTAAACTTTGCCATTTCAAGGAAATTCCCAGGATATCATTAATCTAGTTCTCACTACTGATGACTCTAGTAATGAAGTTTGGCCCATGTATGGTTTTTGGTACCAAACACAAAAAAATAGTTGATTTGATTTGTTGAAGAGTGTGTTTCAACCTAAGGAAACATAAAGTTATTTACTTGTGGAATGAACATTATGCTTTTGAGTAATGTTTATTAGTAAATCTACATTTGTGTAGAGCCTATATATATTAGTCTAGTAAAATTGTATTTTCCAGAATGTGTTGCTAGCATTCTGGAGTTTGTAACAGTTACTTTAATCAGTGGATCTGGTTTTGTTATTTAAGCCTAAATTCATCCAAGAATAACAGCCAGGTTTGAGTTGAGATGAATTAACCCAAATGAAAATGTGGAGCTACACATACTTGAAACATCTTTTCCACATACATCAACAACAACAACAAGAGTAACACGAGTGAATCTGCATGAGGGTTTCGGTCCTAAATGTCGTCACTACCTCCTCCCATAGATGCTGTCTGGCCTGCTGAGTTCTGCCAGCATTTCGTGTTTTCCACATACATGATGCTTTTAGATTGTAAGTAACCAAATTAAATCAGTGATATGTTAACAATGTTAAGAACTGTTACACATTGTTACGTTATTGTTTTATCTTTACACCATTGTTCAGACCGCATCCCGCCCCATAGTAATTACATTCTTCCTGTAACATAGTGGCCAGCACTGCTCAGTGTTGTCACCTGAGCCTAGCCCAGGCATGGGCAATCTACGGCCCGCGGGCCATATGCGGCCCGTTAAGCCTTTTAATCCGGCCCGAAGAACTTGATGAAATTATATTAATAAACCTTGTTAACATTTTTTCCCGCAATTCTGGCGTTTTCCCAATAGATGACGCACTCTATATACATTGACCTCTGTTGAGGTGCAGCGTACTACTCCACATTTGCGCTTTACTCTTTGTTCGGCTCGACCTATTTGTGTGAACAGGCGTTCAGCATCATGAACATCAACAAAGCCAGCCACAGATCCAAGTTAACTCACCAACACCTCAGATCCATCCTGAGAATCGCCACAACAAAACTAAATCCAGACTTTGATGCGCTGGCTAAAAAGGGAGACCAACAACACTGTTCCCACTGAAATTAAAAATAAGTTTCTTCCTTGTGTTATGTAAAAAATGCATTTGAAAATATTTTTTTCAATAAGCCTTACATGTTACATGTCATTTCTGTTAAGTGATGGACATGAGTAGTGCGCAGGTGCACGTACGTTCTCAAAATAAAAAATGCGCTCCAGATCAAATAACGAGCTCCGCATACTGGCGCGCTGTCATTGTTCTGTCTTTGTGCTGGTCGTTGTTGAGTTTTGGCACAGGGGACAATTGAATAAGAAGGAGCAGGACAAGTACACCTGCATCTCCTACCGTTTTTGAAATAAAGACAGTCAGGGGGAGAGTGATGATGATAATATCTTGAAGGATAACAGAATTTTCAGTGCTTTAAAATAATAACTGTTACTATTAAAAAAGCTGTATTTTATTCATTTAATTTTCAGTGTTTTAAAAGACATTTCAATAAATAGCTAAATACCATGGGACTTCAAAGACAGATATTTTGTTGTAATGCATTTGTTCATTTTCAATTGAAATTAAAGCACATGTTTTCTACATATCCCATGATATTTTATTTTCTCTTATGAGGTGTATTACCAAAACACTCCGTCCATCTGCTCCTGGTCCGGCCCCCCTGTCAAATTTTAGAACCCTTTGTGGCCCACAAGTCAAAAAGTTTGCCCACCCCTGGCCTAGCCAATATTTAAATGGTACCTCTGTTCCTTGGTATTTCCTGGTATCCTACTAATCAAGTGTACACCCAGGCCCCTAGTGTAGTTTTAAAGTGGAAAAACAATCTTTTTTCAGAATTAAGCTCCTTCTAGCACTTCTCTGCCCATCTTTCTAACTGATCAATATTATTCTGTTGTTGAAGGCTATCGGCAAACTTACTAATCACACCTCCTAAATTGGTATCCAGATAATTATGTAACAATAAAGGTTCATGCACCAATCCCTGAGATACTCTGCTAGTCCCAGATTTCCAATTGAAAAAAGTCAACTGTCTCACTCTGCCTCCTATCTCCAAGCTACTTTCAGATCCAAAGACAAAAATGACTATAGTTGCTGGAATCTGGAGTGAAAAATACTGCTGAAGGAAACCACGCAGCATCTGTGGAGGCAGAGCTGTGGTCACCATTTCAGGTCAAGATCCTGTCCTGATGCTGAGATTCAAACTAAAACGTTAACTATCCTTTTGCCTACACGATGACCCGCTGAGTTCCTCCAGCACTTTGTTTCCAAATTTCACAACCAAGTTTCCAAATCACAATGGATCTTACAGGCTTTTGACCTTTGAACCAGTCTCCGAATTGAATCCTTGTCAAAAGGATTTTAACCTCCATGTGGACTATGTCAATGGTGCTATCTTCATCAATGTATGAAATCATTTCTTCAAACTTCAGTTAACATGCCAAGCACGACTACCATATATAAAAACTATCCCTTAACAATCCCTATCTCTCCAAGTGCAAGGTAATCCTGCCATGCAGACTTTTTTCCAATAACTTTCTGGCTAGACAACCTGGTTTATACCCTGGATCTTCTTCTGTGGCCAGAGATATTTTGTATTTCTATCAAAACCCCATCATTCTCTTCCCTTTCCTCTATAAACGCCTGGGATACATCATCAGGCCCTGGGGAGTTATCCACCTCTAAACCCTATCAAGCCATACAATAAACATACACAAAATGCTGAAGGAACTCAGCAGGCCAGGCAGCATCCATGGAAAAGAGTACAGTCAACATTTCAGGCCAAAACCATCAGGATGGGTGATGAAAGCGGGAAAAAAACAACAAAATCTTTTCCATAGACGCTGCCTGGCTTGCTGAGTTCCTCCAGCATTTTCTGTTGGTTGCTTGGATTTCCAGCATCTGCAGACTTTCTCTCGTTTGTGACATTTTGGTCATTTATTCTAGAAACCTTCAGTCCCCCTCCCTGTGTTTGCTGTCCTCAGAAAAGAGATTATGTATGAAGGTAGAAGACATACTGAGATCTTGAATGAATACTTTTCAGCTCTGTTCACTAAGTACCTACACCAGGCTCAAGGACAGTTTCTATCTCACTGCTATCAGACTCATGAACATACCTTGTGTAATGCTGGCCTCACAATCTACCTCCCTATGATCTTCCACTTTATTGTCACCTGTACTGCATTTTTTTTGATAGCTTTTACTCGTTATTCTGCATTACTAAGTGCTGGCAAATAGGATTGGTATGGATAGTTCATTGTTGGACAGGGTAATCTCTACTGTATGACTGACTCTCTAACACTGAGCATTCCAGGAGTGGTCAGGTAAACCTTTTCTGAACTGTTTCCAATGAAAGAACACCCTTCCTTTAATTAAGCAACCAAGATTCTGCACAAAAATCCAGATGTAATCAAACAAATCCTCTTCTTTTGTGTTCAGTTCCCATTGTAAAAAGCAACAGCATTACATCCAATATCATAGATTTCCTAATTACCTGACCGAACTTCATACTGGCCTTTAACCAGTCATACAACAGGACACTTAAACCCCTTTGCAATCTGTTTAGACAACATGTTTCAACAGGCTTCATGTTTACTTTCCAAAATGAAAGAAAATTCACATTTTATCACACTTCTTCACTTTCTTGGCCTTTGCTGTGATCTTAGCTCATCTATATTTTCCGTGTAGCCTTCTCATGCCCTCCAGCTTTTTTTAAAATTTCCAGATACTGGCATAGGATATTCAAAGGCAATTTATCTTCCAACCATTTCCTTCAAGGGGGTCTGACTATTTTTCTTTGACATTCAATCTTATTAAACTCAGATGGCATGGAAACTAGGTTCTTTGTTTAAACTAGTCCATACTAAGATGACCATTTGCCTGCTTTTGGCCCATATCCCTCCAAATCTTCCCTATCCATGTGCCTGTCCAACTGTATTTAGAAATGCTGTATTGTATGTGCTTCAACTACTTCCTCTGGTAGCTCAGTCCATATATGTATCCTCAGGTTTTTATTAAATCTCTCCTGTTTGTGCTTAAACCTGTGCCTTCCAGTTTTTGTTTCCCCAACCCTGGGAAAAAGACTGTGTGCACCCTATCTGCAGTATGCCCTCATGATTTTATACACAAGATCAACCCTGATTCTTTTATATTCCAACGAATAAAGTCCTAACTTATAGAACCTCTTTTTATAATTTAGTTCCTCAAGTTCTGCTAACAACCTTGCAAACCTTTTCTGCGCACTTTCCAGCTTAATGGCATCTTTCCTATAGCAGGGTGAAGATGGTGCCAGTGAACAACGCTACCTCAGGCGACATCTTCCAGATGGTCCACAAAACTGTTCCTTTCATTTCTTTTTACATCTTCTTTTGGTTCTGCAACTGTTGGTGCCTGTGATCTACAGTTTGGTGTTATGTTTTCACGCCGATTGAGCAACCTGGTACTTTGCTGTCTCTGAGGAGGTTCCAGGAGGCAAGCAGCCACAAGGCCAAGGAGTTTAGAGACGGAACACAAGCCAGTGATCAACTCCCTCCCTCGCTGATCAGAGCTTCCAGGGAGATTAAAACATCAAAGCGAGTGTTCAGTGCCCTCTACCAGCCTCTCGCACACTGCTGCAGAAGGAAGGTGTCTGCGTGTGACCATCTCTCTCTCGCTCGCTGATCCCAAGGGAAGGTCCCTGCGTTCGAATTGTCTCTCCCCCTCGACGCTGTCGGAGGATGGTGCCAAAGTTCTGGGTCTGCAGTTTGTGGATTGGACTGTAGTTCAATTGGACTCTGTTGATTTTGCATTTTGTATTCAGTGTTTTCCCATGTTCTTTATTTTTTTTGTAATGAAATTTTTATTATTATTTATTCTTATTTTACAAAGCAGCACAACATATCATAGAGCAGATACAGTACAGCATATTTACACAGCCATCCCATGACAGGAAAACATATAAAACTAAGAAACAGAAAAAAACTTCTAATTCAAGTTTAAATTAACATACAACCAAAGTTGATCCCACTTTTCTCTCACTGTTAATTCTTCCCAACATGTGTTCATATGATGAAATCTTAACCATTTCCTCAGTCCGTTCCCTCACAGTGGGACATCTGGGTTTTTTTTCCAGTTTTGCAATATAATTCTTGCAGCTGTGCTGAGACCCACCTTTAAAATAGTAAATTTGTCATTGTTTACATTAGATATCATTGTCCTATCACCCAGGAGACAAAGCCATGGGCACAAGGGCAGTGTAGGACCCGACCAATTCCCCAAGAAATGAAGAATTTTACACCAAAATGGATGAACCATGGAACACTCCCAAATCATGTGAAAAAATGTGCCCACCTCATTTTTACATTTCCAGCATAAATTATCATCAATAATCCCCATTTTGTAGAGTCTAGTCGGTGTCCAATAATATCTGTGTACTATCTTATAATGAATAAATTTCCCTCTCGCTTCCCTTATATGTCTACCCACATTTGATAAAATATTTGACCACTCATTATCTTCAATATCACTTCCAAGATCCTTCTGCCATATTGCTTTGAGATTGTTACACAGTTCACCCACAGAGTGCTTGAACATTTTATAAACACTGATGCTTTATGAACTTCCTCTGGTAATGTAAAGTATTCAGTTAAAGGGTTACTTTGTTGGTGTTTGCGTGATTTGTTTCTTTCCTCATGGGGGTTTGAAGTTTTTCTTTGAATGGGTTCCATGGTTTTCTTTGTTTCATGGCTGTCTGTGGGGAAGACGAATCTTAGGGTTGTAATCTCAATGTCAGCCAGAACAAGGAGCTGATTGTTGACTTCAGGAGGAGGAGACCAGAGGTCCACGAGCTAGTCTTCATCAGAAGTGAAGAGAGTCAACAACTTTAACTTCCTCAGTGTTACCATTTCAGAGGACCTGTCCTGGGTCCAGCATGTAACTGCACTTGGGTTTCAAAGGTACATTTAATGTCAGAGAAATGTATACAATATACATCCTGAAATGCTTTTTCTTCACAAACATCCACAAAAAAACAGAGGAGTGCCCCCAAAGAATGAATGACAGATAAATGTTAGAACCCCAAACTCCCCCACAGCTCCCGTCCCTCCCACGCATAAGCAGCAGCAAGCAAATATCCCCTTCCCCCCACCAGTAAAAAAAGCATCAGCACCCGCCACCAAGCACTCAATCATGCAGCAAAGACACACTTGCGGTACTCCAAAGACTACTTGTTCACCCAGTTATCGACATACCACAGGCTCTCTCTCTCTCCCTAACAAGGGAGAGAGATGTCTCCATTTCACAGCGACCGGGGAGACATACTAAATAACTCATTGGTTTACGATGTTAAAAGTCCAATACATCACTTTTTCCGAGCTCTGTGCCCAAAGATCTCCAGTCTCTGGACACACAGCCTTAACAACACAACTCTATTTCCTTAAGAGTTTGGGAAGATTTGGCATGACTTCAACAAACTTCTATATATGTGTGACGGAGAGTAAATTGGCTGGCTGCTTCATGGCCTGGTATGAAAACACCAATGCCCTTGATATGGCCTAGACCATCACAGAGAAAGCCCTCCCACCCATCGAGCACCTCTACACAAAGTGTTATCAAGGGAAGGCAGCATCCCTCATCAGGGATCCCCAGCACCCAGGTCATGCTCTCTTTTCATTGCTGCCTTCAGGAAGAAGGTGCAGGAGCCTCAAGTCTCACAGCACCAGATTCAGAAAGTTATTACCCTCAACCATCAAGCTCTTGAACCAGTGGGGATAACTTCACTCAACTTCACTTTCTCCAACATTGAAATGTTCCCACAACCTATGAACTCACTTTCAAGGACTGTTCATCTGATGTTCTCAATATTTATTGCTTATTTATTATTATTATTTCTTCCTTTTTGTATTTGTAGCTTGTTTTATTTGCACACAGGTTCAACACCCAAGTTGATGCGGTCTTTCATCAATTCTGTTATCGAAAATGAATCTCAGGGTTGCATATGGAAACATCTATGTTCTTCAATAAAATTTACTTTGAACTTCTCTAATATGAAGGATTGAGAATTAATTTCATTCCAGCAATCCAAAAGTTGTGATCATCAGCTGCAAATTGTCCTGGAGTTATTCACTGGAGTGTAAGTGGAAGCCTTATGAGGGGCATAGATAGGGTGATTATGCACAATCCTCTTCCCAAGGATGGGGAAACAAGATAAGGCGGCTTTGGTTTAAGGCCAAAGGGGAGAGATTTAATTGAAACCAGAGGGTGGTACATATATGGAAAGAACTGATGAGGAAGTAGCTGAGGCACATACAATAACTGCATTTAAAGGACAATTGGGCAGGTACACGGATAGGATCATTGTTGGGTAAATTGTCAACCTTCATGTATAACCTCGACAGTGTTATGAATGAAGAGCAACTCTGATGGGCAAAGTCGCCCCCCCCCTTTTTGAGAATCGCAAAATTGCTACTATTTCGGGTCTGATACCAAGGAAATGAGAGAGATAACAGCAAAAGATAGTTGTTATTGATAAACAGCTCATGTCAAGTTAATGAGAGAGAGACAACTCAGAGATACACAAAGTGGAATGTCTCCTCCTAACAAAAGCAGAACGGAACCACTGATTACTGCTATTGTCTCTTGGAGAATGATTGTTTATTGAGTACTGTTCTATTCATTGAATCCCCTCAGGGGGGCAACCAGAGAGGGTAGGTTTGATGGGTTGCATCATCCCAACCTGATTGACACCTGAGACCCCGTGAGTGGGGATAAAAGTGAGGGTCTGGGGAACACCCCTCAGACGCACCAAGAGAGACGCTATGAGACCGGTGGGGGCTTGTGTGTGTCCCCACCCTTGCCTGGGTGACGAGTCCACCACGGAACAGTCTAGCTAAAGGACGGAGGGGTCATATGTGAATGGCCACAACAACAACACATCAACAGATCAAGATCGTAAAGGAAAGTCGACAAGTCAATAGCTGTTACCGTTTTCTCTCTTTCTCCAAGAACTGCAACACAGCGACCAACAACTACTGCAGCCTGCATGAACTGAACTGAACTTAATGTTTCCATCGAACAATTCATTATCTCCTAGACAACAATAGAGCTTATTTCTTATTGATTATTATTATACCCACACTTTTAGGTTTAGTATTGATGATGTGTATTATCTGTATATATGCATTGATATTATTTTTGTGTATTTTTACTAATAAATACTGTTAAAAATAGTATCACCAGACTCCAATGGACACTCCTATCTTTGCTGGTAAGACACCCAGTTACGGGGTTCATAACAGTGAGTGACATTGAATCAGACTCGGGTTTATTATCACTGATATAAGTTGTGAAATTTGTTGTTTTGCAGTAGAGTTCATGGGTTCACTATGCGTTCAGAAATCTGGTGGTGGAGGCTGTTCCTAAAGCATTAAGTGTTTGCCTTCAGTCTCCTGTTCCTCCTCACTGATGGGACTAAACAACAAGAGGGCATGTCCCGGGTGGTGGAGGTCCTTACTGATGAATGCCAGCTTTTGGAGATATTGCTTTTGAAGATTTCCTCGATGACAGGAGGTTAGTGCCCATAATGGTGCTGGCTAGTCTACAAACTTCTGCAGCTTGTTACAATCCTGTGCAGTAGCTTCTCCATACCAGACAGTGATGCAACCAGTTAGAATGCTCTCACAGTACATCTGTAGAAATTTGCTAGTCTTTGGTGACATACCAAGCCACTTCAAACAATAATAATTGGGAGATATATTACTGAGTCTGAAGATTATATAAACATTTGTCAATAGTTTAAACAACAGAGGAGTGTAATCTTTTGTAAAAGCATCTTGTCACTGGTAAATTGTAGCATATTGCACATAGTTTCAACCAACACAAAATATGTGTATCATTTGTAGAAAGTGGCTGTCAGAGAATACGATGCAAATGCTGTGCACAGGTCACAGAAGATTAATTATTGATGCAGAGATGCTGTAGCAAAAGCAATGAGTGTTTTATAGAGCGAATCATCCTGAAAATCTAGAAATGCTTTATAGAGGTTTCATTTTAAGCACTGCCTTCTTATCGGCCTATTGGGCCTTCTTATATTATGGACGGTAAAAAGGCACAAAGGAGAGAGCTGGAAGAAAGGTTTTTAGGTGATTGACTTAGATATCTCTTTTGCTAAAAACAACAAGAATCTATACATCTTTGAGTACGCTGATGTTCAGGAGCCAGTTTGATGAGATTTGGTTTGTCGCCTAAAGCACTTGAAAAGTTCTATCCATGTACCCTGGAGAGCATTCTGACTGGTTACATCACCATCTTGTACGCTGGGGGTTGGGCTACTCCACAAGATAGTAGTAGCAAACTGCGGAAGGTTGTGAAGTTAGTCACTTCCATCACGGGTATTACCCTTACCAAGACATCTTCAGGGAGCAGTGCCTCAAAAAAGCAGTTTCCATCATCAAGGAGCCCCATCACCCAGGATGTGCCCTCTTGTCATTATTACCATCAGGAAGGAGGTCCAGAAGCCTGAAGGCTTCTCAGCCATTCAAAAACAGCTTCTGCCATCAGATTTCTGAATGGACGTTGAACCCATGAACAAGACCTCACTACTTTTAAATTTATTTTTTTGCACTACTCATCTTAACTAATATATACTTACTGTACTTCAGGTTTTTTTCCCCTATATTTTTCAGGTATTGCCTTGTACTGCTGCCACAAAGTTAACAAATTTCATGACATATGCTGGTGATATTAAACCTGATTCTGATCTCATTCTGTCTGTATCAGGAAGGAAGAAGTGCTACAAATCCACAGGACCTCAGGGGATCTCTCCCAGGATGCCAAGGAAAGCAAGGGAAGAGCTTGCTGTATATTGCAGCCTTTTTCCCAGAGAACAGATGGCTTCAGCCCTGCCTGTTTCAAAAACAGAGCTTGACTGCATGTTTTTGTTGAGTGACATTGCATCATGTTGATAAATGGAGTAACAATTTAAGGTAGGCCTTAATTAATTTGACCTTCTGCAATGCTCATGATTGCCCGAGGGAATCACAGAAACTTTCTTCTTTATGCCATTTTCCAAATTGAATTGCTTTCGGGTAGATGTGATGGGTCAACAACGATGCTGGGGCAAACTTGGGATCGATCTGTTGATCAGACTCTGCCCGTCATTTTTACCTGGCGAATTAGTAAATATCTTTGTCAAAAGGCTTCTAAGTGTCACAGTTACTTCCTGCAATCAACTCCCACTGTAAATTGTCTTTGACTATCCACAAGCCAGATGGGATCATCAAGTACTGTAAAAAGGAAAGAACTCCATTAATCTAATATTTGGAGATAATCAATAAATATTGTTATCAAATTTAATACTATTCAGTTTTCAAGAATAAAAGGCAGCACAAGGAGTACGTAGAGCTAATACTTAAAACCTTCTAACTACAAGAAAACCTATAATTTTCAGCATGTTTATTTCTGCAAAAAATTCCAGTTCCATTCCTAACTTTTGACTCTTCTATTTCTACGATTTTCATGATGAAACCTTTACACCCTCCCGACATTTCCCACACTTGACCCCTTCCACATATCCCCATCTACCAATGCCACAAATGTTTTTTTGTGCAGCATGTATATTGTCACCTGAACATAATGCCTTTTTATTTTTTTAAGCATTTGTGATTGTTGCAGCAGCTCCTGTTTCTTCCAGAGAACTTTCAGAAAGAAGCCTCGGCGATGAGAGGAATTGGAACAGAGATAGGAGGAATCTCTTTAGCCAGAGGGTGGTGAATCTGTGGAACTCATTGCCATAGATGGTTGTGGAGGCCAAATTATTAAGTATATTTAAAGCAGAGGTTGATGGGTGTTCAATTAGTAAGGGCATCAAAGGTTACAGGGAGAATGCAGGAAAATGGAGTTGAGATGGAAAATAAATCAGCCATGATCAAATGTCAGAGTAGACTCAATGGGCCAAATGGCCTAATTATGAACCTACCTCTTATGGTCTTATGGAAATCAGAATCTGGTTTATTATTGCTGATATATGCTGTTTTTTTTCCAGTAGCAGTACAATGTAAAATAAATAAATAGTATAAAAGACAATTTAGGAAAGAACTAAGAGGACAAAAAGGTGCCAGGAAATACCCTTGGTAAGTAGGATTAAGGAGAATCCTAAAGCTCTTTTGCTAGAAACGAGAGGAATATTTAAGAGCAGAGTAGGTCTCCACATGCACCAAAGGGATAATCCATATGTTAAGCCAAGAGATGTGAGGGAGGCACTAACTGAATATTTCTCGTTATTTCCTTGGGAGAAGGATGTGGAAGTCAGTGAGTTAAAGGAGTATTCTGATGTTCAGGTGCACGTCTGTATCAGGGAGGAGGAAGTGCTGAAGATATCGCAACACAGTAGGGTGGATAGGATGTTTGCGGAGTACAATATCTGAGGCTCTGACCATTCTGAGCAACTCTTGAGTATTGAGGCAAGCAGAACAGCAATGCTGGTTTATATGGGTGTAAGGACCCACAGGTCAGCTAGTCCAGAAGGTTAAGGCACAAGATTCACACACAACACACTGGAGGAACTCAGCAGGTCGGGCAGCATCCGTGGAAATGAGCAGTCAACGTTTTGGGCCGAGACCCTTCATCAGGACCAAAGAGGGAGGGGACAGGGGCTCTATAAAGGTGGGAAGAAGGCTGGTAGGTGCCAGGTGAAAAACCAGTAAGGGGAAAGATCCCTTCCTCCATCCCCAGTTTCACTCTGCCTCCTCCTCCAGCTGCCTATTACCTCCCTCTGGTTCTGCCTCCTTCTACTACCCGTAGTACCCTTACATTCCTTCTTCACCTCACCTGCCTATCCCCACCCCTTGATCTTTCCTGATTGGTTTTTCACCTGGCACCTACCAGCCTTCTCTTTCCCACCCTCTTTATAGGGCCCCTGCCCCCTCCCTTTTCAGTCCTGACGAAGGGTCTCGGCCCAAAATGTCGACTGTTCGTTTCCACGGATGCTGCCCGACCTGCTGAGTTTCTCCAGCTTGTTGCTTTGACCACAGCATCTGCAGTGTATTTTGTTTAGGCACAAGATTGTTGGCAAACTGGATCTAATTGCTGTTGGTCATGTGCCCAGTGGCACAGAGCTTGGAAAAAGCAATACGACAGACTTTTAACACCATAAATCTGCGAGTTGTTTTGTTATGTCTCCCCTCTCACTGTGAAACTGGGACACCTCTTTTTCCCTTATTAGGGACAGAGAGAGCCTGTGGTATGTCAAATTACTGGGTGAACGAGTAGTCTTTGGGGTACTGCAAGCCTGTGTCTTTATTGATGCTTTGCTGCACGCTTGAGTGCTCCGTTGAGGGTGCCGATGCACTTTCGCTGCCTTGCTCCTGCTTGTGTGTAGCGTAGTGACACAATTTTTGGCCTTTATGTGTCAACTCGATAAAGAAAGAAAAAAATATTTTAGCCAGCATGTTC
The DNA here is from genome assembly GCF_030144855.1 of Hypanus sabinus. Lineage (NCBI taxonomy): Eukaryota > Metazoa > Chordata > Chondrichthyes > Myliobatiformes > Dasyatidae > Hypanus > Hypanus sabinus. Next base: position 120,985,252 of record NC_082713.1, read on the forward strand.
TCTGAATATTTTACCTTTTTAATCAATTTTATTACCAGTGTTGCACAAATCCAGTTGTATTCTGAGGATTCAGTTATGCAGGGTGTATATGGGAGAACCACTGGATGGAATATATAGTAGACCCCAGATAAAGGATTACTATGCAAGATAAAAGTTCACACTGTTAAGATAACATAAGCACAGAAACTAGAATCAGAGACTTGGAATAAAATGAGTCTGATCAGTATTGAGCTCTCTACACATTTTATATTAATGACAGATGGAGGACTGTGATGATACAAGCTAAATTGGGAAAAGAGATGTGAGGAAGATGAAAAATGTTTGCAAGGAGATATGGATGAGTGAAGCAAGTGGTCAGGAAAGTGGCAGATGGAATCAGAGGTAGCAAAATGTGAGGCTGTACATTTGGCAGAAAGAATAAAACCATAATGATAGTGAAATATCAGCAACTGTTGCAGAGAGATCTTGCAACACTGGTTCAGGCAATACCAAAAATCAGCTGCAGAAAAAAAGAAATTACTAAGTCATACATCTGAAATATTTTGTCTGATTCTCCCTCCACAGCTGCTGCCTGACCTGTTAAGAACTTCTAACTTTTAACCTCTGGAATTTTGATCTAATAAACTTTTTTTTGAGGGGGGGAATTAGGACACTGTTTACAAAGTCATCAGTGCCCTTAATTGCATAGTGTAGGTGAGAATAGGCTGCCTGCATGAAGGCTACAGTCCTACTGATGAAGGTGCTTCCACACTGCTGATGGTAGCAATCCCAGGACTCTTACACAGGGACAAAGAAGATGATACATTTCCAAGTCAAAGCGTTCGTCACTTTGAGGGCAACCTGCAGGTGGTAGTGATCCCATTGGCCTTAGCGATAGAGGATACAAGTTTGGACGTACTATTGGAGGAGTCTGGACAAATAACTGCTGTGTGTTTTACCGGTGTCACAGTACACAAGTGTGGAGGGAATGTATAGTACATTCAGGGTGGGGTGCCAATCAAGTGGGTGACTGTCTTGAATAGCTGACAGGAGCCAATGTTGTATTCATGCAGATAAATGGGGAATATTCCTTCTAAGTTCAAAGTAAATTTACTATCAAAGGACATATGTCACCATATGTAATGACAAGATTAATTTTCTTGCAGGCACACTTAATAAACCCATAACAGAAATAATAACCATAATAGAATCACTACAGACCTATTTTACACAAGGAAAGAATTGAATCAGGGTTGCAGGATACCCGTTTCTGTAGCCACAATTTCTGGACAAAGATGACTCTCCAGATTATAATGCTTAGGGGCTACTCTGTGTGCATTGCTATGTTACTAAACCAGGAGTGCCAAACTTTGCAAGCTTGTGCCCAAATTGGCAATGATCTTATATTAAAAGAAGTCCCAACATGCCATGGTAATTTTAAAAAGAGATTATCATTGATAAATTAGTAACAATAATTATGGCATTTAAGAAAACAGGATGAGTCATAGTACATTAACAGCACAGTACTGGCACTGCTGTTGGTAGCCCACAATGTTGTGGCGACTCTTCAACCCACTCCAAATTCAATCCATCCTTCCCTCCTACATAATCTTCCATTTTTCTATCATCCATGTGCTATCTCGTGTCCTGCTGTTTATTTATGTGTATTCATTGTTATTAATACAACTTTTATACTCAACACTATATATTTTATTAATAAACGTATAACAGACAGATTGAAATAAATGAAGCATTTCAGACAACCTGTTCAAAATGACTATTAATTTTTCAAAGACGATTGAAAAATAAATATTCATCGATTTGCTACTATTATCAGCACTGGCTATCCAGAGTTCACTCACAAACAACAGAAGGAAAAAAAGCAGAGCGAAGCTAATGCCATTTGGCCCAAGTGTTTTCTGGTCAAATACTGTTATGTACCCCAGGTCAGCGAGGATTTCAAAACGCATCATCCAGTGTTCATTTGTACTGACAAATGTCCAGCTGGTGCCAAGCTGGCATGAGATGTTTCCTGTGAAAACATCTCATTGCTCTTGGGTTGTAAAAGATAATTTGCTGCTTCATATGGCAGTAAAGATAATAAGACCATAAGACATAGGAACAGAATTAGCCATTCAGTCCATCAAGTCTGGTCTGCTATGAGATCATGGCTGCTCCAATTTGCTCTCAAAAACTCTATCTCCTGCCTTCTCCTCGTAACCTTTCATGCCCTAACTTATCAAGAATTAATCAACCTTTGACTTGTATACACCCAATGATCTGGCCTCCATAGCCACCTGAGGCAATGAATTCCACAGATTCACCACCTTCTGGCTAAAGAAATTTCTAATTTCCATACTAAATAAACATCCCTCTATTCTGAGGCTATGCCCTCTGCTCCTGGACTTCCCCACCATAGGAAACATGTTCTCCACATCCACTCTATATAGGCCATTCAACATTTGATACCTCCTCATTCTTCTAAATTCCAGCAAGTTCAGGCCCAGAACCATCAAACACTCCACATATGATAAGCCTTTCATTCCCAGAACCATTCTTGTGAACCTCCTTTGAACCCTCTCCAATGTCAGCACATCCCTTCTTAGATAAGGGGTCTACAGCTACTCTCAACACTCTAAGTCAGGCCTCACCAGTGACTTTTAAGGCCTCAGATGAATGCTAATACTACATTTCCCTTCCTCATCACCACTCAACCTGCAAGTTATCCTTCAGGGAATCCTACACAAAGACTCCCACATTCCTTTGCACCTCAAATTTTTAAATTTTCTTTCCATTTAGAAAACACTTTTATTCCTCCTACCAAAATGCACGGCCATACACTTCTCAACACTGTATTCCATTTGCCACTTATTTTCCCATTCTCTTAATCTGTCTAATCCCTTCTGCAGCCTCCCTTCATCCTCAACACTACCTGCTCCTGCACCTATCTTCGTATCACCTGCAAGCTTGTCTACAAAGCCATCAATTCCACCATCCAAATCAATAACATATAACACCAAGCCCTGCAGAATACCACTAGTCACCTGCAGCCAATCAGAAAAGGTTCTCTTTCTTCCCACTCTTTGCCTCTCGCCAATCAGCCAATGCCCTATCCAGCTAGTATCTTTCCTATAAAACTATGGGCTCTTACCTTGCTATGCAGCCTTATCTGCAGCACCTTGTCAACGGCCTTCTAAAAATCCAATTACACAACAACCACTTAATTCTCCTTTGACTATTCTGCATGTTATTTCTTCAAGGAATTCCAACAGATTTGTCAGGCAAAAATTTAACTTAAGGAAACCATGCTGACTTTAGCCCATCTTTTTCATGTGCCTCCAACTAGTGCAAAACCGCATCCTTAACAATTGATTCCAACATCTTCCCAACCACTGAAGTCAGGCTAACTGACCTATGTCCTTTCTTCTACCTCCCCTCACCCTTCCTGAAGAATGGAGTGACATCTGAAATTTCCCAGCCCTCCAGAACCAAGTGATCCTTCAAAGATCATTACTAATGGCTCCACAATCTCTTCCAGAACCATGAGGTGTGGTCTATCTGGTTCAAGTGACTATCTACCCTCAGACCTTTCAGCGTCCCATGTACCTTCTCTCTAGAAATAGCAACTGCACTTACTTCTGTCCGAAACTGTCAAACTTCTGGCATACTGCTGGTGTCTTCCATCGTGAAAACTAATGCAAAATACTTACTTGGTTTATCCGCCATTTCCTTGTCCCCCATTTCTACCTCTCCAGTGCCATTTTCCAATGGTCTAATATCCACTCTCACCTCTCTTTTACGCTTTATATATCTGAAAAAAAATCTTTTGGTATTCTCTTTGATATTATTGGCTGGCTTACCTTCCTATTCATCTGTTCCCTCCATATGGCTTTTAGTTGCTTTTTGTTATTTTTATAAAAAGCTTTCCAATCTTCTAACTTCCCACTAATTTTTGCTCTATTATATGCCCTTGCATTTGCCTTAATGTTGGCTTTGACTTCCCTTCTCAGCCACAGTTGCATTATCCTGCCTTAAGAATATTTCTTTAGGATGTATCGATCTTGCACCTTCTGAATTGTCCCTAGAAACTCCGGACATTGCTGCTCTGTTGTCATTGTTGCTAGTGTCCTCTTCCAGTGAACTTTAGCCAGCTCCTCTCTCATGCCTCTGTAATTCTATTTATTCCACTATAATACTGGTACATCTGATTTTAGCTTTTCCTCAAATTCTATATTATGATCACTGTCTCCTAAGTGTTCCATTACCTTAAGCTCCCTAATTAAATCCAGTTTATTACACAGCACCCAATCCTGAATAGCTAATTCCCTAGTGGACTCAGTTAAAACCTGTTCTAAAAAGCCACCTTAGAGGTATTCTACAAATTCTCTCTTGGGAACCTGATTTTTCCCAATTTCCCTGCATATTGAAATCCCCCAGGACTACCAGAATATTGCCTTTTTGACATGCATTTTCTATCTCCTATGAAGGTCTTTTTAACTCTTGCAGTCCCTTAACTCTATCCACAACAATTCTGTATCTTCCAATGCTTGAAGGATTTGATTTGATTTGATTTCATTTTTACCAACATAGCCACACCACCCCCATGCCTTCTTGCCTTTCCGTTCTTTACAATATGTATCCTTGGATGTTAAGCTCCCAACTATAATCTTCTTTCAGCTGCAACTCAGTGATGCCCACAATGTCATACCTGCCAGTTTCTAACTGCAGTACAAGATCATCTATTTTTATCCTTTATACTGCATGCAAAATAGCAACATCCATCATCAAGGACACCCATCATCCAGGCCATGCTCTGTTCTCGCTACCACCATTGAGCAGAAGGTATGGATGTCTCAGGTCCCACACCACCAGGTTCAGGATCAGCTAATACTCTAAAAACATCAGGCTCACTTTCAAGGAGTCTTTACAACTCATGTTCTCAGTATTATTTTTATTTGCACAGTTTGTCTTCTTTTGCACATTAGTTGTCAGTCTTTATGTATAGTTTTTTGTAAGTTCTATTCTATTTCTTTACTTTCCTGTAAATGCCTTCGAGAAAATGAATCTCAAGGTAGAACATGGTTACGTATATGCACTTTGACAATAAATTTACTTTGAATTTCCTATTGTAATATTCTAATCTCTCTGAAGAACCTGTGTCAGGAAAAGACAGAACATCCTGCAACTCCCCCAATCTCAGCCACCCATATTGGGCTGGACTAGGAGATGAATTGCCCATGAATCTGTTCACTAAATCCACTTCCCTTCTGTATGTCATCCTTGTCCTTGTACACAGTCAGTGCAGCTCCCACGATGAAGCTCGCAGAAACTCAACACACATTAGAGACCCACTGCTCTTTCACCACCAAGGATCCAGCCTATCCCTGCTGTTGGGCAGTTCATGTTCAAGCCCCCAAACCTTTCCAATGTCAAACTGAAATAGTCCAAGCAAAAAATCCTGCCCTTAACATCCTGCTTCAGATGTGGATGAGTAACAAGCTTCCTTCGCTGAGAAAAATTGGAATTTCACTGATGATTCCAGTGTTCATCGAGATCCTCAACTCCTGACACACCGTAGAACTCTGTTCCCACAAGTCCAGATGAGATCTAGCTTCAGAAGTTAGATTGGCAAAGATTTATTTTGTTTCCGATAAGTCTAACCATCTGCCCTGACATTCCTAGATATGACCATTGTGAAATCCTGCATTTTGGGACAACAGCATTGAATGCAGCTTGGAAAGAGGCCACTTGTCCAAACTCACTGAGACTTCCTCCCAAGCTGGTCCCATTTGTTTGTGTTCCACTCATATCTGTCTAAACCCTTTTCATCCATTTCAACCCGTCCAAATGACCAAAAAACTGAACGAATGGCATGAACCTACAAGGTCCTACAAGGACCTGCTGATCCTCAAAGCTCTCCCTACCTCCCAAAGGATGAAAGTGATGAGATGTGGTGGAACAGTCATTCCCTCCATCGTGCCTGCAATGTGAGCCAGCCTCAAAGCTCAGTGGAGGAAGGCATCTTTCACATCACCTTCCCAAGGCTGAGGCCCCATTCTGCCAACAGCAGAGATACAGGCACTTCTACATTCCTTTCCACTCGTTTCTACCACAGTTTCTAAGGAACTAGTTCACCCTGTGACCACGTGGTCTCCTCCCACATTACAAAGACAAATAGGCTAATTGGAAACACGGGCGTAACTGAGTGGCATCACATCATTGGGTTGGAATGCTCTGTTACCATGCTGTATCTCTAAATAAAAATGAAGCCTAACTTCTCTGTGTATGAGGTATAGATAGATTGGACAGCCAGCACCTTTTTCCCAGGGCAGCAATGGCTAATACCAGAGGATATCCTTTTAAGTTGAGTAGAGAAAGATTCAGGGTTAGTCAAAGATGGTATTTTTTTTAATAAGCACATGGAGAGGTAAGTGCCTGGAAGACACTACCGGGGCTGGAGGAAGAAGCTGATACATTGGGGACACTTAAGAAATGCTTAGATAGGTACTTGGATGAAAGAAAAATGTTGAGCTATGTGGGAGGGTGGGGTTAACTTGATTGAGTAGATTAATTGGTCAGCATACCATCTTGAACCAAAGAGCCTGTACTGTTCTGTAAGACCATAAAACATAGGAGCAGAATCAAGCCATTCAGCCCCTTGAGTCTGCTGCACCATTTCCATCATGGCTGATTCATTATCCATCTGAATCCAAGTCTCCCACTTTCTCCCCATAACCTCTGACTAATCAAGGACCTATCAACCCCTTCATTAGATATACCCAATGAGTAGGCTTACACAGCCTACTGTGGCAATGAACTCCGGATTCACTACTCTCTGGCCAAATAAATCCCCCTCATCTGTTCTGAAAGGACATCTTTCTATTCTGGGGCTGTCTCCTCCAGTGCTGGACACCCTCACTATAGGAGACATCCACTCTATCTAGTCTTTCCAATATTTGATAGGCTTCAATGAAATACCATTAACCCTTTCATTACTGGGATGTCAGTCTTCACTCACACAAACAGTTTAAGAAGGCTGCTCACCAACACAAGCAGAGTTTGGGATGGAAAATACACGTTGACCAGTGGGTCTGACATCTTGAGAAGGAACGTGTTTTAAAAACCTGCATCTGGATTAAAGACATTGCTCCATTGTAAAGAAGTTGACAACTCTGATCTCTGGAGCGTTTTCCTTTTGATGTTTACTGACCTCTGTTTTACCAGGGAGCCCTCAGTAAAATACCAAGGGGTTGATAAGTATCAAACAGTCCTAGCAAAACTAAAACATGGCATCACTGAGTGCCACTTGACAGCACACCTTCAACCAATTACAGAAACAGAAAAGTCAGGCCACTTCTGTGGAAAATCAAGCAGAGTTAACAATTCAGGTTTATAGATGAGACTTCCAGAAACATCTGGTGTAACGTGGTGGGGAGGAGATACTGATTTAAGGGCGGACATATAGTGCAGGCTGGAGTCGTTCAATTGCTTGCTGGGCCCCGCAGAAAGGACGTGGTTAAAGGGTTCAAAGGCAAGCTGTTGGATTTAATAATCATATCTGAGCCCCACACACCGTCACTTGGCCAACCCCAGGCAAATACACCGGGGCTTTAAGAGCACGCACCGTATAAGGGCGGGAGTGGGGGGGTGGAGTCAAAACCTTAGCATAGGAAACCACGTGGTCTGTATGCAAAAACAGCTAAAAAGCATTTCATTCGCGGCTAAATTTCGAGAATACCTGCAACACCCTCCCACCGTCTGTGGATCCGAAAGCACGAATAACGTTAACGTCACTCCGCCCAATGCTGCCACTCACGTTAACTTTTTAACGGGGTACCCTACTTCGAAAGTAAAATTCAGACCCAAAGTTTGCCAAACTACTACTGAAACCGCGGCGAAAGAGTTGTCCGGCGCCTTTGTTCGAGGGCGCAGCGGCCCGGCGGCACCAGCTCCCACGGCCCCATTCATTCACCGCCGCCCTGCGATATCCTGCCGTCGGGCGGCTGATGTCATTACATTTCATTAGAAGGAGGGGAGGAGGTGCGAGCTGCTGGCGGGACCCCGCTTCCTTCTCGGCGGGGCAAAGCAGTCAGTTCCAAGCGAGCTGCTGACGGGAGCGGAGCGGAGCGGGCCTCTCCCTCACCCCGGCTCCCGCTCCTTGCGCCGATGTGTGCGCGCTTCCAGCCGGCAACACGGTGGCAAAAACGGCCGCCGTGCAAACCTACCGCCTTGTGCGCCGTGCGGCGGTTTCATAAGGATCCTCGCGAGCTGGTTGGCCCCCGGCGCGCCACGTGAGGCGAGTCACCGGACAGCTGGGGGCGGTGGGGGGGTGGGGAGGGGGAAATCCAGGCGCTAGCAGAGGAGCCCTGAGCCATTCGGACTGGTTTCAATAATAAATAATAAAACCAAAATCCGGAGGACTTAACGCTGTTATGGGAGACAAGAAGAGTCCCACCAGGTAGAGTACTTTTTCCAGACCCGCCGCTCCCTCACCGCCTTCGGGGGAGGAAGGAGGGAGAGGGAAGCGGGGCTCCCTTTAAATGTTTTCGTTGTGGGGACGGAGCGGCGGCAGAACGCGAGCTGGTGGCTGTGGAGCAGAATGTCGGGCAACTCGATACAATGTAGCAGCCATGGCGGACGAGCTGGTTACTGTAGCCAGTTTGCGTGCGTGCGTGGGAAATTGACATAGGAAGATGCAGTCTCGCTCAAAGGATCTGGCCCTCTTTCTTTTGATCGGCGCCGATTGCCGCGAAGGTCTTTTGGAGGAGGAGGAGAAGTGGCGGGGGAGGGAGTGAGGGAATGAAAGGGGGGGGGGTTGGGATCAGCCAGAGAGAGGAAAGGAAAAGGGCAAACTGTTCGCAGGATAAGCCTGTGTACCTATGTATCTTTCTTCTCTTCCCCCCCCCCCTCCCGCATTCCTCTCCATTCTTTTGTTTTCCAAAACAGACCCAAAAGGCAGCTGAAGCCCTCAACGGACGAGGGATACTGGGATTGTAGCGTTTGTACGTACAGGAACAGCGCAGAGGCTTTCAAATGCAGTATGTGTGATGTCAGGAAGGGCACTTCAACACGGTCAGTGTTTCAACTTCCCTGTTTTTATTTAATCTCGTCCGTAACGTCTCTATTACGAAATTACTGTTGTACTTGAAATATGATTGGAAGGCGGAGGGTCTCCGCGATCACTATCTCTGCAGCCTTGGACGTGTTTTTGCTGTTGGAAATACACTGTTTGGTTTCAGACAGCAGTCGGCACATCATTCAGTTTTGCTGATTTTTAGATCCACCTCCGAGAGCTGCGAATGAAATCGGGCTTGTGGTGTCGCTCAAAAGATGTTCCTAGACCCATTTCTGCTCGCTTACTTCTCATGCATTGAAAAGCTGGCAGTCGAATCACTTGACCAAGCAAACAAAAAGGCTCTGTCCTTGAATAGAATTACCTCAAAAGCTTTGGGAGTCACGCTAATCGCACAGCTCTGGGTTATATTTCCCTTGAAAACTGCATTGTATTTGTTGTTTTAATGTTGTTTTGATTAATTAATAATGAGGTAATTTGTCTTAAAATGAACTGAAATAACAAATTGCTGTACATATTCAGCAGGCCAGGTAGAGTTGTTGGAGAAAGGAGCAGTTAGCATCTGGGGCTGATGACTTTGCAATAGTACTGTCTCACACTGAGTTTATCTTGAAACCTGCGCTCTGCTCTATTTCCCCACTCGGCCTCTTTGAACAACCTTTCTTCAGCCCTGAGACAAGAAAGCCTGCTCACTGAGTGCAATTAGGTTGAATATGTTGTGAGCATTTGTGCAGACTGAATATCAGGCACTGAACACGGGATGAAGCCCATTTTCCCTTTAGCTGAAGAGTCACGATATATTAACTTTAGGGGTAATTTGAAATATTCAGAAGTTCGAAGTAAATTTATGATCAGATTACATTTATGTCACCATATACTACCCTGAGATTCATTTTCTTGTGGGCATTCACAGTAAATGGAAAGAAATCAAAGAAAAGCCACACAGGGCAGAGATGGGCAAACAGCCAATGTGTAAAAGACAGCAAACTGTTCAAATGCAAAATGAACAATAATAATAAATATTGAGAATACGATTTGTAGAATCCTTAAATGATGAAGTCCAAAATATGCATTCATGTGAATCGGGGAGAGGGTTATTACTCTTTCCTATAAAATGCTTATGAAAGATTCTGAATAACTTTAATGTTCCTTCTCCTCCTACCCCAAACATCAGCTCTGAGCAGGCAGAAGGGCAACCTTCTGATGAAATTAAATGATCGTTTTAAGAATCAACATTAACTTGGGTTGCAGCAGTTCACTCGTCACCTCAGTTTCATTTATCATCTCCTCCGCTTTGCTTGGTTCAGTGACCTTCTGCCATTGCTCACAGTGATTGGGTCAGTACTCAGATCTTTAAAACCAGCAGGGAAAAAACTTTGTTCTTGTGCACAAAGATTGGCTAGGCAAGGCCTTTAGCATAGGAGAATGGGGGGGGGGGGCTTAAGGGAATTATGGGAGGAATAAATAAGGGTAGGGGAATCCAAGACTAGTGGGTTTGATAGGTTTAGGGTGAGAGTAGACAGATTTGGAAAGGGCCCGAGGGGCAACTTTTTCCACACAGGGTGGAGAGTATATGCCATGAGCTTTCAGAGGAAGTGGTTGAGGCAGGTAAGATGGTATTATTTAAGAAACATTTGGATGGGTGAGTGGAGGAGTAGAGCTCAGAGGGATGTAGGCTGAACACAGGAAATTGAGACTAATGTGGTGAGCATGAACTGGATGGGCTGAAGGGCCTGTCCATTGAATCTAAATGGTTAGATGTTCAAAATGTAAGTGGAATTTTATTTCTGATTTAGTGAAGCACAGGTCACTTTATCACAAGTAATTGCGAACATTAGTAGCTAATTCACACAGGAATTGAAGATTTACCTGTAAAACTACGAGATGATTGTTTCCCTCTCAGTTGACAAACACGTCAATGACTCTGATTCAGGAGAGTTGTTTTAAGCAATGCTTCAGCAAAGTGTGGAGTGTATGATTGGAAAAATAATCTTCTTTTTAATGTTTGGGATGACCATGTGCAGGCAGGAGGAACTAGGTGTTGTTAATTAATTCAGCCCAATGTTGTGGGCTGTGTTCTGTTCAACATCTGCAACTTCCATTTCTCACCTTGGAGCCACTGACTCGCATGTTGCTGGAAGTCTTGAGATGGGCAGCAACCGTTCCTTTCTACACTAAGTGTCCGCGGCACACCACATCGACACTTTCTGGAGGTTGAGCTGAATCGCTGGCTGGTAGTTCCCTCCTCTCTGCCCAGCTCATTAATTCATAGGGGAGCCAAGGCGATTGAAGCACCCTGGTAAAGTTCCCGGTCCATATGCTTCAATTGCTCACTGATGCTGAGTCATTTGGAAGTGTTTTTTTTGTGTCGCACTGTGTTCCTGACAGAACCAGTGCAGCTCCATGCAGATTTAATGGTCACACTTAAGAGAAGTTTAGATTGGTACATGGATAGGAAGGGTTTTGAGGTATCTGGTCTGGGTGCAGTTAGATGGATCTAGGCAGAAGACCAGTTCAGCATGGACAAGATGGACTGAAGGGCCTGTATGGGCCAAAGAACTTGTTAAAGAAATGTAGGGCAAAATAAAGTTAAAATTAAGTCATATCAAAGTGAAGTTGAGGAATATATTTTAGCACAAAGGATTGTTTAACACAAGAACTATCTAATCCAGACTCATCAGTTAATTGGTGCATAGGCTGGTACAAAAAGCTTTTGGTCTGTTTGACTTTATAGGTGTCAGAGTTGGTACGTCATGTTTCAGGAAGCATGTGGTAGCAATAGATTGATTGCAGAAGAGATTTACCAGGATGTGGGCTGGAATGTGTCTCACATCTGATCCGAATTTTTTGAGGAAAGAAACAAGGAGATTGAAGCCAGGGTGATAAATACTACTGGCACGGACTTGTTGACAAGGTCCCACATTGCAGATTGGTCCAGAAGGGTAAGGCACAAGGGGTTCATAGTGTTTGAACTGAATCCAGAATTGCCCTGGAGGAGGAGGCAGAAGATAGCGGTGGGTGCTTTTCTGACTATCAACCTGTAATACCTGAGGAATTGGTGCTGGATTTTTTGCTGTTTATAACATTTGTGTAATTGACTTGTATGAGAATGTAGGGGTCTGATAACCAAGTTTGCTGATGACACAAAAATTGCTGGCATCAATAGATTAAAAAAAAAGGTTGTCTAAGGATACAACAGAACACCGAACAGCTGGAACATTGGGCAGCGTGGTGCCAGTTGGGATGTAATCCAGATGTGCATGGTAAATGGATGGTTAAATTCCATTAGGACATGTAGATAAATTGGCAGGGACCTTATGAGCTTTGATGTGCAGAGGGACTTTGGGACACACAGCTGAATAAGGCAACAAAAATGGTAATTGTTATGTTTGTCTCCATTGGCCGAGGCATTTGGTATGGGAGTGGCAATGTCATGATGCAGTTGTACAAAACATTGTGTCTGGAGTATTGTCACCACACTGCAAGAAGGATATGGGAGCAATTAGAGTGCAGAAGAGTATCTCTGAGACATTGCCTGGAATGGAGGGTTACAGTTCAAAGTAAATTTATTGTCAAAGTAAGCATGTGTCACCATATCCTACCTTGAGATTCATTTTCTTGCTGGCATTTACAGGAAAATAATAAAACTATATATAAATGATGCATGGATGCCATGGTAGCATGGCAGTGAGCGAAACGTTGTTAAAGTTCGGGGTGCTTTGGATTTCAATCTGGCGCCATTCTGTAAGGGATCCCTACGTCCTTCCCCATGGGAAGCTTGGGTTTCCCCAGCCACTCCAGTTTCCTCCCGCAGTCCAAAAGATGTACCGAGTAGGTTAATTGGTCATTGTAAGCTGTCCCATGATTAGGTTAGGGTGATTCGGGCTTGCTGGGGCGGCATGGTTCAAAGGGCCATAAAGGCCTACGCTGTGCTGTGTCACTAAATAAAGACTGGCAAACAACCAATGTGCAAGAGAAGAAAAATTGTGCAAATAATTTTTTAAAATGTAAATGAATAATACTGAGAACATGAATTGAGGAGCCCTTGAAAGTGAGTCAGTGGGTTGTGGAATAAGTTTGGGGTTGAGGTGAGTGAAGTTTTCTCGACATTATAAGGAAAGTTTGGGTTTATACTCATGGGAATCATAGGAGGCAGAGCAGTACCCTTGCAACAGTTTATCACATTATGGAGGCATTGATGGAATACATGGTCAAGTCTTTTTCCCGGTACCAGAAAGTCTAAAACTGGAGGGTACGGGATTGAGGTGAGAGGGAAGAATTGTGAAGGAGATCTGAGGGGTACATTTTCCAACACAAGGTGATGGTTACACAGCATGAGCAGCAAGAGAAGAGGCAGAAATAATTACAATGTTTCAAAGGCATTTGGATAGGAAGGACATAGAGGGATGTGGTCCTAATGCCTGCGAAAGGGATTAGCTTGGATGGACATTGGCATGAATGAGGTGGGCTCAATGGTCTTCTCTCAGTGCTTTACAGTTCTATGTAATTATAATCTCAATGCAATCATGTTCTCTCGAGGAAAGGTAACTGGTAATAATAATCTAAAGTCATTGCCACAGGCAGCTGTGGGGGCAAGTCTTTTTGTACATTTAAGGCAGAGGTTCAGAATCAGAATTGGGTTTATTATCACCAGCATGTGACGTGAAATTTGTTAACTTAGTGGCAGCAGTTCAATGAAATATATAATCTAGCAGAGAGAAAAAAAACATAATAAATGAACAAGTAAACACGAGGAAATCTGCAGATGCTGGAAATTCAAGCAACACACACAAAATGCTGGTGGAACACAGCAGGCCAGGCAGCATCTATAGGAAGATAGAAGAAACGTTTCAGGCCGAGACCCTTCGTCAGGACTAACAAAGAAAAGATAGTAAGAGATTTGAGAGGGGGAGGGGGAAATCCGAAATGACAGGAGGACAGGAGGGGGTGGGGTGAAGCTGAGAGCGGGAAAGGTGATTGGCAAAAGGGATACAGAGCTAGAAAAGGGAAAGGATCATGGGACGGGAGGGCTCGGGAGAAAGAAAGGGGGAGGGGAGCACCAGAGGAAAATGTAGAACAGGCAGATTGATTGTGAGAGGGGCAGAGAGAGAAGTGGGAGCGGAGATAATAAGTAGATAAGGGATGGGGAAAGAAGGGGAGGAGGGGCATTAAGGAAAGTTAGATAAATCAATGTTCATGCCATCAGGTTGGAGGCTACCCAGACGGAATACAAGGTGTTGTTCCTCCAACCTGAGTGTGGCTTCATCTTGACAGTAGAGGAGGCCATGGATGGACATATCAGAATGGGAGTGAGATGTGGAATTAAAACATGTGGCCAATGGGAGATCCTGCTTCCTCTGGTGGACAGAGCGTAGGTGTAAAACAAGTAAATCAATTACATATATTGAATAGATTTTTTTTAAACTGTGCAGAAGCAGAAATACTGTAATTTTTAAAAAAAGTGATAGATTCTTGATTATTCAGGGCATGAAGAAATACAGGATGGGGAAGGCAGAAAATTGGGGCTGAGAGGAAAATTGGATCAGCCATGATAAAATGGCAAGAGCAGGCTCAATGGGCCAAATGGCCTGATTCTGGTCCTATATCTTACGGTCTGAATAGAGGTGTGTGTTAGCATTAAATGACAAGAAGGACCATATGTTATTTCTTGTATCTCTGCATACTGGGCTCGCTTTCAAGTGTAGACTGGCTTTCAAGGACTCTACATTCTCAGTATTTACTTAGTTTTTTTGTATTTGCACAGTTTGTCCTGGGACATTGGTCAGTCAATGTGTGTGCTTTCTCACTGATGTTATTGTACTACTTTGTTCCAGCAAGAACACAAATCTCAGGATAGTATGCGTACATACTTTGCTAATAAACTTACTTTAAACTTTGTACTCAAGGATTGAAGTAAATCTTATGTATGACCGATTTCACTACATGTTGCAAATTTTTGTTTTAATTTTTATAATTTTATAATCACTTTAAAATTCCTGGGAGTGCGCATCTCACACGTTCTCGTGGTCCTGGATCACATCGTACATGATTAGGAAGGTGACCTGTGCATCCTCTTTCTGAAGAGAGTATCATTTTCTGTCAGTTACCTTATCTACAGACACTCCTGCACCTAATGTCACTTTATGCACATACAATCAATCTATATACATAAACTATCCTGTGTATTTATTTATTTATTGTGTTTTTATTATTATTGCGTTCCTTATGTTTTTTTTGTTTTGCATCGTATCTGAGGTGGAAATTATTCAGTTCTCCTTTATACTTGTGTACCAGAAATGACATAAAACCATCTTAAATCTAATTATCAGCGTATTATCCTCTGTTGAATGTGGAATGCTATAGTAGGATCCTTGCATGCTCAGTTGAATTGATTTTGTTTTATCTGAGGAATGTGTTGGGATTAATGAAGTAAGTTTATATTATTGACTGTCAGGTTTTGTGGATAATTTTAATCAAAATGTGAGGTAAATCATTGTGGGCTCCTCTTTAAACAACCAGCCTATAGTGATCATTCCCTGAGAATTCACTTTAGTGCCTGTGGAGTAAGGTTGATGCAGAGCTGTGTTTTTGTTTGGGAAAGATAATGTAAAGGAAGACTAATTGAGCTTTGTTTGATTCTAGCGTTAGACGGGTGCCAAAGTAGAAAATGTTCCCGATCACAGCACCGACATCCCTCAACCTGACAAGTACTAATAAATAATTAAAAGGAAAAAAAGCATTATTATGGGCTTGAAGTTAAATGTTGCTGAGCATTCATATTGTGCCAATCTTTTGTAATAATTTCCAAGTCCGAGGCATTGTAACTGCATTTCAAATGGGGGATTTTATGGAATGATGCGTGTGAACAGTAACTGGTAAATCTTAGTAATGTGCTCGCTGTTAAATGGAGTTTATTATGGTACTAGCCAAGCTAAATGTGTGTACTGATGAAATCAGCCTTGAATATTGACATTTTAATGATTTGTTATAACTGTTTTGAACAAATAAAGTGTAATGAGTCAAGTTGGGTAGTTTTACAAGCAAAAGCCAAACATCTCAGCAGTGGTTTATGGTCTGTATTTTAACATTTGAAGTATCAAGGGCGGATTGTAATCATACATTTTACTGAAATGTACTTGTTCACTCGCAGAAAAGGAAACTACTTAATCACTTTTTATATAACTTTATTTGGTACTGTTTTTGATAGCATGGCGTGTGATGGATTTTTAATGTTCAGAGCAGAAGACTTCTGCTTTGCTCCCTGGTTATTTTGGTTGTGGAGTTCCTAAGACAAATATAAACTTTAATATTTCTTGGCAGTAGGAGTTGCTGTCATAGTTGTGTATTGATGTATATTATTGATTGGGATCTCTTCGTTACATTCCTTTCCCAAAAGTGTCGTAAGTTATTGCAGGCTCCGGTGAACATTTAACATTTTTTAAAAATCTTACTAAATCTAGTTATTAACACGAGCAGATTTTATTTGTAAGATCATTGTCACTGAGGCACTCATAGGAGACTGGAATGTTTATGGTTTTGTGACTTTCATGCCTTCATAATGCCGTTCTGTTGAGTATTTCTGAAACTTGTACTGGGGAAGGTTCAGAATAGGTTGGAACATGAAAAATCCCAGCAAAGAACCACTCAATGGTCACTTCATTAGCTACGAGAGTGGAACTTGATGAGGTCTTCTGCTGCTCTGGCCCAATCTCTTCAAGGTTTGCCGTGTCATGCATTCAGAGATGCTTTGCTGCACACCATTGCTGGAACATGTGGTTATCTGAGTTCCTGTCACCTTCCTGTCAACTTGAAACAGTCTGGCCTCTCATTATGCACACGTTTTCTCCCACAAAACTGCCAATCACAGGATTATTTTTGCACCATTCTCTATTGACTCTAGAGACCATCGTGCGTGAAGAATCCTAGGAGATCAGCAAATTATCCTGTCTGGCAGCAACAAGCATTCCACAGTCAAAGACGCTTAGATCATATTTCTTTCCCATTCGGATATTTGATCTGAACAACAAATGAATCTCTTGACCATGTCCACATGCTTTTATGCTTTGCATTGCTGCCCCACGATTGATTGATTAGATAATTTGCATTAACAAGCAGACACACAAGTGTACCTGAAGTGGCCACTGAGTGTATAGCTAGAGCAGGGGTCGGCAACTTTTTTGCCTCTGTGGGCCGGTGCACGTATTAATGAGCGTATGGTGGGCAAGATAAATGCCATAAATAAACTTGAAATATGGGAATTATCCATTTAGATACATCTAGTTATGTTTTGCCTCAAATTAATGAATAACGCATGCTAGAAAATCATTTGTGCTTAACCAAGGATGCCAATTAGTAATCAAAGAACTCAGTTTAGTTGCAATTTATTTCAATCAAGGCATCTTTTAAATCTATTATAAGGTCGCATAGAATCTTTAAACATAAAATGTATGAACATGATGCATTGAACGGTGGTAAATTAAGTATAATAAAAAAAGAAAATTTTAATGCAAACAGTTGATAAATCAATGTGAAACTTGATGCAGTTTGTTGCTTGAAAGCTTCTCAATATTGGGTGTCAGACTTGTTGATGCCAAGAGCAAGACATTATCCAGATGGGTATCAGTCAATCTTGTTCTCAAATGGTTCTTGGTGTGCTTCATTTTTGAAAATAATTGCTCACACAGATGAGTGCTGCCAAACAATGATGCCATCTTTTTTGCATGGTCCACTAAGTTAGGAGACTTCCCATTCGGATGAATATAAGAAATCAAGCACTGACACACCTTCAGAATGCCACACGGCATCTCAGTCAATTCCATTTGAAAAATTTCTGATGCAGTGTCCACTTCCACATCAAACGGAGCAGCAAACAGCTTGAACTCATTTACATGCAAGCGAAAATCAGCAAAACGAGATGAAAACTCTTTTCTCAATTCTTGGACCATATGCACAAAAATGCCTGGATCTTGTGCTACACTTTTTTGTAAAGTGGGTTTCCCAGCTTGCTCGATGAAGAAGTAATCTAGTGTCCCAAGTGTCTTGGAAATTTTGGCACTCAGTGTCTACCTTCCTGCGTTTTCCATTCATTGCCTTTGGAATTTATTTCTTCGATTTTATTTTGAAATGTGAGTTATTCAACATGTATCATAGCAGATGTAGATATCTGGATATTTAGCATGGATTTCTTGTTAAAACACAGTGATGCTGTTTCTGTTTACAAATTTGAACGATCCTATCTGAAAACCTGTGCGTGCATGGAGAGTATCTAATACATATTAATAAGTCAGTCTGCCTTCCTGTCATTTGTATATACCAGTGTTTGGTTTGGAACAAAACGGAACCTGGGCATAGTGTAACAAGACGCCATGCATGTCCATCAGTGTGGTCACGTGAAACACTCAGAATAGGGAAAAATCACTCGCGGGAAATGAAACAAGTCTGCCTTTTATAATGTGATTGCTTCATTTGAAGCCTGCATTAATGTTTAATTCAAACACCATAGAATACCTGTAATTAATGCAGACATCAAAAATAAAACTCCGTCTTCATGTACAGATAGATACCATGCCACTTTGTAGCCTTGTCGAAAGAATGTCTTTGTAAATGCTAAGTAGCTCTCTAACACCCAGTTGCTGTAGTTTCACATGCTTTTATTTTATTGGAATCACTTTCTAGCTCAAGCTTTCCTCTAGTGTAAGAAGACAGTGGGTTAATATTCCATTTTAAATTGAAAATGTATCCTTTTTTTAAAAAAAAGGAATGAATTTATTACTAAATAGGCATTAATTGTTTCAGCTTTACTGCCATATGTAATAACTTGGTTGTGGATCTGATTGTGTAGGCAGCAGGTATGTTGAATAATAAATGAGGAACATTGAACTGTTTTTAAAATACTGTAGCCCTTTTTCTGTATATGTGTGAGAGAGAAACACTGCACAATTTCTCAACTGCCTTTTTCTCCCCCATCTGAGGCCCAAACTTAAGCATGGGCCTCAGATGCTTATCTAGCTGAGCCCAATGAGGTGCCTGTTTGGAGCTTTGCTGTTGCTTGCTTGGTTGGTGGGTGGAGGGTGCTGATGCTTTTATGCTGAAGTAAGTGAGGGAGGGGGAAGGTCAATGCTTTACTGATGCTTGTACACAGCGGCAGGTTGGAGTGGGAGGGAGCTTTGGGGTTCTGCTGTTTTACCTGTCACTCATTCCTTGGGGCACTCTTCTGTTTTTGTGGGTGTCTGTGAAGAACAAGAATATCAGGTTGTATGTTGTATACATTCTCTGATATTAAGTGTAACCATTGGTTCTGTGCTCTTCTGGGGCATCTGAACTGGTTCCTAGACAGCTTAGCTCGTGAACATCAATCAGCCTGTAGTTCAGACCAAATTGAGAATTCAGATCATTTGGAGAACTCTGTGTGATAGCTGGTGCATTTAGTATAGTTTACGCTGAGCTTGTTGAGTACGGTAAAGCATTTTTCTGAATTTAGAGCCTAAATGTTAGTGTTAAAGCAAGGAAACATGGAGAGAACAAATGCATTTCATGGTATCTTTGCTGCTTTCATGTCCCAGCTATGTACAATGTTCAGCCAATACGGATGATTTGATGAAAAGAAAGATAATTGATACAGGGAGGTTTAAGTGTGGCTCAGTGATTCTGCCTGCGTTGGTCAGTGACGTGTGGGCTAAGGCTTTATAAGGCATTGGTCAGACTGCACTTGGAGTTTTGGGCCCCTGATCTAACAGAGGATGTGCTATCTTTGGAGAGAATCCAGAGAAGGTTCACGAGATTGAGCCGTCATCAAGATAACTTGTACCTTTATGATGCTGATAATGTAGAAACAATAACCAATTGCAATGAGAAAGGAGCCAACACTGAACTTCTTTTGGATGTACAAAGAAAGGTGACAGAAAATTTGACCAATAAGACAAGTAAACTATTGCATTACTACTACACTGCAAAGTCTCCTCCAGGAGTGCCTACCCTGAGGAAGTTCAGAACGGAGTCCCGATGAAGGGGCTCTGCCCGAAAACTTTGTTACTCTTTTCCATGTGTGCTGCCTGGCCTACTGATTTCCTCCAGTATTTTGTGCATGTTGCTTTGATCAATAAATTGGTTTTAAGAGATTGTACATCTGGGATAACTATGGACAGTGAAGTTTATTGTTTTAAGTTGCAACAGGATCTAGATAAATTTGTAAAGTGGACAAGGAATGGCAAATGAAAATGACTTGCTCAGTGAATGGCAGGGCCCTGGGAAGTGTTGCAGAACCGAGAGACCCAGGCGTACAGGTACCTAGTTCAAAGTGGCAACACAGCTAGACAGGATTGTGAAAAAAGTGTGCAACAGCATGCCTTCATCAGACAGGACATTGAGTTTGAGCTGGGACATCATGTTACAGTTGTACCAGAGGCTGGTGAGATTGCAGATGGACTTATTCTAGTTCTAGTTGCCTCACTATAACAAGAATGTGCTGTGCTAGAGAGGGTGCTGAAAAGATTCACAAGGATGTTTCCAGGTCTGGATGAATTGAGTTATAAGGAGAGACTGGAAAAGTTGGGTCTGTTTTCCCTGGAGGCTGGGGGATGAGCTTAGAGATGTTTATAAAGTGATGAGTGTGGATGAAAAGGATTATCATAGTCTTTTTCTCAGGGTAAGAGGAGGAAAAGCTTCTAAGGGGATATGATGGGCAAAATGTGCACACAGCATGAAGAGTATGGCCTCCAAGAGGACCACAATCTTGTCGTTGGGCTTGGAGGCTTGCGTGCCTTAGTGACCCAGAGAGCTATGCCGGCTGGAGTCAGGATTTTATGTTTTGACTCTTGGTAGGGTCACCCATCCCAAACAGGTCAAAGGGTAGAGGCCAGACTTGGGATGGTCTACCAGTCCTCCAGGTTCAGCTCAAGGCTAACAACCCTGACTAGTCAAAAAATTATTACAGAAATGGCAATGAGAAATCCTTCTACTCCTGAGTGCGACAGTATTCCTAAGTCTCCACCTGGGACTTATGTGATTGACAGTGAAAATCGAGAGTAAGCTACTGAGATGATGAAGGAAGCCCTGAACCCTCCAGAGATGGAGGACTTCCATTGCTGCCCTAATCACCAGCAGTGTAATAGACAGACGGAGGGAATGGATTGAGCTTCAAAACAACGTGGTCAAGGTAGGAACAATTACATCTAAAAGACAATTTGACAGGAACATGGATTAGAAAGGTGTCTGTGCTGTAAAACTCTGAATCTCTTTTTCAGTGCTACATCACTTCTCTTGCCATACCTTTCAAAACTAGATATGTACTGTATGTCACGTTAGTGTCTGTGATATCTGGTTTTGTTGCTTAACTAATTTCATGTTTAAAATTGGGTATGTTATATATTGTTGTGAATAAAAGATATCAGCTCTATCGATTTAAATACTTCCTGCCTGAAAGCTCTCGCAGGCCATCACATGTATTAGTGGTGTGTGGTCTGTCAGATAAGATACTGCAGGCAGAACTATGTCAGGTTGTTGCCTGACTAGTCTATGAGGTGGCTTTCTCATTTTAAACTCCAGTCCCCAGGTGTTTCTGAAGCGATCTCTTCAGCTGATAGGACTAGGAGATCGCATTAAAACATGACAAATATGTTTCATATTCAAAAAGCCTAGGCAGAGGGGGAAATGGAGAAGATGATTCCAATAGTGTGTGCCTCTCGGACCAGAGAGCACAGCCTCAGAATAGAAGGGCATCTCTTTAGAACAGAGGTGAGGAGGAATTTCTTCAGCCAGAGTGTGGTGAATCTATGGAATTCATTGTCACAGACCGCTGCGGAAGCCAAGTCATTGGGTACATTTGAAGTGGAGGTTGATGGGTACTTGATTAGGAAGGGTTCTGGACGGTTGGGGGGGGGCAAGCCAGGAGAATGGGATTGAGGTGGAAAACAAATCAGCAACGATTGAATGGCAGATCACACTAGATGGGCTGAATGGCCTCATTCTGTTATGTCTTTTAGTCATAGTCACTGCTACTCTATCTGTTCTCTATTTCAGCAGTGCAGTTATAGTCCAACAAAGTGGGGTGCAAGGTCATTTCAGAGGGTAGTTAGAGTCAAACAAGTTGCCCTAATTAATAACCATAAATCTATTAAATCTTAATCACTGGACTATTGGAATGTGTTTAATGCTTTGTCCTGCAGATCTTCTGCAGTGCAAATATGTCTAAAATACCTCCCCTGCCAATATGGCTTTAAAGGTAAACATTTGCTTTCATTTTGTAGTGTCTCTTGCAATGAGCATGATAATATTTTGGGCCAGAAAGCTCATAATTGTGTCACTGACTTAACAAGAGTAACAAAACATTGCAAGCAATGCACTTGATTACATACACAGTTGAAAAGGTCATTTTAAATAAATCTCCACAAGTTGCAGGGTAACTGCCATAATTCTGCTGGTAGCTTCGTGACACAGACAAAATGCTGGAGGAACTCGGCAGGCCAGTCAGCATCGATAGATTAGAGTAAACAGTCGAGCTGATGAAGGGTCTCGGCCTGAAACCTTGATTGTTTACTCTTTTCCAAAGATGCCCCCTGGCCTGTTGAGTTCCTCCAGGATTTATGTGTGTTGCTTAGGTTTCCAGCATCTACAGAGTCCTCTCATGTTTATAGCTTTGTGGACTTGGTTGAATGAGCCTGACTAGACGTCTGTACGGTCTACAGTTAACAATGATCTTTAGGTATTTGAGTGCTTATTTTGAGCATGATGGGCATTGCATGCAAAATAGCAGGTTGGGTTCAGGAGCTATGTATGCGCACTGCTACGCCAAGAAAGCTCACCAGCTCCTCTACTTCCTCTGGAGGCTAAATGAATTTTGCATGTCTCTGTCAACCTTTGCCAGTTTTTAGTGGTGCACAAAAAAGAGCACCTTGTCTGGATGCATAAGAGCTTGGTGCGGCATCCGTTCTGCACGTGACCACAAGAAACTGCAGAGAGTTGTGGACGCAGCTCAGCTTGCCACAGAAACCAGACTCCCCTCCATAGTACGTCCTCCCTGTGACAGCATAGGTTTCCTCCAAGTGTTCCAATTTCCCCGCTCAGTCCAAAGACGTACCGGTTGGTAGGTTAATTAGTCATTGTAAATTGTCCAGTGATTAGGATAGGGTTAAATAAGAGGATTGCTGGGTGGCACACCTTGAAGAGCCTGTTCTGTACAGAATCGCTAAATAAATAAGTTTGCTGTCTTTGAGTCTGCAGGAATAATTTCAGAGTCTGAGGAACATCAGATGATGATATCGAGAAGTGGAGAGGCATGGAAGAACATAGCAGTTAGGGTAAACTGTTATGGTGCAACTGACCTGGGTTTAATTGCATTGGTGTCTGTAAGGAGTTTGTACATTCTCCTTGTGACCATGTAGGTTTCCTCCCACAATCGAAAGGCATATGGATTAGTAGGTTATTTGGTCACATGGGTGTAATGCGAGCTTGTTTAGCAGCAAGCGCCTGTTACAGGGCTCTGTATGTCTCTAAGCCAAATCCATTACCTCTATAGCCACTGACTTCAAAACGCTGGCATCATGTGCAGTTGTAGATTTCACCAAACGCTGGCAGTTTGATGTACAGTAGATCCCAGTTAACTGCCTCACATCGGGGCCGGTAAATTTTGGCCCAACTGTATGACTGCCTCAATTAGCCAAAGCTTCATGGAAATAGTTTAAAAGGTATAAAAAGACAAACTGTAGCGGTGTGCTACATGCAGCGCTAAAATTACGACATGGAGTCGGTAACTGCAGTCGAAGGAAAAAAGTTTATTCGAAATCCTCAGCCTCACTTTTAAGCCTCCCTCAACCTACCCCCCATGGCGCAGAGGCTCCAAAGCTCTGTGCTCGCAAACCCCTGTAGGCTATCTAATTGTGAGCCGGTTCGGATGTGCCAGGAAATGGGTCGCCACATAACCCCCCCCCAGAACCGGCAATACACCCCCCAATGTCCACAGTCTGGGCCAGAACCTGCTTGGGAGATCGGCCTCTGCGCCGAGGTGCCGGAAACTCGGCCGGTTGTGCCAGGTCCACGTGGGCTGGCTTGAGGTGGTCCACTGTGAAAACCTCCTCTTTCCCCCCAACGTCCAGCACGAACGTTGACCCGTTGTTCCGGAGCACCATAAACGACCCCTCGTATGGCCGCTGCAGCAGTGGCCGATGCCCGCCCCTTCGTACAAACACAAACTTACAGTTCTGCAGGTCTTTGGGTACGCAGGTCGGGTTCCACCCGTGCTGTGAAGTGGGTATGGGGGCCAGGTTACCGAGCTTCTCGCGTAGTCTGCCCAGGACTGCTGCGGGATCTTCCTCTTGCCCCCGTGGGGCTGGTAAGAACTCCCCGGGGGCGACCAGGAGCGCGCCGTATACCAACTCGGCCGACGAGGCGTGCAGGTCGTCCTTGGGCGCTGTGCGGATGCCGAGTAGGACCCAGGGAAGCTCGTCCGCCCAGTTGGCTCCTTGCAGGCGGGCCATGAGGGCTGACTTCAGGTGACGGTGGAAACGCTCCACTAGCCCGATCGACTGTGGGTGGTAGGCAGTTGTGTGGTGCAGTTGAGTCCCCAAAAGACTGACCATAGCTGACCACAGGCTGGAGGTGAACTGGGTGCCTCTGTCGGAGGTAATGTGGGCCGGTACACCAAAGCAAGATATCCAGGTGGTGATCAGGGCTCAGGCACAAGATTCGGAGGTGGTGTCGGTGAGCGGGACCGCCTCTGGCCATCTTGTGAACCGGTCCACTATAGTCAGGAGGTGCCGCGCTCCGCGCGACACTGGCAGGGGGCCCACAATATCCACATGAATGTGGTCGAAACGCCGGTGGCCGGGATGGAACTGCTGCGGTAGGGCTTTGGTGTGCCGCTGCACCCTGGCCGTCTGGCAGTGCATGCACGTTTTGGCCCATTCACTGACCTGTTTGCAGAGTCCGTGCCAAACGAACCTGCTGGAAACCATCTGGACAGTTGTCCGGATGAAGAGATGCGCCAAGTTATGAATGGAGTCGAAAACACGGTGCCGCCAGGCTGTCGGGATGACGGGACGGGGCTGGCCGGTGGCGACGTCACAGAGTAAGGTCCTCTCACCCGGGCCTACGGGGAGGTCCTGGAGCTGCAAACAGGAGACTGCGGTTCTGTAACTCGGAATCTCCTCATCCGCCTGCTGCGCCTCTGCCAGTGCCTCAAAGTCTACCCCTTGGGAAAGGGCATGAACAGTAGGGCGAGAGAGCGCATCCGCCACAACATTGTCCTTACCCGAGACGTGTCGCACATCCGTCGTGTATTCAGAGATGTAGGACAGGTGGTGTTGCTGGCGGGACGACCAGGGGTCGGACGCTTTCGTAAACTCAAAGGTAAGCGGTTTGTGGTCCGTGAACGCGGTGAAGAGCCGACCTTCTAGGAAGTACCTGAAATGCCGGATTGCCAGGTAGAGCGCCAACAGTTCCCGGTCGAAAGCACTGTACGTGAGCTCGGGTGGCTGCAGGTGTTTGCTGAAAAACGCCAGGGGTTGCCAGCGATCTGCGATGAGTTGCTCCAGCACCCCACCGACTGCCGTGTTAGATGCGTTCACTGTGAGGGCGGTAGGGGCGTCCATTCTGGGATGTACTAGCAATGCGGCGTCCGCCAAAGCTTCCTTCTTTCGAACGAAAGCGGCGGCGGACTCCTCGTCCCAGGTAATGTCCTTGCTCGGACCCGACATCAGGGTGAACAGGGGGCGCATGATCCGGGCAGCTGAAGGGAGGAAGCGGTGGTAGAAATTGACCATACCTACGAATTCCTGAAGGCCTTTGATTGTGGTGGGTTGGGGGAAGTGGCGGACCGCATCTACCTTAGCGGGCAGAGGGGTTGCCCCGTCTTTAGTAATCCTGTGGCCCAGGAAGTCGATGGTATCGAGTCCGAACTGGCATTTGGAGGGGTTGATTGTAAGACCATACTCACTCAGTCGGGCGCAGAGTTGACGGAGGTGGGACAGATGCTCCTGATGACTGCTGCTGGCTATGAGGATGTCGTCCAAATAGATGAACGCGAAGTCCAGGTCCCATCCCACCGCGTCCATTAACCACTCGAACGTCTGTGCGGCATTCTTCAGGCCGAACGGCATGCGGAGGAACTCGAAAAGGCCAAACGGGGTGATGAGAGCTGTTTTGGGGACGTCGTCAGGATGCATCGGGATTTGATGGTACCCTCGGACGAGGTCTACCTTGGAGAAGATCCATGCGCCGTGCAGGTTTGCTGCAAAGTCCTGAATGTGCGGCACCGGGTAGCAGTCCGGTGTGGTAGCCTCGTTCAGCCTGCGGTAGTCACCGCACGGTCTCCAGCCTCCCGTCGCTTTGGGCACCATGTGCAGGGGGGAGGCCCATGGGCTGTCGGACCGCCGGATGATCCCCAATTCCTCCATCCTCCTTCGCCAGTCGGAGCTTGTCCGGGGGAAGCCGCCGAGCGCGGGCATGGAGGGGTGGTCCCTGGGTCGGGATGTGGTGATGTACGCCGTGTCGGGGCATGGCCGCTGTGAACTGCGGTGCCAGAACTGATGGGAAATCTGCCAGGACCCTGGTGAAGTCGTTGAAGGACAGCGTGATGGAGCCGAGGTGAGGGGCTGGCAACTGGGCTGCACCCAGGGAGAACGTCTGAAAGGTCTCGGCGTGTACCAGTCTCTTCCTGGGCAGGTCGACCAGTAGGCTGTGAGCCCGCAAAAAATCCGCACCCAGAAGCGGTTGGGCTACAGCGGCCAGTGTAAAGTCCCATGTGAACTGGCTGGAGCCGAACTGTAGCTGCACCTGACGGGTGCCATAGGTCCTTACTGTGCTGCCATTCACGGCTCTCAGGGGGGGACCCGGTGCCCTGCTGCGGGTGTCGTAACTCGTCGGAGGTAAAACGCTGATCTCGGCACCAATATCGACCAAAAACCGGCGTCCCGACCTTCTATCCCACACATACAGGAGGCTATCCTGATGGCCAGCCGCCGTAGCCATCAGCGGCGGCTGGCCCTGGCGTTTCCCGGGAACTTGCAGGGCGGGCGACAATGGCGGGCTTCTGTGCCCCACCGCTGGTGGTAGAAGCACCAGTGTTCCTTGGGCCGGGGGTTGGCGGGCTCTGCGGCCGGGCCTGGACTGGTTTGCTGCTGGGAGTGTGGCTGGGAGATCTGTGCGATGGACGCCCCGCTCACCTTTTTGGCGTTCCACAGCAAGTCCGCCCGGGCTGCCACCTTCCAGGGGGTCACTGAAATCCGCGTCGGACAGCAGCAGGCGTATGTCCACGGGCAGCTGCTCCAGGAATGCCTGCTCAAACATGAGGCAGGGTGTGTGTCCGTCAGCTAGAGTCAACATCTCATTCATTAAAGCCGATGGAGATCTGTCGCCCAAGCCATCCAGGTGCAGTAAACGGGCAGCCCGCTCGCGCCGTGAGAGTCCGAAAGTCCTGAGGAGCAGGGCTTTGAATTCCGTGTACTTGCCGTCTGCCGGGGGCGACTGTACGAACTCCGCGACCTGGGCCGCTGTGTCCTGGTCGAGGGAGCTCACCACGTAGTAGTAGCGGGTGTCTTCTGAGGTGATCTGGTGAACGTGGAATTGGGCTTCGGCTTGCTGGAACCATAGGTTCAGTCACTGTGTCCAGAAACCCTGCAGTTTCAACGAAACCGCATGAACAGAGGCGGCGTCGGTCATTTCTGGTCCAAAAATCATTTGGACCGTCGGGGTCACCAATTGTAGCGGTGTGCTACACGCAGCGCTAAAATTACAACACGGAGTCGGTAACTGCAGTCGAAGGAAAAAACTTTATTCAAAATCCTCAGCCTCACTTTTAAGCCTCCCTCAACCGGCTCCCCATGGCGCAGAGGCTCCAAAGCTCTGTGCTCGCAAACCCCCGTAGGCTATCTAATTGTGAGCCAGTTCGGATGTACCAGGAAATGGGTCGCCACAAAACTACCATTTAACTGAGTAACAAATTGTGTGTTTAAATGAAATACTGAATAAATTAGAACACTATCAATACTACAGTACTATAAACCTGTTATTTCCTAATAGTTATCAACAGAGAAATTCAGTGTACAATGCCGTGTTCTTTTGATTGACTGTAAAAGAACGGAATCAGTGTGTGTGGATAATGGACTGCTGCCTTACAACGCTGTCGATGATTGCACCTTCCAAATCTTTATTTTCAATGTAACATTCAAGACTATTGTTTTTACCTTCAAATTCTTTCTTCGTAGTTCCTAACTTGAAGTAGTAAAATTGTTTCTTTTTCGCTCTGGGTCATCTCTGGCACCCAAGCCTGAAAGCTTGAAACTGCAGTGAGCAAAACAGTTCTGAATTGTCTTACTGCTTATTTCTCGCCAGCTATCAGTAACAGAAATCCACTGCTTTTTAAACACAAGTATGTGCAACTGACGTATTTAAAAAGTGTTTTTTCTAAGCACAGTGTAGCTGCTAATGGCCGCACAATTGCACTCGTCTGACCCTAGTTGAAATTGTTCAGCATTAGTCTCCTGCCCCAATTAGTGTCCCAAATAAATGAAGGGAATCCTAGCTATTTTCTCAATTAGTTTTTATTCTTTAAGAGCTGTTCCAAATAGATGGCAGTCCCAGTTCACCCAGGGGCCAATTAATGGGAATCCACTGTGTTTGTAAAGCTTGAACTTTAAAGGTATGACTCCCATCCACTCCATAATGTACCGGTGAGGCACAGGAGTACGTTCAGCCAGAGACTCATTCCACCGAGATGTAACACTGAGCGTCATAGGAAGTCATTGCTACCTGTGGCCATCAAACTTTACAACTCCTCCCTCGGAGTGTCAGACACCCTGAGCCAATAGGCTGGTCCTGGACTTATTTCCACTTGGCATGATTAGATTATTATTATTATTATTATTATTATTATTATTATTTAATTAGTTATGGTTTTATATTGCTATATTTCTTCATTATTCTTGGTTGGTGCGGCTGTAATGAAACCCAATTTCCCTCGGGATCAATAAAGTATGTCTGTCTGTCTGAACAGGGCAGTGCAGCAGAGTTGCTGCTGCCTCACTAATCTGGGGTCCAGGTTCGATCCCGATCTCGGCTGATGTTCGTGTGAAGATTGCATGCTCCCCACGTTCTCTGGATTCCTTCCAAAATTCAAAGTGCACTGATCACTTAATCGGTTTCTATACACTTCACCCGTTTATGTAGATGAGTGCAAGAGATTCAAAGGTGAGATGTTGGCTTGTGAAAGAAGGTGGGGTGTTGGGGTATGGGCAATGAAAGAGAGGAGGTGACTGGTGAGAACTCCCTGCTGGGAACTGTACCTTATCGGCTGAAGAGCTGCCCCTGTTGTAGTCAGAGAGAAGCTGCTTTTTCAGCCTATTTCCCTATTTTATTAAAAGAAGACATGTTTAAATATTTCATCTCCCTACCTCATGAGATCCTGTGCCCTTTTTCAGTTCTGATGTATAGTAGTGATTCTCCCTGCAACACTGGAGATCTGTGTGAAATAATATTGAGATGCATCAAAGAACAGGCCCTTCTGGCCTTTCGAGCCACACCACCCAGCAATTCCCTGATTTCATCCTTGCCCAATCACAAGACAATTTACAGTGACCAACTAACCTACCAACTGGTACATCTTTGGATTGTGGGGGGAAACCAGAGCACCTGGAGGAAACCCACACGGTCAAGGGGAGAATGTACAAACTCCTTACAGGCAGCGGCGGGAATTGAACCAGGTTCGCTGGTACTGTAAAGCATTGTGCTAACCACTATACAATGTAGTGTCGCACTGGGCTTTGTGACAGACCCGGCAGTGTGAAGATCCACCTTAAAATGTGGCCTTTTGCAGTATGTGGGAAATGTGATGGAAGTTAGTGCGGATTGCTGCAGAGACCCAGTGTCAATAATCCTTGGTATATTGAAAGCCTGGATGAAGTGGGTTCAGATTCCACCAAGGGGAAAATGGGGGAGCGTGGTATTGTGATGGCGGGCAGTGTAATGCTGTTACAGCACTAGCTGTAAGATTGGGTTGGATTTCTGCTGCTGTCTATATGTGCTTCCCGTGATTGCGTGGGTTTCTTCCAGGTGCTCCGGTTTCCTCCCACATTTCCAAAGACATACGTTAGAGTTGGTGAGTTGGGGCAAGGGGAGCATGACAACATTTGCAGGCTGCCCAACACGACTTACGCTTATTTCATTTGACGCAAATGATTCATTTTGCTGTGTGCTTTGGTGTACTTACTACAAATAAAGATTATCTTTACGTAAAAAGAAAAGGCAGTTTGGAAATTGAAATCAACTTTTAAATTGTCTGGAAACAAAAAGTAACGACAGTCTTTACTAGCAAGACAGACAATAAATACCTCACAGGCAGTCACCTCAATCAGCAGCACAAGCCAATTTCAAAGGCACTGTTTACAATCCATATTAAGAAAAGCAGTACCTTTGAAATGGCAGATCAGCCTGGATGCTCCTCATTTAAAAATGCGCTGAGTGATTTCAGTCACAACTGGGGCTTCTATCAGTTTTCACACCAGTATAGTGGATGGAAGTTCAAAAAGATCAAATTCCAAAGTAAATCTATTATCAAAGTACATGTACGTCATTATATTACTATCCTGAGATTCACTTACTTTCAGACATTCACGGGAGAGCAAAGAAATACAATAGAATCAATGAAAAACTACACACAACCAATGTGCAAAAGAAGTCAAACTGTGCATCATAAATATAAACAAACAAATGGACCAAGAGTGTGAGTTGCAGTGTTCTTGAAAGTGAGTCTGTAGAACATGGAATCAGTTCGGTATTGTGGTGAATGATGTTAACTATCTTGGTTCAGGAGCCGTGAGGGTTGCGAGTAATAAAACATACCTGAGCCTGGTGGTGTGGGACCCAAGGCAGCAGCAAGAAAAGGGCATGGCTTTGGTAGTGGGAGTGCAAACCATTGTACCAGATATAAGCTGCGTGGGGTGGTGGGGAAGGGGAATAGAGTTGACAAGGTTTATTAGACGGACATCTCAAATGGATGACCTTCTTCAGTGGAAAATGTATTTGTGAGAGAAGACTTGATTGAAATGACAAGAACCTGGGGGGTGGTGTGTGCTTGAAAGATGGATATCTGTTCTTCTCAAGAAATCTAGAATGAGGGGGGGTCACTGTGAAAAATAAGTTATCGCTCATTTAAAACAGCAATGCAGGGGAGCCTTTTACTCTGAGAGTTGAGAGACTGGTGCTCCAACATGGGATTGGGTGGAGCGTTTGTAAATAATGATAAAGCGGAGCTAGACGGATACTTGATGTGGACTGACTCTGAGGCCTGCAGTCAACAAACGATGTGGCACTAAATTAAATTAAACTAGACTTGCCTTGACTGTTTCAAAGACTGGTTTGATGTTTAATATTCACCTTGTTTCTTTGCATTTGCACGATTTGTTCTTTATTTTTTAGTTGAGCTTTTGATGTTCTCTTTAAACGAGCTTCGTGGTATTTTTCTTTTGTGGCTGGCCTGCGGGAGGACAAACCTCAGGGTTGCTACCTGCATACGTACTTTGATAATAACTGTACTTTGAATCCTTGACTTGATGTGTAAGAGGTTGTAAAGTCCCCGGGGGTAACTGGAAATGCAAGGGTGAGGTTACAAAAAGACATGTACCATGATCATCAATATTCCCTGTAATTATTTAATGACCAGTGTGCACAAAAACCTTGTGCTGTGCAATTTTCTGCCCAGTGACAACATTTGCACAGTGAATTTTATATATAGAGCTATCATTTTAGCAACAAACAAAACACTGTCAACGAGAACTTGATGAGTTTGATCATTTTTCCTCATTTATCTGCACACTCACAAAACGTGTGTATCAGGCCTGTAGTGGGTAACGAAGGGTTTTCTCACCGGAGCTTTTGCTTTTGCACGCCATCCATATGTGATTTGCTTTCTAAATGATGCTTTAAAAAGTCAAGTTTCCTAATATTACTCCCCTTCTTCCCACTTGCAAATTCTGCAGCAACTTTTGCATCGTGACAATGCACGTAGGTAACACCAGTTTCTGTATTGTACTTTAATATTCTCGTAGCTACACGTTCCTGACCTCATGAGCTTTTGGTGTAGCAATTTCTACTCTTCCATTCAGCCATTCCACTTTAAGTGAATTAGTAGTTCTTTTGTGTTTCATACTCTTTTGCCTCTTTGGAATTTGACATGGAGAGCAATAATTTCTTCAATAAAAACGGTATGAATAAGTCAGTTCTAAAATCTGCAGACAGATCATCACAAACTCTATGCCGTCAACCCTGCCCGCATCAGAAACCAGAAAAGGAAATGTGATTGTGTACAATCGTGAAATATACTTGTAAACCTTTTGTGCGCAGTTTAAATTCCTTTGTGCGCTAATAGCAAAAGATGGGTGCAAACATGCCTTTAGCGGGAACATTGGTAATTGTACTAATTGTGGAGCAGGTTAGAGGGGTTGAGTTCAAGGTAAATTTATTATCAAAGTGCATATATGTCACCATATACAACCCTGAGATTCATTGAACCCTAGCTGGTCCGGCACCTAATTAATATATTTGCATACAATTGACTATGAAACTATCATATTATTGGAATGATCCAAATCGTTCCTGGTAGGAAAGAAGCTGGTTGTTCATACTGAGTGAAGAAGGGACATGGCTTCAGCTCCATATAATAGTGACTGGCATTTAAATTCCCCTCTCAAATGATTTTACAAAGTATTCTGTTGTAAGGATTAACAGGTCACTCATACCCATAATCTGGTCACCACTGTAGCGTCCTTGTGGCGCAGCGCTAACACCGCTTGGGGTGTCGGAGTTGGAAGTTCGATTCTGATGCTGTCTGTATGTCTTACCTGTGGAATATTTTAAATATCACTGAATAAGTAAATTTGATTTAAGGTTCTATCACCATCAGCATTTATATTTTTACCATTTTCTGTGTTGCTAGAGACTGGAGATGGTAGGGATTTGATGTAATGGAGGCGAGTGTAATATAACCACTTAGCATTGAGACTGGGGAAATCCCATTTATGCTTTGAGTTTAGTCTTGTATTTTGGGTATGGATTTGCTTGTTGTAGATCATCAAGCCTAGCTAGTCCAGTAATTAAATATTTGTTTTGCTAAGGCATCCAATTAATTCCTCAATTAGTTTGACGGTTTTCAATTTCATATAATTTCAACAGAGGATGAGATTTGGGCAGTAACTCAGGCTTAAATACACTTATAATAAAAAAATACTTTTTTTCTTGTTTCAAGTGCAAGCCAAATTGTTGTCTGAGGTGTGTGCTAAAAGTTGAATAGCACACACTCTGACCTATACAGCTGGAGACTATTTGTGGGATCCCTTCTGTGCCGTACCAATGGCTTCTCTTTAAGTTATGAATGCTCAGCAGTGTATTTGTACGTCCTTTTCAAAGGGATTTGAAGAAAAGTTGGCAGGGGACATAAAGAGATAAAGCTGTTTGTCGGGCAATAAAAGTGTAAATGATTTGCCAAAGGAAAAATAGGTCAAAAAGAAAATCCTCACATAATGGGCAAAAGCAAAATAAGATGCTGAGCAAATACTTTACCCTGACCTTTACCTGAATGCAACGATGGGAAGGAGGAAAGAGCTAGATCAATTATCTTAGTCAGTCTGTGTCCTGATTACAGGCCCTAAATGCTGCAGAAAGAATAAAGGACCTTTTGGACTATATCCGAGTCGGAATTTATGCCTCAGGTTTGAAGTTGTCAGTGTGACATCTCTTTACAAAAAGAGAGAATGCTACCAGCTACGTATAATATGTGACCAATCAGTCAAGCACTATGGCAGGGAAGTTTCTAAGCACCATTACACTGGGTGCAATTACGTTGCAATGCAAGAAATGTGTGGACAGACTGGAGAAAGACATTCCATTGCTAATAGTTCTCAGAAGATAGGAATACTCCAGTAAAGTACTGAGTGCCCCTTATGGCGATCTTTAATAACCATAATTGCCATATTCAGATGTCTTGACAAAATTGACATTACTGTTTAATAATGGGAGCTTAGCAAGTTAAAGGACTTAAGAGATTAACAAGCTGAGTGTGTCAGCTGAAATTGCGTCACTATACAGTCTTTTGGGAGGGAAGAAAATGGGCAATGCTGAAGCTTTGAAGAGCGCAGCGTCTTTGAAATTTGGTGCTAGAAACTGAACTTTGGAAATTAGGTTGAAGTCACACAGAGATCTCTGGCATCTCAACATTCAAAAAACCAGACCATATTTTTCAGAAATAATGAGAGAACTTAATGCAATATGTGTCATTTGTTATTCTGCAATTAGAGTGTTGTACACATGTTGGGTCAACTTTATTGGGGAGGCTGCTGGGATCACAGAGAGGTTGCAAAAAGACAAATATTCAAAAATGTTTATGCAGGTGGTCAGAGTTCTCCATACAAAGCAGAGAGCTCTCAGAAAGGATTCCAGCACATGATATGTTGCAAAATTTCATAACCTAAACTGGTAGCATTTGGCTTTTTGAGCTGAATTCGTTTTATTGTTGACTGGTGCAGGAGCTGTCAAATCAGACTTAATGTGGAAGCAAAAATAGATGCAGATGGTGTTAACTACCAAGTATTTTCTGGGATACTTTTCTGTACACAAGCCACCATTGATTTTGAATGTTTGTTTCTTTTAATATGATTTATTTTGGCTATTTATAAAAATATTGAGTCAACAAAGTCTTAAGGCAGATAAATTAACCATTTTCTATAATATTTTCTGGATGTTTATTGTCAGTACATAGAAGTCCCAACGAGAGAGCATATATCACTGGACCTTCC
Source organism: Hypanus sabinus (assembly GCF_030144855.1). NCBI lineage: Eukaryota > Metazoa > Chordata > Chondrichthyes > Myliobatiformes > Dasyatidae > Hypanus > Hypanus sabinus. The sequence continues at coordinate 121,020,079 of NC_082713.1, forward strand.
ATTAGGAATTAAGACGGGGCTGGTGACAGAAGTTTGTGTAGGGGAACACTTTGCATCCAGTAACTGCAATGCCATAGTTTCAAAGTAAATATGCAAAGAGATGGGTCTGGTCCAGAGGTTGAGATTCTAAATTGGAGAAAGACCAATTTTGATGGTATCAGAAATGATCTGGCAAGTGTGATTTGGGATAGGCTGTTTTCTGACAAAGGTGTACCAGAAAGTGGGAGGCCTACAAAAATGAAATTTTGAGAGTACAAAGCTTGTATGTGCCTGTCAGAATAAAAGGAAAAGATAAGAATAGGGAATTTTGGTGGTTTTCAAGAGAAAATCTTGGTTAAGAGAAAAATGAAAGTGCACAGTTAGTATAGGCAGGTAGGGACAAATAAGGTGTTTATGCAGTACAAAAAATGCAAAGGAACACTTAAGAAAGAAATCAGGAGGGCTTAAAGAAGGCATGAGGTTGCTTAGCAGACAAGGTGAAGGGGAATCCAAAGGGATTCTACAGATAGGTTAAGAGCAAAAAGAATGCTAGTGCCAAAATTAGTAGAAGATCAGAATGGTATCCATGTGTGGAGCTATGGGGTGAGGGGTGGGGGGAAATCTTAATTCTTTGCATCTGTATTTGCTCGGGAGACAGAGGCAGAGAATTTAGAAGTAGGGCAAAGTGGCATCAGCTTCATGAGCCCTGAACAGAGTACAGATAAGGAGGTACGTGCTACCCCAGGATCTGACGAGGTGTTCCCTCAAACCCTATTTGAGGCAAGTGCAGAAATTCCTGGGGCCCTGGCAGAAATACTTAAATCATCCTCAGTGACAGGAGAGGTAGCAGAGGATTAGAGGATAGCCAGTGTTCTTCCACTGTTTGGAAAAGGCTCTAAACATAAACCAGGAAATTATAGGTCGGTGAGTCTACTATAAGTTGTGGGGAAGGTATTGAAAAGTATTCTAAGGGAATGGATATGAGTATTTGTGTAGGTATGGACTGATTAAGGTTAGTCAGCATGGTAGGACATGTCTAACCAATTTTATAGTTTTTTGAGGAAGTTATCAGGAAAGTGGATGAAGGCAAGGCAATGGATGTTGTCTACATGGACTTTAGCAAGGTGTTTGATGAGGTCCAGCAAGGGAGGCTGGTCAGGAAGGTTCAGTCGTTCAACATTCAGGATGAGGTCGTAAATTGGATTGGACATTGGCTTTGTGGGAGAAGGCAGAGAGTGGCGGTAGAGGGTTGCCTCTCTGACTGGAGGCCTGTGACTCGTGGTGTGCCACAAGAATCTGTGCTGGGTCCTTTGTTTTGTTATCTATATCAATGATCTGATTGATAATGTGGTTAACTAGATCAGTAAATTTGTGGATGACACGAAGATTAGGGGGGTATAGTGAGTGGACAGTGAGGAAGGCTGTCATGGCTTGCCAAGGGATCTGTGTCAGTTGGACTGTACTGTAAAAAGGCAGATGGAATTTAATGCAGACAATTGCGAGGTTTTGCACTTCAGTAGGACCAACCAGGGTATATCTTGCACAGTGAATGGTAGGGCACTAAGGAGTGCAGTAGAACAAAGGGACCTGGGTATATAGGTCCATAATTCATTGAAAGTGGTGTCACAGGTTAATAGGGTTGTAAAGAAAGCTTTTGTCAAATTGGCTTTCATAAATCGATGTATTGAGTACAGGAGATGGAATGTTATGTTGAAGTTGTATTAGACATGGGTGAAGCCTAATTTAGAGTATTATGTGCAGTTTTGTTCACCTACCTACAGGAAAGATGTAAATAAAGTTGAAAGGGTACAGAGAAAATTTGTGAGGATGGTGCCCGGTTATAAGGGAAGATTGAACAGCTTCAGACTGTATTTTATTTTTTAGAATGTAGAAGATTGAGAGAATATTTGATATACTAAATTATAAGGGGTATAGTTAGGATAAATGCAAGTGGACTGTTTCCTCTGAGGTTGGATGGAACTACAGCAGAGGTCATGGGTTAAGGGTGAAAGGAGTGAAGTTTAAGTGAGGGGAACCTTCTGTACTCAGGGGTTGTGAGTGAGTGGAATGAGCTGCCAGCACAAGTGCGTGTGAGCTTGATTTCAACGTTTAAGCAAAGTTTGGATAGGTACATGGATAGTAGAGATATGAAAGGTAATGGTCCTGGTACAGGTCAATCAGAGTAGGCAGTTAAAATGGTTTTGGCATGGATTAGATGAGTTGTACTTTCTATGACTCTATTTCCACCCCTACAGTCTTGTCACCTATAACAAATGATCTTCTCATCTTTCACAGTCTGAGGCCCTTATCTGATCAACCCTGAAATCTTGTGAAGAAAGCCCTAACTATTCCAACTTTGACTCATTACAGAGTTTACTGAATTTTGTGTAAAACATTCCCTGGTGGTTGCATCTGCTGTATTTCTGGAACATGCCCGATCAGATTGCGAAAACTCACGTCTTCCATAACGATTTCTAGATCAGGGGATGCACGAGTTATAATGAGGGACAAAGTCTCCTGCACTGGTATGTGTTGGGAACAAAACATGTTACAAAAAAAATCTTTCCCACTCTCTTACAAAATTTTAAAAATGACCTACCACAGAAAAGTCTACTGAAAAAGCTATTTTAAATGAGATGTATTTAGTAACCAGACTCAACACAACCAAAGCATCTTGAATTAAACATTGTGTTTCCATTTACAAAAAACGCTGGCAATGCAATGATAATCAGCCCAACTTCTTTTATCTTGTTTGCAATTGTATCTCAGGGAGAGAAGGGAAAAGATGAGTGAAAAGTAGCCAAGTTATGTCCAACCATCATCAAGAAACTAAATTGCACTTTTTAATCTGGTGAGATCAAGAACGGCTCTGGACCGTGCGCCCCAAGCGTGTTGCTGCGCGGGAGACTGGGTCTTAGAGTGAGGAACGGTTTGGTGCTTGGACAATTTAAACGCCGGGCCAAATAGGCTGGAAACCCCGAGTTTCAAGAACAGAAGCAAGGGTCGAGCTGATTTCACTCGCTCTCTCAGCGACTGTCGTCTTTGCGAGTATCACACTGTTTTTGCCCCCCATCATGATGAACTGAGAAGGGTAATATGAGTAGGCATGTGCCTGCTTCCGGCTGCTCAGGGGGAGCAGATCTAAGAGCTCAGTATGGTTTGGGATGCTGTCGTTTGCGTGATGTGTTTTCTTCCCCTCGCTTAAGGTCTCTTTTTAAAATTGGGTTCTTCTGGTTTCCTGCTTTGCAGCTGCCTGTAAGCAAACAAAATTCAATACAATTTATACATTCTTTGATAATAAGAGTACTTGAATCTTAAATCTTAGTAATATTTTGTTATTTAGTAAAATTATCGCAGTCAATAAAATGGTTTCCCCAAAGTTTCACCACTTTGTTATACTTGAGTCAGAGAAAGTGTCTGCAACCAAGTTGATGCTAGTGTGGACACAAAGAAATCTGCAGAGGCTGGAAATTCAAACAACACACACAAAATGCTGGTGGAACACAGCAGGCCAGGCATCAAACTGCCGACATTTCGGGCTGAGACCCTTCGTCCTGACCTGCTGCCTGGCCTGCTGTGTTCCACCAGCATTTTGTGTGTGTTGTTTGATGCTAGTGTGGGGTGAAGTTGGTGGATTGTGTAGACGGATGATTATTGTACCACTGTACTTCATAAATAAAGCTTCCTAAAACACTGTAATCGCATTTTTCTGCCTTGCATTTAACTGTAGCTTTAATCAACTCTTATGCTAATATTGGTGGGACTTGTTTGCTTGCCTTTGCAGCATAAGAGTTTGAAATGCATCATATTTGTCTGATGTATTATCTGTTATGTCAGGTTTTAATGGGTAGTATAGAAAATGCCCGTATCATTTTGCACTTTGATATGAATGCATCTTGTTAACCAAGGAGTGGGTCGGGTTGATGAGTTGTCAGATGCTTTGCGAGTGAATCTAACACATTTGAGGTTTTAGTTAAGTGCAGTGACAGCAGTGGTAAAGCTGGTAAATGTACAGTATTTTAAAAACAAAAGCACTTTCCACTCAGTGGCCGGCAGCAGAATTTGAGCTCATTTTCTGTGAACGAGTTGCTGGGTAAGAGGTCTGCTATCGACCTGAGATTTACAGGGAATTTCCAAAATGAAGTCATGCTCTTAAAACTTTTTAAATCCCTTATAGGATTTTGAATCCATTTAGAGGGATCTATAGTGAATATACTGCAGAGGAGTAGACTAATCCTTCTAAACAGCCTAAGCTGGAGATCCTGCTCATCTTGCAGGTCTTTTCACTCAACTAATACTGTGAATGGCTGGATTGTCCAAGGGGAAAGTTTGACTGTGCAGGCTTATCGCTGAAGGGGGTTTTTGAAGAATGAGAGAGGACTGTGGAAATAGATCACAATTCCTCAGGATCTTGTATTTTAGATGTGGAGTAAATATTGCTCGTGGGACACTCTGGAATTGGGCTGTTTGTTTTTTAAAAAAAGGCAGAAATGCGGAGTAGCGGATTCCTCTGAGGTCGTGAGTCCTCAGAATTCCCTGCTTCGCTGCCCTCGGAGAATGAATCAGTATCAGATTTATTGTCACATAAATTGTGAAATTTGTTGCTTTCTGGCAACTGTACAGTGCAGACGTAACAAATGACACAAGCTACGATATGTAAATAAATAGTGCAAAAGAGGGATAGTGAGGTAGGGTTCAGGGACCGTTCAGAAATCTGATGGTAGAGGGGAAGAAGCTGGTCCTAAAACACTGAGTATGGCTCATCAGGCTCCTGTACCTGCTTCCTGCTCCCTGAGGACGTGTCTTTGAATGGTGAGGGTGTGATGCCTTCTTGAGGCACCGGTCTTTTACAATCCTGTGCATTGGTGTCTTCTCACCAGACAGTGATGCAGTGATCCATGGCCTCCTCTACTATTGCGATGAGACCTCACTCAGGTTGGAGGAGCAACATGGCATGAACTTCGATTTCTCGAGCTTCCAGTAAATGCCACCCCCTTCACTATTCCCCATCTCTTTTCCCCTCTCTCACCTTGCCTGCCCACCGTCTCCCTCTGATGCTCCTCCCCCTTTTTCTTTGACCTCTCCTATCAGACTCCCCCTTCTCCAGCCCTGTATCTCTTTCACCAATCAGCTTCCCAGCTCTTTACTTCATCCCTCCCCCTTCAGGTTTCACCTATAACCTTGTGTTACTGTCTCCCTCTCTCCCCCCCCCCCACCTTTTAACTCTCCTACTCATCTTTTTTTTCTCCAGTCCTACCAAAAAATGTTGACTGTGCTTTTTTCCAAAGATGATGCCTGGCCTGCTGAGTTCCTCCAGCATTTTGTGTATGTTGATCGCATTTCCAGCATTTGCAGATTCTCTCTTGCATGCAGCTAGTCAGAATGTTTTCTACTGTGCACTTCTAGATATTTGCTAGAGTCCTTGTTGGCAGGCCAAGTCTCCTCAGATTTCTAATGAAATACTGTACAGCAGCTGACATGTCTTTGTTGTGGTTGCATCTTTGAATCTTTTCGAGTCTTGAAATGTTTCAAAGTGGAAGTGGACTGATTGTCTATGAGCAAGGGGTGAAATGTCACCACAGGCTGGGATTGCAATTAAATCAGCATCGAAAACCAAGGTGCTGCCTTTTGTTTTTACTTTGCCTGTTCCTCTGTCACCTTGACATGACAGCAAAGCAAGCTTCCAGCATCCAACCTGGCTCCCAGTGCGTCAATTTCAGGGATTCTACTCATTTTCCCTATTGCCCTGCCGCAGTATTCTCTCATCTACCCATCCACTACCCTTTGGTGTTAATTTGTCACTTGTTTGCACAAGGAGCACTTTACAACTGCCAATTTTAAGGTGAGGGAGGAAAGCATAAACCCTTAACATAAACCCTTGTGGAGAATGTGCAGCCTCCACAATAATAGCAGCCGAGATCAGTATGAAGCCTGGGTCCTCGGAGTGGTGAGACAGCAATAGAGTGCCATCATACCACCCTGCTTCTCATAGAGCATAGCACATCACAGGCCTTTGGCCCATGGTATAGTTTTAATCTACTCCAAGATCATTCGAACTCTTCCGTCCTGTATAACCCTGCATTTTCCCTTCATTCATGCCCCGATCTCAGAGTCGCTTAAATGTTCCGAATGTAACTGCTTCTACCACCATCCCTGCACTGTGTTCTATGTACACCCCACTCTCTGCACAAAAAAAAACTACCTCTGCATCACCTTACTCATTACCACAATTACCTTAAAAGCAGACCCTCTTGTATTAGCTGCCCTGTGGAACAGGCACTGGCTGTCCACTCTACCTATCATCTTGTACACCTGGATCAATTTGCCTTTCATCCTCCTTTGCTCCAAAGAGAGAAGCCCTAGCTTTTTAACTCACTAAGATTTTCAGTTTTAAACCAACCTGATAAGTTCTGTTGAAGGGTCTTGGCCCAAAACATTGCCATTTTTCTCCCCCCCCCCCCCCCCCATAGATGCTGCCTGACCTGCTGAGTTCCTTCAGCATTTTGTGTGAGTTGCTCTGAATTTCCAGCATCTGCAAAATCTCTTGTGTTTATAGTTTCAAGCCAACTTGTTCTCAATTGCAGTGCTGACCAATGAAAAAGAGAAGGTATAGTGGCAAGAATCATTGTGGGAGGAGAATTTGGAATGAATTTAACTTTTCCAGAGTACGCTGGTAACAGAATATCTGGAGCAGATTTAGGTAAAAGGAATTTGTTATTGGTGGTTGAAGATGAAAATATTTGCAGAGTTAATTTGAATATCTCTTTGCAATGTATGACTAATCTTTTGTTCTGCATCGTTTTGCAATTTAGATTATCATCAGCTACATATTCCCCCAGTATAATAGTATCCAACAATATTTTGGGTGACTTGATGTTGGTACTGTAAATATAGCTTAAATGGCTGGAATAATGCTAGGATATAGAATATTGATTCAAAACAAGAGTCCCCACGTGCTTCAGGTCAGCCACCATCCACTGTTCCAATGAACTCTACACCTTCAGAACTAAACAACTATCGCCCAGTGGCACTGATGCCAATCATCATGAAGTGCTTTGAGCGGCTGATAAATGGCACATATCATAAACTCCATCTCTGCCACACTGGGCACTCTCCAATATGCTTACCGACAGAATCTCTTCACTCTATACCAGTCTGTCATACTCCTGGCTCTGAAGCACTTGTGTCAGAATGCTGTTTCTAGATCTCAGGTTTGCATTCAGCACTATTGTCCCTCAGACCTTGGTGAACAAACTCCTACTCCTCAGTCTAAATACGCCACTGTACAACTGGCTGTTGGACTTCCGAACCAACAGTCCTCAGATGAGAGACATTGATAGCATGAATAGCCAGAGGCTTTTTCCCAGGGCTGAAATGGCTAACACAAGGGGGCATAGTTTTAAGATGCTTGGAAATGGGCACCAAGGGAGTGTCAGGTAAGTTTTTCACACAGGGAGTTGTGGGTGTGTGGAATGCACTGCCAACAGCAGTGGTGGAAGCGTGTACAATAGGGTCTTTTAAGAGCCTCTTAGATAGGTACATGGAGCTTAGAAAAATAGAGGGCTATGCACTAGGAAAATTCTAGGCAGTTTCTATAGTAGGTTACGTGGTCAACACAACATTGTGGGCTGATGGGCCTGTAATTTCTATGTTCTATGTTAGATAGTCAGTCTGCACAACTGCACCTCCCCTCCCATCTTCCTTAACACGGTGCCCCCAGGGCTATGGGCTTAGTCTGTTGCTTCTCTGCTCTGCTCACACGTGACTGCATAGATAAACCCAAGTAATCGCATTGTCAAGTTCACCAATGACACGATGGGCTCATCACCAACAACAATGAGATGGCCTACGAAGATGAGGTGGAAGAGCTCGAGGCCTTCTTCCACAATGTGCCTTCTTCCAGTGCACATCACACGCAATCTCTCATGGTCCCAGAACGCATTCTACACAATCAAGAAAGCTACTTTCTGAGGAGGCTGAAGAGAGCGGGACTTGGCGCATCCATACTCTCAACTTTCTACCGATGTGTAGTAGAGAGCATCCTAACAAGCTGCATCAGTGCATGGTATGGGTACTGCACTGTGGTGGACAGGAAGGAACTACAGTTGGTAGTCAAATCTGCCCAGCGCATCACTGGCACCAGTGTACCCATCAAAGACGTGTATACAGAAAGGTAATGGAAAGGGCCAGTAACATCATGAAGGATTCCACCCACCCTGCTCATGGACTGTTTGTCCCACTCCCATCAATGAGAAGACTATGTAACATCCATGCCAGGACCATCAGACTGAAAAGCAGTTACTTTCCCCAAGCATTAAGGGTGATCACCACCTCTATCTACTAACCCACCCCTCCACACCTCCAGCCACCAGTATTTTGTCATTTCCTGTCAGTCACCTTATGTACAGACATTCCTGTGCATGCCATCACTTTATGGATACAAGCAATCTACGTATATAAGCTGCCTTGTGTATTTATATTTATTGCATTTTTGTTATTATTCTTCTTTACATTATTGTCTCTTATTGTGCTGCATTGGATCCAGAATAACAATTATTTTGTTCTCTTTACACTTGTATACTGGAAATGACTTTAAGTAATCTTGAATCTAGATTAATTTGCTCATTAGTGGTAACCCAATTTCATGTGCCTTCCACCTGGAATTATCGCAGTTTGTCTTTCACTTATTGTCTATAAAGTCGCGTCTGACATTTTTGTCCCACTGGAGATGTGTATCAGTATCTACTCTGTTTCCCAGTGATTCCTTGGCCTCTGCATCACATGGCATTTGTGATCATTTCTTTGCAGCTTCTGTAGAGCACTGCACTTTTAATTTTCAACAGTTTTACTTTTAGAAGACACCTGATTCTTGAGACAGGGATCTGCCAACACTAATTTCCACCCCCCACCTCCCAACTTGGTTACAAATATTATCCAACTATTTAATTAGTAGGGAACAGCTCAGCCAAAACTAATATTCTTTTAACAATTATTTTTATTTCAAAAACGTACCTTATTCATGAAAGTTATGGCTTCATAACTCAACATGTAAGATGGCATATTTTTAGTTCAAACCACATGGTTTCATTTACAGTTGACATTTTAGGCCGAGACCATTCATCTTTATTCCTCTTCGTAGACTCTGCCTGACCTGCTGAGTTCCTCCAGCACTTTGTATGTTGCTCTGGATTTCCAGCATCTGTGGAATCCCTTGTGTTTGTGATTTCACTTTGTTAGCATATTGTGATTTCCTTCAGGAGATGATCCCATGGATTTGCACCAATTCTGTTCTCACTCCCCATGGAGCCTTTGCAATCATTGTACATAGCTTCAACATCTCTTGGGCTATGGTCGTAGATCTTGGAAGATTCACCTCACCCTGGAGGAACAGTGAGATACAGACAGACAGGTGGTGTTCACTAGGCCGACAGTCCATGGATGCAAAACTCTTGGTCATCTATCTGTAATAAATTTACTTCCAAGCTTTGGGAACCTTGACAAAGGCCACTGCATCTCTTTCTAGGCAGCCTTTGCAACCACCCATCCTGCATAAAGATGGATGGTGTTTCGGTTCTCAGAGCACTTGGCTTCTTTGTGGTACGTGGTAACGCTGAGATAACCCAAGCAGGAAGCATCTGACGTCTCAAGTTGTTTCACACTTTACATCAACAAGACCAAGGAATTGATTGTGGAATTCAGGGAGGAGAATTCCAGAGAACACACGTCAGTCCTTACCGAGGGGTCGGCAGTGGAAAGGGTGAGCAGTCTTGAGTTCCAAGGCGTCATTATCTCAGAGAATCTATCCTGATCGCAACACATTGATGCAATCATGAAGAAAAGAAGGCAGCAGTTACTCTCCATTAGGAATTAGAGGGGATTTGATATGTCACTAAATTTCTACAGGTATACAGTGGAGAGTATTCGGATGGTTGTGTCACAGCCTGGATTGTAAGAAGCTAGAGAGGGTTGTAGACTTAACCAGCTCCATTGCAGTCACACCCTTCCACATCACTGAGGACATCTTTAAGAGGCAGTACCTCAACAAGGTGGCATCCATCATTAAGGATCCTCACCACCCAGGACCTGCAACCTACATAAGAACATAAGAAATAGGAGCAGGAGTCGGCCATCTGGCCCATCGAGCCCGCTCTGCCATTCAATAAGATCATGGCTGATGGGGCCATGGACTCATATCCACCAGCCTGTGTGTTTTCCCCATGACCTTTAATTCCCCTACCATCAGGGTGGAGGGTACAGAAGCCTGAAGATATCTGAACAGCTCATGAATCCGTGAGTATTGCCTCACTATTCCTCTTGCACACTGCCTATTTATTAATTATTGTAACTCGTAGTATTGTTTGACTTGTGCTGTAATGTTGCCACAAGACAACAAATTTCACAACTTGACCAGTGACAATAAACCTGCTCCTGACCCTGATGCTGATTCCCATGCCAAACAGAGCTTTGGTGGACCTTTTTTTTGGCTGGGGGAGCTTCTGGCAAGGACGAATTCTGCCAAATGAATGTGCACATAGAATCTTCCTGACTTGATGCGTTTGGACTTACTAACGCGGAGGACACTGATCGTAGTTTGAACACTGAGTGCTTATTTAAGTTTTGCCTCAAACCTGACAAAACATCCCAACTGGAATATTGATGGCCATTTGGCAGAGAGATTAAAGTGAGTGGTAATGAACCAGCTCTTAGTTTTGGGAGTGCAGGTATCCACAAGGGCTTAGATTGGAAGAAAATGCAAAGATGGATGAGTTTGAAATCCAAAAGCAATTTGAAAATGTGAATGTGATTCTAAAAATTTAAATTTTTAGCTTGGCTGCTGTTTTGGTGCTCTGCGAGGACAGAAAACTGGTCAAGAGGATTCCTCTGTGGAGGCTGGGAGCAGAAGCATTTGAATCTGTAGTACGCAGTGGATCTGACAGGAAAGAGAGATTATTGATGGGATCATCGTCCTCTAGTGTGAAGGAGAGATGCTCAGGGTTTTTTGGAGAGTGTGCATTTGGACATGGCTGATTTAATGCAGATGGGAGACAGGATCATTCGCAGTCTTGGGTGATGTGAAAGCCAGGAAGACACATTGAGGAAATGTGACCATCAAAGCAGGAGATGGGTCTTAGGACGTGGAAAGAAGTCATTTGACCCATTGTGTGTGTCAGTTGGCAGCGAGTTGTGCAGATAAGCCTACCTTTCATTGCTGAGCTGTGGCCTTGCATGAGGTATGGTTCAAATGTGGTGGGTTGTGTGTCCGCCACTCTTTCAGGCGTGCTTCTCGATCCCTACCACCCTCTTTGTGAAGTGTTTTTCTCATCAACACCCTTTCCAGCTTCCTGCCCATTCAGTTTGTTGGATTTTGAACCCTCTGCTGTGGGAAATATTTAAATTTCCTCTCCAGTCAAGTCAGTTTTATTGCAGTGTGAGTTATGGGTGCAATGAAAACCTTGCCTGCAGCGACATCAGAGGCATGCAGGTCCAGACAGCACACGAAACAAAAATTGTACATAAATTGTGCGTAAAATTATGCGAGATGGCAAAGGGAAAAAACCGCAGAACAAGACACTAGTGCAGAAACACATTTGGAGACAAGTCCGTGGTTGGACAAAAGGTGGTCCGTAGTGTTCTGTTGCTGAGGTAGGGTTAGGGTTACACAGGTCAGTTGTATGAAAGTAGCTGTTGCTGAACTTGGAACTTCAGACTTCTGTAGCTCTTTCCTGATGGTAGCTATGGAAAGGTAGCATGGCCTGCATGATGGGGATTCTCTTTAGGCTCTCATAATTTTCTGCACCTCACTTAAATCTTCCATTAGTTTCTCCTGCTCCAAAACAAACATCCCAAGCTCATCCAGTCTTCCATCATAGCTACAATTTAAAGTGTCAGAGGACCTGTCCTAGGATCAGAATGTAAGTGCCATTGCAAAGCAGGTACAGCAGTGCCTCTACTTTTCTAGGGGTTTGCGCAAATTCAGCATGTATTCTAAAATTTTGACAACCTTCTATAGATACACAGTGGAGATTATCCTGACTGGAGACGTCACAGCCTGGCATGGAAATACCAAAGCCCATGAATAGAAAAACCAATGAAGTGGTGGATATGGCCCAGTCTTGCACAGGAAATTCCCTTCCCCCTACCTGGTTGAGCATATTTACAAGCAGTGCTGCTACAAGAAAACAACATCAATCTGCAAGGACCCCCACCATCCCGGACATCCAGGCTCACTTCTTGCTGCTGCCATGAGGAAGGAGGTCTGGGAGCCTTGGGTCCCACGCTGCCAGGAACAGTTATCACCCATCAACCATCAGTCACCTCAAACAGTGTGGACAACTTTACTCACCTCAACACTGAACTGATTCCACGACCTCTGGATTCACTTTCAAGCACTCTACACTTTAGCTTCTCACTATTGTTTATTTACTCATTCTTTATTATCACTTGTTTCTTTTTTTGTGTGTTTGCAAGGTTGGTTGTCAATCTTTGTGTGTAGTTTTTCATTGATTCTATTGTATTTCTTCTACCATGAATGCCTGCAAAAAATGAATCTCAGGGTAGTATATGGTGACATAGCTGTACTTCGACATTAAAATTACTTTGAACTTTGATCATGGTAATTTCCCTGCAAGTCTCATCAGTGCTATCAGTATGTCTTTCCTGTATGTCAGCAAAACTGTATGCAGTAATCAAATGCTAGCCTAACTATTATGTGCAATTCTACCATAACCCCCTTGCTATCATGTTATCTGGTGTTATCTTGCTATCCAGTGCTATCATGTTTGCTGTTGTGTGCTGGGGCAGCAGGCTGAGGGTAGCAGACACCAACAAAATCAACAAACTCATTCGTAAGGCTAGTGATGTTGTGGGGGTGGAACTGGACTCTCTGACGGTGGTGTCTGAAAAGAGGATGCTGTCCAAGTTGCATGCCATCTTGGACAATGACTCCCATCCACTCCATAATGTACTGGTTAGGCACAGGAGTACATTCAGCCAGAGACGCATTCCACCGAGATGTAACACTGAGCGTCATAGGAAGTCATTCCTGCCTGTGGCCATCAAACTTTACAACTCCTCCCTTGGAGTGTCAGACACCCTGAGCCAATAGGCTGGTCCTGGACTTATTTCCACTTGGCATGATTAACTTATTATTATTGGTTTTATATTGCTATATTTCTTCACTATTCTTGGTTGGTGCGGCTGTAACAAAACCCGATTTCCCTTGGGATCAATAAAGTATGTCTGTCTGTCTGTTGCCCTTGCGTGTCTCAGTTAAAAAGGAAGTTATCACGTACGTCGCTTTACACCCTTGACCTGTTCTTCTTGTCTTATTCTGTGGACGTACTCTGCGTACCTGGATTCCTCTGTTCCTCATCCCTTAATGTCCTCTGCTGTGTTCAAGGTTTCTTTAATTACACAATTGTGCACTTTTGTGGCTTAATTTCTAGTTGCTACTTCCCTGCCCAGTTGACCCGATCAGATGTACCCTCCTGCAGTTTGATTAAAGTTATCTTCAATTATGGTCTGTTTATCTGTCATCTGCAGATTTCTTCATCACTTAAGTCTGAGGCATTAGTGGGTGTTACAAAGCACAAGGGATCATGAAACTCCAGTGATAGCAAAGTCTGGTTAGGTTGAGCACAAAGTCAAATTAAAGTTAATGCAAACCCGTAAGGAAACTCAAATCACAGCATATATGGGTCAGAGGTGACCTGGGACTTGGGAAGGCTGGTGTTTACAGGATTCCCTGTGAATGTGGTACAGCATACATTGGCCAGCTGGGATGCACGGTGAAAACCCACATCGAGGAGCATGGGAGGTGTATCCAGGTAACCCAAATGGAGAAATTAGTGGTAGCAGAACACTGCATTCACAATAGCCATAGGATTGACTTCAGCACAAAACTACTGTGTCACACCAATGTCTTTTGACCACCCAGTAAAAGAAGCCATTGAAATAAAATTAGAGAAGAAGAATTTTAACCAAGACAAAGGTCTTGCTCCAAGTAAGAATTGGAATTTGATTGTACACGAGGTGGGAGAGCGGAAACCTGATTGGATGAGGACTAACCAATCAGCAGGGACAGGCTACAGGGGTATAAATTACACCAGACTAGACATGTGCAGGCATCATCCCTGGTTGTGGTGAGTGGAGTTATCCACACTGGTTCAGGAACATGTTTGTTGTAGGGTGATAACTGTTCCTGAACCTGATAGTGTGGGATGCTGGATGGTGGTAGTGAGAAGAGAGCACAGTCTGAATAGTGGGTGAGATCTTTGATGAATGCTAGGTTAAGTTGTGAGGTAGCTGACAGAAGAAGGGAACATGTGATGTCCATGTGAAGGACTGGGGACCTTCCATTGGAAATCTGACCCAACAAAATGAGGCAAAGGAAGAGAGTGTCTTGATTGGGCTCCTTTTTGGAGTGAAGTTCTGCTGTGAGTGTGATGACTTTGTCTCAGCAATGGTGGAGGGAGTGCAAATAGAGTTTCCAGTAAAGGAAAAACTGGGACACACAAGTGTTGACCAATGAACAAGGCACTGTGTGTGGTTCAGCCTCTTGGATTTTAAGAAGTAGATATGCGAGCCATATCTGTGGAGTGGCCAGGCAGTAGTACACACTGAGGACATCAGGATGTGCTCTTGAGTAGAGAACAAAAGGTGAGACTGTGAGTGTGCAGTTTTACGTGGGGCGAATTTTCCAGGCACAGTCTGAAATAGATTAGGAGAGGAGAGGTCTGCCTGGCTGGAGAGAGATACAGGGATGGTGTGGTTGCTGCATTTGTTCTGTGGCATGTGGTGCATTGGGAGCGGGGGGGGGGGGGGGGGGCAACATTGCATTTAGCATTTTTGTCTGTTTTACAAAAAAGAGTTGCTAGCTCAACGCTTACATGATGGACAATGTACAAGGAGCAGGCCCGATTCGAACCCAGGACCACTTGCACTGAAGTCCTGGTGGTGATGCCACTATGCCACCAGCCAGCTTACTTACATGCCACTCGGGAGATCTGTGTGCTGTGCTGCGAACTTTATGGTGGGGTCCCAGTTTGGAATTCACATGGTGAGGAGGGCAGGCGATGCAATTGCTGAGGAAATGTTTGTGGGTTGATGGAAAAGAGAAAGGATTTCAAAGGATATATAAGGTTAAAGATTAAAGATTAGCTTTATTTCAGAATCAGAATCATGTTTATTATGTGTCATGAAATTTGTTAACTTAGCAGCAGCATTTCAATGCAGTACAAAATATAGAAGAGAAAAAATAAAATTAAAATAATAAAGTAAATCAATTACAGTATGTGTATATTGAATAGATTAAAAATTGTGCAATAACAGAAATAATATATATTTAAAAAGTGAGGTGGAGTTCAAGGGTTCAATATCCATTTAGGAATTAGATGGCAGAGGGGAAGAAACTGTTCCTGAATCGCTGAGTGTGTGTCTTCAGGCTTCTGTATCTCCTACCTGATGGTAACAGTGAGGAAAGGACATGCCCTGGGTGCTAGAGGTCCTTAATAATGGACGCTGCCTTTCTGAGACACCGCTCCTTGAAGATGTCCTGGGTACTTTGTAGGCTAGTACCCAAAATGGAGCCGACTAGATTTACAAACCTGTGCAGCTTCCTTCGGTCCTGTGCAGTAGCCCCCCCCCCACCCAACCCCCCCCCCCTCCCCATACTGGACAGTGATGCAGCCTGTCAGAATGCTCTCCATGGTACATCTATAGAAGTTTTTGAGTGTATTTGTTGACATGCCAAATCTCTTCAAACTCCTATTGAAGTATATTCGCTGTCTTGCCTTCTTTATGATGGCATCAGTATGTTGGGACCATGTTAGATCCTCAGAGATCTTGACACTCAGGAACTTGAAACTGCTCACTCCCTCCATTTCTGATCCCTCTGAGGAATTGGTATGTGTTCCTTCGTCTTGCCTTTTCTGAAGTCCACTCTTGTGTCTTACTGACGTTGAGTGCCAGGTTGTTGCTGTGGCATCACGCCACTACTTGGCATATCTCATTTCTGTATGTCCTCTCATCACCACCTGAGATTCTACCAGCGATGTTTGTATAGTGTTGATCGTCAGCGAGGAGGACATGTTGCTCACAATCTGCACAGTTTGCTCACAATTATATATTTGTCACAATTACATCATAACATGCAGTGAACTGCGCCGTTTGCATTATTGCTTGCGATGTGCTGGGGTCAGGTTACAAGTCTTGTGCTGCTTCTGGCACCCACACCTTACTAACTCTAACCAATACGTCTCTGGAATGTATTAGGAAAACAGAGTGCCCAGAGGAAGCCTACTTGGTCATAGGGGGAATGTACAAAGTCCTTACTGGCAGCGACAGGAATCGAACCGCAATCTATGAAGCATTGCACTAACTGCTCCATTACCGTGCCACCCTCTTCACCTGCGGTCGAGTGCTCAGAAGTAGGAGTGCAGACCAAGGTGCCGTTGGTAACAAAGGCCACATCATCACTACAATGGTACTGGGCCAGGCGAGCTTTGTGCCAAGACCAGGATGTTACCGATAATCAAACTCGCAAGCTTGCTGAAGTCAAGAGCCCAGTTTCAAAGCAAAGGAACATTGTGCAAGACGAAGACAAGTCCACAGCTTCAAGCCAGTTGGGTGGGAGGCTGGTATGGTCACCGTGGGTGGCATAGTTGGTGAAACCAGAGTTGTTTCGGAGAATGCTAAGGGAGGCCTGTTGCCAGCAGTGAATCTTACAAAAGGCAGGGGGATGCTGAGGAGTTGGGTAGGAGTTGTGAGTACTACCAACACAGAAGGCCCAATGAGAGGAAGGGAAAGCAGAAAAGACAATGAAAAATAATAAATGTAAGTACAAGTGACAGGCCGGGGTTCAGAATTGCAGCCAAAATATACTTTGGAATGGGTCCAAAGAGAAAACAGATCTGGTGTGTAGACTGAGTGTGTGAATGTCCGAGCCAATGTTTCTTTTCCTGAACAAATCCCTGCTCACTGACCTCAATTAACCCTTGCTTTTCTGAGTGGTTGTGATATAATCTTTCCGAAATGTTTCAGATATTAGTTTGAAAAGTCTGTGATTGACCAACCCTTTGCTTCCCTGTTCAGTCAAAAGCAGGAGTGCATTCTTGGGCTTCTAGTCCTGTGGCTCCTCGCCCATTGGCAGCAAGGACTGGGTAATGGTCAGAGACGCGACTGCTTCCCCTCTGCTATTCATACACTTTTCAAATCTCAGCTACCTTACTACTTCCTCTCTGTCTAATATTTTGCATCATTTCCCTCAAGGAAATGATCTGGTTCTTTTCTCATTTTCAGATAGTTATGAGTTCAGGTTCTAAGTGTGAAGGTGGGATATCCCACTCATTCGTTCATTTATGTTTTAACCTTGTCAGTTGCAATACCTCATTAGCCAGCAGCTCGACTTCACTTAGGAATGTGAAGAGATTTGGTACGTCACCAAAGGCTCCAGCAGATTTTGGAGAGAGTTCCGACAGCCTGGAGGCTGCATTGCACAGGATCACATGAAGCTGAAAAGGAGTGTAGACCCCACCACTCCATCACAGGCACAACGCTCTCCACCATTGAGGATATCTTCAAATGGCAGTGTCTCAAGAAGGCTGTATCCATTGTGAAGAACTTCCACCACCCAGAATGTGCCCCCTTCTCATTATAACCATTAGGGGCTGGTACAGGAGCTTAAAGACCCACAATCGGTGTTTTAGGAACAACTTCTCACTCTCTACTGTCAGGTTTCTGAACAGTCCATGAACCCCTGAACACTACCTCACTATGCCTCTTTTGCACGATTTATTAATTTATTTTTTATTCTAATGTATTTTTTTTTGTTTTGTAGCCACAAACCAGATTCCATGACATGTCAGTGGTAATAAACCACATTCTAATTCTGTTCGGGTGTGGGAATGATCATGCAATTTAAATGCCAGAGAGTCTAGGTATCCTGCAGTAAGTGACTTGCTTCCTCACCCCTCAAAGTCTTACCACGACCTAGCAATCTCATTTTATGGACTCCATCTGTACTTGTTGCTGTAAAGCAGCCTGCATAATCAAAGTCACCGCCCACTCCAGGCTTTCTCTCTCCTCTCCTCTCCCACTGGCCAGAAGATACAAAAGCCTGAAGCAAGAACCACCAGGCTCAAGACAACTTCTGTCTCACTGTGATCAGACTCTTGAAGAGCCTCGTGTAGGATCAATTGGAGTTTTGGCCTCACAATCTACCTCATTATGATCTTGCTTTTTTGTTATTTGTTCATTGGGATATAGTGCAGGATAGGCCCTTCTGGCCCTAATCGCAGGACAATTTACGATGACCAATTAACCTACCAATTGGTATGCCTCGGGTCTGTGGGAGGAAACCCACGTGGTCCCGGGGAGAGTGTGCAAACTCCTCACAGAGAGCAGTAGGAGGAATCCTTTACCCGCATTGCACTTCCTCTGTAGCTTTTGCACTTTGTTATGCATTATTGTGTTCCTTGTTCTACCAAAATGCACTATGTAATGACTTTTGATCTGTATGACCAGTATGCAATATAAGCTTTTCACCTTATCTTGATATGTGTGACAGTGGTAAGCCTATACCAATAGAAACAATTTCTAGATTCTGCCTTTCACCTTCACAGAGGCAATTTACTGCTAATTAATTTACCAACCCACACAGCTTTGGAATGTTGGAGGGAACCAAAGCGCACACAGGGAAACCCACGCAGTCACAGTGAGTGTGCGCAGACTCCTCACAGGTGGCACTGGGGGTTGGGATCAAATCTGGGCCACTAGCTGTTCTGCTACAGTGCCCTGACCAGCGTGTTCAACTTAGTCACAGGCACCCATTCTCTCCTGGCTACAGTTTGGTAATATCCTGACTTTAGACTGTAAGGTGCTTCAGCCCCAATGAAAGTGTTCATCTTTCTCTTTTGCCAATCTGTTGCCAAGGAAGTTGAGGAGCAAATACTGAAGATTAATCCGAATCAGGTTTATTATCACTGAGATGTGTCACAAAACTTTTTGCTTTGTGGCAGCAGTACACTGTCAGATATAAAAAGTTCTATAAGTTACAAAAACTAAACGGTGCAAAAGA
This sequence comes from Hypanus sabinus, assembly GCF_030144855.1. NCBI lineage: Eukaryota > Metazoa > Chordata > Chondrichthyes > Myliobatiformes > Dasyatidae > Hypanus > Hypanus sabinus. The sequence goes on from NC_082713.1 coordinate 121,039,133, forward strand.
AGTATAGTGAGACCATTCAGAAATCTGATGGGAGAGGGGGGAAAGTTGTTTCAAAAAAAGTTGAGAACGTGTCTTCAAGCTCCTGTACCTCCGGCCTGATTACAATAATGAGAAGGGGGCACTTCCTGGATGGTGAGGGTCCTTAATTGTGGATGCCAACTTCTTGACTCACTGCTTCTTGAAGATACCCTGGATGGTGGAGAGGCTTGTGCCCGTGATGGAGCTGGCTGAGTTTACAACTCACTGCAGCCTCTTTCAGTCCTGCACTTTGGAGTCTCCATATCAGTTGGTGATGTGACCAGTCGGATGCTCTCCACCATACATCTGTAGAAATTTGCTCAAGTCCCTAGAGACCTACCAAAAGCAGTAAATTAGCTAGATAATATTTTCAGTCTTCATACCTTTTAGGGCGAGCATTTGGTTATGAAGCATTACGGATATTGGAACTTGAAAATGAAGGAGTTTCCTATTTTAGTGCTGACATCAAACACTGCTAAGCCTTTAATATTAGTGCACAACAAGGCTTCGATGTCAGCATCATCCTCTGAAGAGCATTCCAACCTTTGTCAGTGTTTTGTTTTTTCTATTTCCGCCCACATTGTTTAAAAGTGATAGATATGGAAGCCTTATAAATTATGTAAGCCCACTGTCTCTTGTGTTCTTCAAGCAGATATTCAGTGGAAAATTTAACCATTTAAGCACCCTTTTCTGCAATAAAAAGCTGTTTTCCACAGTTGAAAGTAAAGATTACAAATGCTGCAAATGTGAAATAAGATGAAAATGCAAGAGGTTAAGGAAGAAGAGTTAATTAATCCTGAAGACTGATGACCGCGTATACAAAAGTGATTAAAATTCTGCAGGGGTGGGGGGGGAGAAGGGGGTTGAAGGAGGTCTGTGATTGGGTAGAAAGGAGAACAAAGGTATTATAGAACAAGATGAAATCTCTTCTGGAAGAGATGTGGAAGTAGAAAGGAGACCAGGGATTCTGCAAGGGCTAGAAATCTGGAGCCACGCACAAAATGCTGGAGGAGCTCAGCAAGTCAGACGCCATCTGTGGAGGGAAGTGGATAGCCAACGTTTTGGGTGGAGACTCTTCATCAGGAATGCTGAAGGAATTTCTAAAACTGCCGGTAGAATAGGGTGTGACTGCTGGAAAATGTGGCATTTAAGAAAGGCCAGAAATAGTAGCCGTTGAAGTCGAGAAAACCGTGACGTTGAGGGGGGAGATGAGCTAACGTGAGCTTAAGTGGAACAGCATAGGAGGCAGAGAGGGGTGGACGATTTTGAAATGAAGAGCTATTGGAAGCTCTAGATCATGCACTCAGTACAGAGGCATATGTACCTCAAGGGCATGGCCCAATCCTCCCAATCTGCATTGCTGTCTCCACTAGAGGAGAGCACGTCAGATCAATGGGTTCAGTATCTACATGAACATTTGAAGTGTGGGGAAGGTTCTACTCCAAATGCAAGTCAGTGCGATTAGTCACAGGCGTGAACCTGGTAGGATGTAGGACTTCCCTGTGCTGTCATTCTCACAGTATACCACATGGAAATGAGTTGCTGCTCTGTGTAGAAAAGGAGGTCTTTTGTGGATGAGACAATGGGAAAGGAAGAGATCATGTTGTGTCTTGGTGTATTATATGGAGGTGGTGTGGGAAGAGAAGTGAGTGTTGAAGAACATTGTGAACTCTTCCTTTTACCATTCCCACCCAAGTACCCCAGTTCACTTTTCAAAGTAAATTTATTATCAAAGTACATATGTTACAATAGATACCTTGAAATTATTTTCTTGCATTAATTTATTGAAAAAATGAAGAAATACAATAGAATTTACCAAACCATACAACACCTACAAAATGCTGGAAGAACACAGTGCATCAGAGGAATATACAATTGCCTATTTATTCCTCTCCAGATGCTGCCTGACCTGCTGAGCTCCTCCAGCATTGTGTGTGGGTGTTACTCTGGATTCCCAGCATCTGCAGAATCTCTTGATCTCTTGTGTTTAACATTATCAAACAAAGTCTTCCCACGCCACCTTCCTGTGAAGCGTGTTTCTGTGGTGGCCACGTATGATTGCACATTTTATCATGAGCACATCTACAACTCATTGTTGGTCCTGTACAAGTTCACCCTTAGATAACAGAGGAGTTGTTACTAACCAACTGGACACACCTCGGCTTTGAATCATTTGTCTCCCCAGCTCAAGTGTTTTGCCATTTCCTTTGTCTGAGTTGCTTAATCAAAAGATCATGACAATGTACTCTGGATGAATTCCTCCATCAATAGCTATTAAGAACTAATGCAGTTTTATTGTACTATAGTAGTATAGGTAGTGTTCTAACTTGTTCTGTATTTCATTTAAATACATGATTTGATACTCAGTTAAATGATGGTTTGTCTTTTGCTGTTGAGGGGAACAGCCACAGGAGTAGTCTGCACTGGCTACCTATCCCCTCTTCCCCTTCTGATGGTCACCCAGTTACCTGTGTCTTGCACCCTGGGTGTTTCAACCCCCAGCCTCCTGAGTAATCTGGGGTTCGCTCCGTTCCAGCTCCACCTCCTCAATGTGGTCTGTTAGAAACTGCAGTTGGATGCACTTCTTGCAGGCGTAGTTCTCAGGCACTGGAGGTCTCCCTGCATTCCACTATCCTGCTTGGAACCTCCACTGCTCTAAATGAGCAATAAGAAAGACAAAGAAATAGTGGGGGAAAAAAATACCTATGGCTTGCGTCTCTCCTCGCTGAAGCCTCAGTGCCCCACTCTAACCCTGGCCACTCTGGTGAAACCACACTTTTTACTGGTCCTTGCCAAGTGCCTAGTTATGCAAAATCCAATGTCTGCTCGAGAGCTGTGGCATGCAAAGTGTGCTGACTGCCCCTGTTTTCTTCTCTAAAATTCTCTCCCTCTACTCATTTTGCTGTTTCCTTGGGACCTGTGATTCAACAATTTTTTTTAAAATAAGAGATGTGGGGTTGGGGTCGGTGGGGACATACCAAATTTCTTCAGCTCCCCGAAGAAGCAGAGGTGTTGGTGAGCTTGCTTGGCTGTGATATCTGCTCGTTAGACCAGGACTGGCTATTGTTGGTGTTCACCTTTAGGAACTTGAAGCTCTCAATCCTCTCAACCTTGACACTGTTGACATAGACAGGAGCATGTGCACCTCCCCCTTCCTGATGTCAATGACCAGCTCTTTTTTTGACATTGAGGGAAAGGTGGTTGTCATGGCACCATGTCATCGTTATTTGAGATGCAGCCCACTGCAGTCACTGTCATCCGCAAACTTGTTAGATGGAACGGTTCTGGCCAGTGTCTACGTGGCAAGCTCAGTGGAGATGGTGGAGATGCCAGAGTGGTTTATCTATTCACTGTTCAGGCAATTCAGGAGAACCTGCCATGATTTTCATTTGCAGACCTTTGTTTGATCATTGTAAACACAAAGAGCCATTGCATTTCTCTAAGTCACGGATCTCATGCTCTGCATGCTAATGACCCCACAGTCCTCTATTCCACTTGCTATCTTGATGCTCCTCATTTCCCTTGAGAGTGCCATGTCTCTTTTTTTTATCAGAAAAGGAATATATTTGGGGAATGAATGCTTCGTACACCAGCTGGTCCCCTGTCCCTCTGGGCAAGGGAACATGAAAATGCTGATGGTTACCCTGTCACATCTGTCAGTCTGCCCGGTACTGTCTGGGAATCGGGGTCAGGCTGCAAGTGTGTGGGGGACGGGGATCTGCAGCTCATTCACTTTCAGAGTGGCACCTCTGAGATGTTAAAGCAAAGGTCAGGTTGATGCAACGTTATGGTGCAAGCACGTTTCTCGTTAATATTTACAACGGTTTACCCGTTGCTCCATTAGGAGCTTGCAGTTAGAACTGTGGATAACAGTTTGTGGAGGTGTGAGATTATGCAGAGGAATCCTCAATTCCTATTGAAACTCAGACCCTGAGTGCACATACAGAACTCTGCAGCACCGAACCAGGCCCATCAGCCCATCTAGCTGATGCCAAACCATTATTCTGCCGAGTCCCATCGATGTGCCCCTGAACCAAGGCCCTCCATACCCCTCCCATCCATGTATTTATCAAACCCTCTCTTTAACCCACATCAACCATTTATGCTGGCAGCTTGTTGCACGCTCTCACCACACTCCCCCGTAGGTTCCCCTTAAATTTAAAGTAGAGTTTGATGTTCTTGAACGGTAGTGATGTGAAAGGGAGATGGCCTTTCTAATCAAGAACCTGTCAAACTGCGCTTTAAGTATACCCAATGGCTTGGCCTCTGCGGCTGACCGTGGCAGTGAATTCCACAGATTCACCACCCACTGGCTAAAGGAATTCCTTCTAACCTCTGTTCTAAAGGGACATCCTTCTATTTTGAGGCTGTGCCCTCTGGTCCTAGACATCTCACTATAGGAAACATTCTCTCCACATCCACTCTGTTCAATAGGTTTCAATTATATTCTCTTCTCCACCCCCCCCCCCCCCCCATGCTTCTAAACTCCAGTGAGTACAGGCCCAGAGCCATCAAATGCTCCTCATACTTTAACTCTTTCATTCCCGGGATTATTCTCATGAACCTGCTGGACTCCCTCCAATGCCACATCCTTTCTTAGGCTATGTCCACACTAGACTGGATAATTTTGAAAACACAGGTTTCACGTGAAAATGACAGGCGTCTACACTAGGCATTTTTAAAAATACCTCTGTCCACATTAAAACGGATATTTGGGCAAATCTCCTACTGAGCATGCGCAGGACACACAGAAAACAAGCAAAGAGGTAACAGTATACTTGGTGCGCGTTTGTCCAGTTACAGACTAGAAAAATTTAAAAAGAAATTGCCAAACGAAAGACTTAGTGCGAGTTTGTCCCAAAAACATTTCCTACAGCCATAGTCCCTTCACCGATGAAAGGGTCGACAGCTACAACTAAATGCAATAAGGCTTGTTACTGGGCTAAAGTGAAATTTGCTGTTACCTCATTTGTTTGCCTTTACTTTTGCCATGTCTTTGTATTATTTTGCTGTATTTAACATATGCAATAAAACGAGTAACTGGGCAGAAGTGACAATTGCATCTATTGAATGTTTGCACAAGTAATACATTAATAAAGCACCTTGTTAAATGTATAAAACATGTCTTCATCGGTATTATCTTGTATTTCCATACAATGTTACATTAGGCTGTTAAACATCTATTGTCAGATATTGTTGTGGTGTTGGAGGTTGTGTTCAAGAAAACAATGAAATGCCGCGCTGCTGCCAGCATTTGTTCCAGCACGTTGTGACAGCGGTTTTAAAAATAGCTGGTTATCCCGTACACACTCCGCCGGATATTAGGCGTTTCCAGATTTATTCACTCTGGAGAGTGTTTCTGAAAATCTCCATTTCAGTGTGGACAGAGGATCAAAACGAAGAGAAAAAGCTTCAGTTACAGATTTATCCAGTCTAGTGTGGACGTAGCCTTAGATAAGGGGCCCAAAGCCACTCTCAATATTCACAGGTCAGGAGAGAGATTATCCACGGGAGGGCAAAGCCAGGTGAGACTGGTGTTTGTAGAGTAGTGTGAGCTAATGAGGTTAATTAAGACGGTCAGGAAGTAAAGCAAGGGAAGTGTGAAGCTGTAAAATGCAGATCAGAGCTGTCACAGAACCCAAAAGGAGATTACTGGAAATACCCAGCAGATGAGGCGGCGTCTGTGGAGAGAGAACCACTGATCAGAATCGGGTTTATTATCACTGATGTATGTTGTGAAATTTGTCGTTCTGTGGCAGCAAACAGTGTAAGACACTGGAAAAAATTACGGTAAGAAGTTAAATAGTGCAGAAGAGGAATCCTGCTGTAGTATTCAGAGATTCATTGTCTGTTCAGAAATCTGATAGCAGAGGGGAGAAGCTGTTTCATTTGGTGTGGGCCTTCAAAATCGTGTACCTCCTCCCTGACGGTAGTAACAAGAGGGAATATACCAGAGGGCATGGTTTGAGAATAAGGGGTTGGTCATTTAGGACAGAGTTAAGGAAAAACTTCTTCTCCCAGAGAGTTGTGGGGGTCTGGAATGCACTGCCTCGGAAGGCAGTGGAGGCCAATTCTCTGGATGCTTTCAAGAAGGAGCTAGATAGGTATCTTATGGATAGAGGAATCCAGGGATATGGGGACAAGGCAGGAACCGGGTATTGATAGTGAATGATCAGCCATGATCTCAGAATGGCGGTGCAGGCTCGAAGGGCTGAATGGTCTACTTCTGCACCTATTGTCTGTTGTATTCTGGGCAGTTAGAAAGTGGCCAGTTTTGAATCTGGTTATCTGCAATTGGTGAAACCTCTCCCATCTCCATACTGACCTACTGCACTGTTTTCCTGAGGTCTGATGAAAGCCCAGAGGACAGTAACTCATCTGAACAGGCACTTCAGATCCAGGTGATGCCTGTTCTCAGTTTGTTTGAAAATGGGCTTCTTTTCTGTTGAAAATATGGGTGCAGGGAACAGAGACGAAGCCAATCTGGCCAGTCCTGTTGTAGGTTGAAGATACGAGATTTCAGATCGCTAGAATCTGGAGGTTAAAAAAGTATATAATTTGCTGGAGTAACTTGGATTGAGGGACATCTGTGGTGGGGGCAGGGGTGCTCAATGTTTCGGGTCAAGACCCTGCATGAGGATTGAGAGATAGCTAGTATAAAGAAGTGTGGGAAGGCAGCCAATCATTGTCTGCAGTGTTACCTCGCGGTCACCAACTGCTCCTCCGGGCATTTCCAGCATTCTCCTTGAGGGATGAGGTTCAGTAACAACGCTGACCTGCTTTCTACAGTTTTGTATCTCTCTGTGCCCTCGCCCTCATCCCTGCCTGTAATCTATTAACCAGTCAGCTCTCTAAGTATCAACATCACCTCAACAGTCCTGACCTTGCCCTGTTAGATTCCCTCTGTGTGATCCACCCTGCCCTGTCCTCTCTGCATATTAAAGCAAACTTATTTTCTCATTTTGATTCTACTGAAGAATCTCCGACCAGTTAACGATGCTTTTCTCTTCACTGGATTTGTTTGAGTGTTCTGTCTGGTTCTATTTCAAATTTTCCAACCTGTACAGTTCACTTTGATATTTTTCAGAATGGTAATGTGTCATAAGCAACGGTAAAGAGAGATCAAAATCATTCAGGCAGTGAAATTGTTTTCCTTACACTATGCAAATCTGTGCACAAGCGCCCCACTTTCATGAATTATTCACTGGTTTTTCTCAGTGTCTGCTGCTTCAGGCAGTCGGAAAAGTTGGTCACCCCAGGGACAAGTGGCAGCTTTCTCGTTCCACTGGCCTTTCAGGTTATCCGCCACACACAATCTGTTTCACTATTGCTTGCAAGCAGCTAAATGTAAAATAGAAGAGAAACAGTTTGTATTTCAAGTCATTTTGTCTCTTCTTCCCCCGCCGCTGTCTAATGTTGAGATTACGCTGGCCTGTCTGAGGAGAAGTTAAAAGAAAACTGCTTTTTTTTGTGTGATGCAGTTGGTTGGATGCTCTCAGAATGTGATGGTCATTCGCCCCTGGAGAGAGAGGTATACAGCAGGCAAAGCCTTTTATATGCATTGAAGACTTGACTAGTGACAGTGAGCATACTAGCTCATTCGTGGATTACTTCTCAAAGTAAATTGATTATTAAAGTCCATCATATTCGGTGGCCACTTCATTAGGTACAAGAGTGGAACCCAGTATGGAGCCCATCTGCTTCAAGGTTTGATGTGCTGTGAGTTCAGAGATGCTCTGCTGCACACCACTATTGTAACATGTGGCTATTTGAGTTGCTGTCGCCTTCCTGTCAGCTCGAACCGGTCTGGCCATTCCCCTTGACCTCTCTCGCCAGCAAAGCATTCTTAGATGATGTATGTGTTTGCTCCATTCAATGAAGGACTGACCAGATCAGGTAAAACAAACTGAAATGGGACCCGGTTTCCTCTTCTCTTCTGGTGTGTTTGAAAGTCTAATCGTTCCAGGTTGCCTCCAGATGCCTTTCGTGATGAAAATGTGCAGGTTTGTGAGGGTATTGACGGAGTAAATGGTCAAAATCTTTTTTCCATGGTATGGATAGCAGAAAGAAGAGGATGTAGATTGGAGATGAGAGGAAGCAGCTTTAAAGAGGATCTGAGATATTTATTACTTCATGAGTGGTTGACATATGTAAGAGGATGTGGTAGTGCCAGACACAGTCATAACATTTCAGAGACACTTAGGCAGTCATTTAAATAGCAAATTATGCAGTCCTAATCACAAAGAAGGCATGCCAGTCAGTAAACTTTGCTGGGGGTGTCAGGAGACTTGGTCTGTCACCAAAGACTCCAGCAAATTTCTACAGACGTATCATGGAGAGCATTCTGACTGGTTCACCACCTGGTATAGGGCTCCGATGCACATGGTTGAATGAGGCTGCAGAGGGTTATAGACTCGTACAGCTCAATCATGGGCACAAGCCTCTCCGCCAACAAGGATATCTTCAAAAGGGAATGCCTCAAAAAGGCATCATCCATCATTCAGGACTCCCAATCTATCATTAAGGACCCCCCTTCACTGCCTGGGGTGGAGGGTCCATTGCACAGGGTCGACAGAGGCTGCAGAGAGTTGTAGGCCTGGCCAGCTCCATCACGAGCACAAGCCTCCCCACCACAGAGGACATTTTCAACCACCACTGAGGACTCCTGCCATCCAGAACATGCCCCCTTCTCATTATTACCATCAGGGAAGAGGTACAGGAGCACGCTCAACATTTTAGGAACAGTTTCTTCCCCTCTGCTATCAGGTTTCTAAGTAGTCCATGATCATGACTGCTTTGCAGTATTTATTTTTCATTATTGTACCTATAGTAATATGTCTTGCACTGTACCCCTGCCACAAAACTAATTTCATCTCATGCAGTATGTCAGTGACAATAGACCATAGGTGCAGGAGTAGGCCATTTGGCCCTTTGAGCCAGCACTGCCATTTACAGTGATCATGGCTGATCATCCACAATCAGTACTCCGTTCCTACCTTCTCCCCATATCCCTTGACTCTGCTATCTTTAAGAGCTCAGTGATAACAAACCTGAAACTGATTCTGATTCTAAAGCCTTTCTGGACCAAAGAATGTCAGTGATTTCCAATGAGGAAGCATTGTCTAAACTTGGCAGCAGATCTGAAGGCAAGGTGTGGGTTTACCATCTGCTAGTCATGCTCCATTTTGCCTACCTGTACAAGGCAGCTGCTTTTCTCGCCCTAATTCTTCTGGATTTTCGTTATACATCCTAACATCCATGCTTTCCATTTTAAAGTCTCAGCCTGTTCGTTAAGCAAGTCAATTTGCCTGTAACTTTAAGGACTATCTATTTCCATCTATCTCGTGTTTTGATTTTGTTGCAGATTGCAATTGGCTCAGAAAGGGTGTGCCCTGCTGTACATCAGTACATCTTTATTTTCTCCTTTCAAACTTGGTAACGGATTAATTTCTGGTGCTTCTCTCAGATCTAGATTACCACTTTTTCAGTTTCATGTGCATATCTGAATCAGTAAGTGCCTAGAGGTGTTATAAAATCCTGAAATACGTCATCTCCTCCCAAACCATTCTTGTGAAAACCTGTCTATTATTCATCTTTTTGTAGGCCACCAATGCCATTCCACAAAACTGGCAGTCGCTGACACAGTTCTCAATGAAGGGCAGTGCCAAAGTGCTCTGGTTGTAAGGCTGATGATGTGAGAACATCTGTACAGTTGATTAGGTTTTCAACTTAACCCAAGAATAATTTCCTTATTACTCAGCCTCCTCCCTCCCCACCAAACCCCATCTGCTCTATGTTTTACCCGTTATTTTTTTTAATCAGTCTTTTTTTCCCTGTTGATTTAACAAAAATTGTCAAGTACACCTCTGTCAAATCTCTCGATCTCCTTGGCACCAAGGGGAACAAATCCATATTTTTCAGTCACAGTAGAGTTAACATCTCTCATCTCCAATCTATTCTGCACCATCTTTGAACTAGACTGAACGCTTCACTTGGGCCTCCATGCATCTGCTTCATTAACCTCCCTCTTAATATCCTGTGGTCTTCAGAGCAACACACAAACTGCTGGAGGAACACAGCAGGCCAGACGGCATCTATGGAGGAGAATAAACAGTCAACGTTTTGAGCTGCAACCCTTCATTTCACAGATCTATTCATAGGCCCAAACCTCTATGTTGCTAAACGTCCTGCAGAGATCTGAAGACGTACGAGTGGAATTAGGCCATTCAGCCTCTCAAATCGGATCTGTTATCCCTCTTGCCCTCACTCTCCTGCCTTCTCCCCATAACTTTGATGCTCTTACTAATCAAAAACCTATCACCCCAATGACTTGGCCTCTACACCTGTCTGTGGCAATGATTTCCAAAGATTTACCACCCTCTGGCTGAAGAAATACCTCCTTTTCTAGAGGCACACCGTTC